>NW_024424008.1:47450032-47696033 GCF_017311325.1 Ursus maritimus | reverse complement strand
CGGCTCCCTCCCCTTCCGTTTATCTTCCGATATCTGTGCGCGGTTTCACGGCTCCCGTGCGCGGTTTCACGGCTCCCCGCTTTGTACCTCAATACTCAGCACTGGAGAAGTTCATTTGTAGAGATCCAGATGTATCTTCCTGCGTCTCAGGCTGATTCCGTGGCTGTTCAGGCTGGTCTGGTACCTATCCAGCTCGACTCAGGGGACCGGCTTAAAAGGGGTTCCCTACTCCTCCTACTCCTCCGCCATCTTAACTCCTCTCTCTCCCCATCTCCATAAAATTTTTAATGAATGTTTTGAGCTATAATGCTGACAGAAAGCATGCAGATAACAGCATCAGAGATGCTGCAAAAGTGCCCAGGAAGAGTATCATTCCTGATGTTAAGGTCCAATTTTGGAGCATCTCAAGGTGGCCAGTTACCATTACAGAACTGTTGGAGGAAATGTGGTGAAGATGGGTGGTCATCTTGGAATTTGTGAAGTCCTCTAACATCCAGGGTAGCTAAATGTGATCAAGTCATGTGTGACCAATATATTTAGGAAGAAGAAGGGGGAGAAACAATAGTTGAAATCTCTTGGTGAACCTCAATTTAAAGGACTCACTCCATTTCCTCTGTAGAGCATGACTTTTACCTGTAGTGGGTTAAATACTTGTGTGCAGGAGTCCACTTCATAGTATGTCTGAATACTTCTGCTTTCGTTTGAACTGCAGAATCCCAACCTGTTGTACTTGTATTGGAATTAGATAGTTTAGTTAAATATTATGAAAACTGATGAAATACGAGCATAAAAAAGAAAGGTATTTCTGTGACAACTGAGTTGTGTGCACTTTGGAAATGCGAGTAGAGACTTGTCACTATAGAAATTGCTGTCCTCTTAGATGTGACTGAAAACCAACTACTAGCTATTTGGGAAAAAAGTAGAGTCTAGTGAGTATTTTTAGTTTCTTGCTCCACTGTAAGGAAACTGAAACAGGAAATAAATCATAGCTGAGGTATTTTAGTACAGTTTATACAAGAAAGATAATAGGGCACTCCAGTCAACACATCCTTATTTAAGGAAAAGGCCTTGATCCTACATTTAAAAATTGGTGAATAAATGTACACTTACATATTTTAAATTGGAATGAAGCTTCAGGTATATATGAGTGTTTGTTTATTTTTTTTAACACTTCCTTACTTTAACTGCTCTTTCCCATTAAGTGACCAATCAGTAGTATCAGTGAACTGAATAGGACAGATTTTACTCTATGACTAAAGGCATGTCATGACTTCAGGAGATTTGAAGAGAAGGAAACATTGAAATGCTTCTTTTTCAAGGCTGCTTGCTGTAATGTCCATGTAACAAGTGTGCTAATTGTTAGTATTCCTACTTCCAAGAATGCTTTATTTGCATTTCACTTTTACTTTTTTAAAACTTTAATAATGGTTTTTGGTTTTTTTGTCTACTGTTGCCTTCTATTTGTGGCAAATATATTGGCTTTTTATTTATAAAAGTGAAATAAGGCTTCCTTCTGAAATGAAAGCAGTAGTACTTAAAGGAAAACATTAAATAACTAATAGTTCAGAGGTTATGTGACTGGCAGATCAGTAAGGTAGAATTTAAGTGTGGGAAACAGTAGCCTCCAGGTTAAAGGCAAGTTCCTTAACATGCATTTAAGACTACTCATGATATGACCTTTGTCTAACTTTTCCAGTAACATGTCTCATCACTTTCAGTTACCTCAGATGTCATGTTGGTCAAATAGGGACAGCCTCGTCTCAAGAATTGAGCCCAGACTGGATCCAGAAGGTCGGGAGGGAATTTGATAGCGCCGAGGACTGTGCTTTGGATGGAGAAATCATGGAACTAATTTTTCCAGCTTTACTGAGCTTGTCTGTCTGATTCACTTTTGTGTTCCATACCTAGAAGGCAGTAGGCAGTAAATATTTGAATAGATGAATGAATAAACAAGTAAACCCAAACTAAGAGTTATAGTGTTCTATAGCATAAGGCGTAATCTTGAGTACCAAGCAGAAAATTTCAGAAAAATCTCTGAGGCCATACCTTGCTGTGTTGGGAACTTTATCTTTTTTTTTTTTTCTTTTTTTAATTGTAATTTAAGCAAATATGTCATGTCAGGGAGGATTGTGGTAAAGCAGTGTTTTTTATACTCTGCAATTGAGCATATAAATTGGTTTTAAACTTTATAGAAAGTAATTTGACAATATAGCTCAAAAGCCTAAGAAGTATTTAAACCTTTTGATCTAGTAATGCCGATTTTGGTATATATCTCAAGATATAAAAGGAAATAAAGCTTTAGTTGTCAATTTTTATGCAGAGATGTCAACCCCACCATTATTTGTAGTAGGGGCAAAGAGGAATCAATCTAAGCCTAGTGCTCTCAAGAGGTAGACCTAGAGATTGTAATGGCAAGGAGCTATCAGGACTCCAGGGTTAATGTATGACATTTGATAGAATATTATATATTCAAGAACTGAGGACATTTTCAAGTAATTTTTAATGGGAAAATCCCCATGGCATGTGAAAAGTAGGAGATAAAACTTCAAATATAATGCCGATTATGGTTTAAAAAACATATATAGTGTTTAATATTTAATATATAGGCTTCTAGGTCATGTACTAATTTTTAAAATGTTTCTGGGTTGTGAGGTTATGGATGATTTTTGTTTTACTTTTTATATTTATCTGTATTTTCCAGGCTTTCAATGATGAGTATATATTCCTTTTGTAATTAGAAATGTTTTGTTTTTAAGTGAAAACTCTACCTAGTACTTATT
Organism: Ursus maritimus; assembly: GCF_017311325.1. NCBI lineage: Eukaryota > Metazoa > Chordata > Mammalia > Carnivora > Ursidae > Ursus > Ursus maritimus. Next base: position 47,693,253 of record NW_024424008.1, on the reverse strand, counting down.
TATTTATTTATTTGATTTTTATTTTAATGAAAAACTAAGGTAATATTCTGAAAGATGATTAAAGGGAAGTAATTCTTTTTTTTTTTTTTTTTAAAGATTTTATTTATTTATTTGACAGAGAGAGAGACAGCCAGCGAGAGAGGGAACACAGGCCAGGGGAGTGGGAGAGGGAGAAGCAGGCTCCCAGCAGAGGAGCCTGATGTGGGGCTCGATCCCAGGACTCTGGAATCATGCCCTGAGCTGAAGGCAGACGCTTAATGACTGAGCCACCCAGGCGCCCCTAAAGGGAAGTAATTCTTTGGCCCAACATGGGGCTTGAACTCATGACCCCAAGATCAGGAATCACATGCTCTACGGACTGAGCCAGCCAGGCGCCCTGAGAGGGAAGTAAATCTTGAGACTAGGAATGCAGTTGGGAAGCTACCGTGGGAGACAGAATTGGGGCAGTGGTGATAGGGTTGCAGAGGACTGTAGTGACCACTAAGATAGAGGGATAAAAGAAAATGAGGGCTGTAGGAAGTCCCTGTCCCAGATGTTTAATATAAGTATAAAGAATTTGAGATGAAAGTTTGGCCCTTAAAAATGTATTCTTATTTGTGGAACATATAAATTTCATGTGGTCATTAACAACTTCAGGTTCTGTTTTCCTTATACTTCTTTAAATCCTCTATGTTGTTGAAGATCCTCTTTCTAATTTGTTAAGGTTAAGAACATATACGTGATAGGACTATGAAGATAATACGTTTCTGACATCTGTCACCCTGTGGATTGCCAGTCAGTGGACCTGGCTGTCCTGATAGGCATTAACTGACTCGCTCGCCAATTTATGGGCACCACTCCTGAAGCTATAATCTTAGCGAAAAAGGTTACCTCCCAAGTAAGGAAGGGTAATTTTTAGGTCAAATTGAAGAAATCACATGTATCCCTGCTAGCATTTCCAACAATAACAAAAGAGGCAGGAAAGAAAAGAACCTGCCACTATTCCTCCACGGCAAGACTCTGGAAAAAGGGTCAGTTAAAAACAAAACAATATCTTTCTCGATGACTCCACATTTAATTTAAATTTAAACATATCTGGGGGTGTCTGGGTAGCTCAGTCGATTAGGCGTCTGACTCTTGGTTTTGGCTCAGGTCATGATCTCAGGGTCATGGGACTGAGCCCCATGTCGGGCTCCACACCCAGCACCGAGTCTGCTTGAAATTTTCTCCTTCTCCCTTGGCCCCTCACCATGCTTGTGCTCTCTCGCTAGTGCTCTCTCTTTCTCTCTCTCAAATAAATAAAATCCTTAAATTTAAATGTATCTGCTTTGGGAGAGTTACCTTAGATTTCTTTTTAAGATCTTTTCATGATGCTATGCGTACTCAAATAATACAGTGAATGCTCTGGTTTTGTGTATCAAATATGAGGTTCCTTATTTTTCCACAGAAGTATTGGCTGATCTCTTACTTTTTCTGACTGTGAGCAGCAGGTAAATTAATATGATCACTGTCTGACCCCCAGATCCTGACTCCAGTTACCTAATTCTAAAAGATTTTATTTATTTATTTGACAGAGAGAGACAGCCAGCTCGAGAGAGGGAACACAAGCAGGGGAAGTGGGAGAGGAAGAAGCAGGCTCCTAGTGGAGGAGCCTGATGTGGGGCTCGAACCCAGAACGCTGGGATCACGCCCTGAGCCGAAGGCAGCTGCTTAACCACTGCGCTACCCAGGCGCCCCTAGTTACCTAATTCTAAATTTACCAGTCTTCCTTACTTGGAGGTCACATGATAACGTATAGTCCATGTAGGTGGATAGAAACACATAGAAAAAAATTTAGCTGGATATTACTATGTTATTGCAAAGTAGGGTTTTAGGAAGCTTCATTGCTTCTTACTTGCAGTAGTCCCACCGCATCTGATTCTTTTGGGGATTACAGAAGTAAGAATCCCACAGCATGGGAAGGAAAGAATTTATGATCTGCAATTCTGCTATGCACATCTCAGAACTGTTGTGATATGTGAATACTTTTGAGACTTTTTCTGTAGTTTTGGGGAAAAATATGTCAGTGGGAGTTTTCCAAGGATTATAGAACAGCACAAAAAGATTCTGTTGTTTACATGCTTTTAATAATTTTAAAAAATGTGTTGAAATACTTTTTTAATGATAAAATAAGACCCAAAGGTTGTATTGTGGAATAGAGAAGAAAATTTAGGTGGAATGTGGAATTTAAGATAGTATCTTTTATTTGAGGGGCATTTTTAATGAAAGGGAATCAGTATTTGTTTATTACGTGGTTATCTCCTAAGTACTGGGCTGTATGCTTATCTCATTTAATCCTCACAACATTCCTGTAAAGCAAGTCCTTATTTTAATTATTTGTGAGGAAATCGAGATTCAGTGAAGTTGAGTAAGCTTCTCAGGGTCACCCAAAGCATTGAATGGCTGTGCCAGGTTTTGACCTCAGTCTGATCGGTACCAAAACCCATGTTTTTTTTTCCTACATACGTTTCCCTTTTAGAAAAGTTTTATAATAGGGGCGCCTGGGTGGCGCAGTCATTAAGCGTCTGCCTTCGGCTCAGGGCATGATCCCGGCGTTATGGGATGGAGCCCCACATCAGGCTCCTCCGCTATGAGCCTGCTTCTTCCTCTCCCACTCCCCCTGCTTGTGTTCCCTCTCTCGCTGGCTGTCTCTATCTCTGTCAAATAAATAAATAAAATCTGAAAAAAAAAAGGTTTATAATAAATAGTGTCCGGCCTTCAGCATTTATAATACATAGGTGTTATTCTTTAGCTGCTGAAAAAGTAGAATTGGTTTTGTCCTTGGTTTCTAGCTATTTCCATGATAGCAGTGTGATCTTATACAGTGACTAATGACTACAGAAGTGTACACACAAATCTTTTGTTTTTAATTAAAAACTTACAATGCATTTCAGAGATAAGGGACAGCTATTTTGGAACTGGTGCTTGCTGATAAGTTTTATAGAGTTTTAAGTCAGTGAACTGGTGGCATAAGCCCTTTTTAATATTACATTTGTCATTTTAGAGAGATTAATTGGAGTGATGCAGTTTAAACAAAAGTAGGATTTTGGAGGAATATCAGAATATCCTTTCCGTGAATTAATTCTAAATTTAAAAAAGGAAAAAATCTATGCTTTCTCAGTGTTACTAAATAGAAGCCTCAATTAGCTGAAACATCTAATTTTAATATTTTCTTTTCTCTCATTTTACTTCATTGTGAAATATTTCAAGCATAAGCCAAAAAAAAGAAAATAGTATAATGAATATTCATGTACCTGCTACCAAGCAGCGTCATTTTTTGGGGAAGGGGAAGAACTAAAATTACAGATAAAGTTGTGTCTTTCCTGTGTACTTTTCCCTAATCCTGTTCTCTTCTCTTCCTCTGCGGAAGTAAACACTATGGTAGATTTGGTGTTTGTTGCTCTCATGCATGTTTTTATACTTTTTCTACAGAGTTAATGTAACTTCACACATTATAGAGCTTTGAAGGGCATATTTTTTTAACTTCATAAAAATTGAATTCATGTTGAATATATTCTGCAACTGGTGTTTTTAATTAATAAAATATGATTATGGTATGATTGTTTTATTTTTCCTTATGGATAACCAGTTGTCTTGGCCCTTTTGTGTAGTCTGTCTTTTCCCCATTGATTTGCTGTGCTAAATTTGTCATTATATCATGTTTCCATATTTTGTGCGTATGTCTCTTAAGCTTTTTGTTCTGTTCTACTGGTTTGACTGGTTTTTGTTTTTGTTTTTTAGTTACAGAGGTAGAATTTAGTGATTCTTTGGTTTCCATCAAGTGCCCTCCTTAATGCCCATCACCCAGTTACCCCATTCCCCACCCAATAACTCTCAGTTCACTGGTTTGACTGTTTCTATACCAACACCAAACTCCAAATTACTTAAGCCTATAAGTAGAGTAAGTCTCCTTACCCAGTTCTTTTTCAATATTTTCATTGCTATTCTTGGCTTTTTCTTTTCCCATATAAATTTTAGGATTAGCTCGTTGGGTTTCATAAAAAGCCCCACTGAGTTTTTTATTGTAATTGCATTGACCATTTAGCTAAATTTAGGGGAAATGAACATCTTTATGATATCATCTTCCTGTACATGAACATGGTATTTCTTTAGAAATTTCAGGTCTTCTTTTATGTTCTTCAATGATAATTTGTAATTTTATTCATAAAGGTCTCAAAACATTTTTTGTTAAGTTTAATTCCTAGAGCCTTAATGATGTTCACTGCTGTTATGAAGATCAATTGGTCTCCCTCTTTTCCTTCCCTTCTCCCCCTTTCCTTCTTCTCTCCTCCTTTCTTTCTCCCTTCCTTTTTTCTTTCCCCCTGCCAAATCCCATTCCCATCTCCTTTCCTCTGTGCTTCCTTTATCATCTAATATTTTAATTTTATGTTGTCTTGGCTGAAAGCCCTATGTAAGGTGATGTGGTAGAGAAAAACATATGAGAGTCAGAATTGTTGGAAATGAATCCCAGCTTTGTCCCTCAAAGATATGTTAACCATGTCAACTTTTTTGTTATGTTATTTGAGCCTACCTCTCCTAATCTGTATAGGGAGTGTCATACTTACTTTTACACTGCCCACCTTACAGGTTCAAATGAGATTAGATCATTTTTCCCAATTAAAAACTTGATGCAAAAAAGAGTAATTTCTAATGCGGGGGAGTCCATTTTCCAAAATGAGACTGTAGATATTTATTAAAATCAATACTATTAAAGAAAAATACCTTGAATACATAAACTTATTTTGACTTCTAGAACTTATTTTTTTTTTTTTTTTGAGTATGCTCTACACCCAGTGTGGAGCCCAACCTAGGGCTTGAACTCAAGACCTCAAGACCCTGAGATCAGACCGGAGCTGAGATCAAGAGTTAAACACTTAACAACTGAGCCACCCAGGCACCCCTGAAAATTATTTTTAATGCTTATACTCTGTATCACATCCCAAAAGGATGTGAAGTGGTTTACAGTAAAGAACACACATGCACATACACACACAGATCCCAATTGAAGACATTAAAATGAAAATAGAAAATCAGGTTTTTACAGTGATGGAAATGCAAATATGAGAATTATGAGGGTTGATACAAGCATTGTGAGTAAGCCTCTCTGCTTTCAGGATCCTGTGGGTTAAAACTTGAAAGAAAAAGAAAAGGAAGGAAGAAAGAAAAGAAAAGAAAAGAAAAGAAAAGAAAAGAAAAGAAAAGAAAAGAAAAGAAAGAAATTGAAGACACTTAACTGTAGAGAACAAACCGAGGGTTGCTGGAGGGGAGATGGGTGGAGGGATGGGGTACCTGGGTGATGGGCATTAAGGAGGGCATGTGATGTAATGAGCACTGGGTGTTGTATGCAACTGATAAAACACTAAATTCTAAATCCCCCCAAATAATAATACACTATATGTTAACTAGCTTGAATTTAAATAAAAGAAAATTTTTTAAAAATCAGATGCTGTGGGAAAAAGAGAAATATGATTTGGTTGTTGGTGGGTGTATTTCCTCCTTTGTAACAAGCCAGATTTTTTATTATTTGTCATTAACTTCATAAAAAATTATTATTCACATAGATTTCAAGACAAAAACGGGTTCAGTGTCGCCTGCAACAGTTTTATAACAAGTTATGAGCAACTTTTTTAAATGTCTTTTCTAATGACCTCTGGTAAAAACCTGAAGGGATAAGAGTGTAACTCACCAAAACTATCCTTTGCATGGACTAAACTACTGTTACTTGGAAATTTTATAATCTATAAGGCATGAACTTGGATTAAAATCTAGAAAAGTGGTACTCTAAACATTTTTATGTTACCTTCATACTTTTGAATATTGGAATTTTTGGTGGCACCCTGAAATCCACTAAAGCTTTTAAGAGAACACTAGATAAGTAGTAATAACTACAAAGTAACCACTACTACAGTAAAAAATGCCTTGTAAATTACAAAAGATAGTAAATTACCTCATTATTTAAGCAGTCACCATTAACACTACTCTCTGGGTTTCAGTAGAACTGTTTACTGCTCTGATCTGCTGATAATGTTTTCTTTTGTATTCAGGAAATAAAGTTCTCCCATATTCTAATAGAGATACCATCTTTAACATGGGCTTGATATTATTTAATGCCTCTGAATTATATTTGTTTGTGCTTCAGTACACACACACTGTGTCATATACCAGCTCAGTACAGAGCGCTTTCTGGCTGACCTTTGCCCTGGTGTGTTACTAATCGGTTTGCTTTGCAGCGTTTGATCTGCTCTCATATAGCTTGATCTTCCTAGGCAAGTGAGCAGTAGGGTATAGGAATCCTTTCTTGGTTAACTCCTTGCATTTAAAAGATTTATTTATGGGAAACTGAAGTTTATTTCTTAGAGATAAGACAGCTGTTCAAGTTTTGTAAGGTTTTCCCCCACAAAATTTTCCAACTATCGATAGACAGAATTTGCATTCAGATATATCTGGTTTCAAATTCTGTCTCTCTACCATTTGTTAGCTGAGTGACCTTAAGATTATTTAGTTTCCCTGACTTAGCTTTTGTCTCTTTATCTGTAATATCTACTGTAATATCTACTTCATTTATTGAACAATATATTTTTTTAATTATTAAATTGTAGGTGGTTGATAATTTTTTATGGGGGGATCTAGCTGAGATACCTGCCTCTAGAATTAAAAACAAATGCAGACACAAACAAAAGCCTCCTCAGGATGAAGCTAATCTCTAACATTCTTTTTCCTTAGAAGTATATGTAAAGTACACTTTTATGTATATTTTCTAATGTAAAATTTTAGATGTACATTAAGTTAGAATAGCATAATGAACCTTTATGTAACTGTTAGCAGCTTAAATACTAAAATTATAGTTTTGGTTTTTTGTTTTTTTTTAAGATTTATTTATTTGAGAGATGGGGGGAGGGGCGGAGGGAGAGGTAGAGAGAAACCCAAGTCAGCTCCAGAATTGAGTGCCTGATTCAGGCCGGATCCTGATTCAGGCTGGATCCCATGAGATCATGACCTAAGCCGAAATCAAGAGTCAGACGCCTAACCGACTGCACCACCCAGGTGCCCCTAAAACTATAGATTAATCTTTTTTAACCATAGAAGAAGGTATAAAGTGACAGGTTCCCTCTCTTCACCCATTTGCTTAATCTGATTTACTAGATGTAGCAACCATTAAGTTGCTTTACAGAAATGAAATTATATGTACTGTTTTGTAATTTGAAGTTTTCCTTTAGCAATAATATACTTTCTTTTTAAAAAAGATTTTTATTTATTTATTCGACAGAGAGAGACAGCCAGTGAGAGAGGGAACACAAGCAGGGGGAGTGGGAGAGGAAGAAGCAGGCTTCCAGCAGAGGAGCCTGATGTGGGGCTCGATCCCATAACGCCAGGATCACGCCCTGAGCCGAAGGCAGACGCTTAACGACTGAGCCACCCAGGCGCCCCCAATAATATACTTTTAAAATATGTTTTATTTCTCTGTGAGTGCCTATGTTTTGTGGCTGTACCATATTTTATTATATAGGTTTATAATAATTTCTTTAGTAGAATAATGTTGGGTGGTAAGACTTTAGGTGATTTTTTTCCTTTCTATGTTTCTTTTCCGTATTCTTTTCAATGAACGACTATTTTTTTGATAGTGATGGACATTAACTTGAGAAAAAAATTAAAATATGAAAAACGTATTTTTATGGTTACCCATGGTCAAATGTCTTCCCTTTATTGTGCTGCCTTTAAATATGATCTGATAGCTGTCATTAACCACCTCCTCCTGCATGTCTCCTGTGTCCTTCAATGATCATTTCAGAGTGCAGCCTTTGTTCGGTGTAGGAGAGCTGCTTTGACTTTTAGATACGCTTTTACTCATAAAAATGAATTGCATAGTTAGAACTTTTTTAAAAAAATGTCTGTAACCGTTCTGTAATTTTGACATTGTTGGCATATTTTTTCCTTGAGTAGAGAAGACGCATTCACTCCTTTTGATTTAATCACCGTTAAAGGGTAGGGAGGTACTTCTGGAGATAAAGTTGGGATTGTTGTGTACAGCTGAATATGTATGTGAATGTTAGGATACTTGATTAAAACAGCTTTAGTGAACTACTGAGCATCTCTAGCTGATTTTCCTGCTCAGCTCCAAAGGTTCACAAAGCTAAGAATACAACATGGAGTGCCTCGGTGGCTCAGTCAGTTAAGCCCCTAATTCTTGATTTCAGCTCAGGTCGTGATCTCAGGGTTTTGAGATTGAGCCCTCCAAGCTGAGCGCAGAGTCTGCTTGTCCCTCTCCCTCTGGTCCTTCCCCCGCTCTCTCTCTCTCTCTCTCGTTCTCTTTCAAATAAATAAATAAATAAATAAATAAATAAATAAAATCTTAATTAAAAAAACAATACAGCATATATAACAAGCAGAACTTACCTTCCAAAATGCGAAATTAACCTTGTGAATTTTGATATAACAATCAGTTCTCCTGTAGTTGCAAATTTAGAAAAAAAATTTTTTAAACATATTTACTTGGGATAGTGAAGATTCTATATGATGGTTTTAACAAAGAATATGCTTTTATGAATAACTGATTACATTGAATCATACAGATTAGTGATTCAAATCACTAATATAACTCTATTAAGTTAAATCTACCATATAAAACACAGATATTGCAGACTGAAATTTCAGACATTTTTGGATATCAGTCCTCAGTTGAGGGCACATTAATAATTTGCTTTTACCCAACCAAATCTTTTTCAGATTTGTAAAAGAAATGAAAGAGATTGGTATTTCACTGTAGTTTCCCAATGAAGATTAAGAAAGAAAAGATAAATGACTTAATGGGCTGAGAGAGAAGACTTCCCTTAAGCTTAAATGAGCATGTTCAAAAGGACCCTCGCTATTTCCTTCCCCCCCATTGTTAGCCACTGTATTTCTCAGATTTTAAGCAAAATTAGTCTTCTCATCATGGAAACTGTGAACATTCATTAACAAGTGGGTTTCACTTTGAAATTTATACAGCAAACACCAAAGAATGAATTGTTGTTACAATCCATGGGAGTCTTGAGATTGACGTCAAAACACCACCAGTACAGCTGTATAAGCAGTGGGAAGAGTATTTTTAACATCCCTGTTAGATCATCTTTTGACCTTTCTTTTTATGCTTTCTCTTGTTCCACTAAATAGTTAAAAAGAGAGAGAAAGAAAAGAAAAGCTTTATAACATAGTTCTCTACTCAAGCCGTACTAATGTTTTTTAAATTAACACCTGTACAGTCGTCTTCTTGATTCTCTTCCCCTGGTATCTTTCGTTTCCTTTTCCTGTAGTGTTCTAAGTTCTTCTGCCAATGGACTTTTTAAATTGGTAGTGGAGGGAGGGTGAGGGAAGGTGAGTGTTTTTGTTTTTTTTTTTTACAGTTCATTTTTTAGGATGGGTTTAGATTTACAGAAAAATTAAAGAGTTAATACAGAGAGGAACATGTACTTCATACTTATTTTCAGATTCCCCTACTATTAATGTATTACATTAGTATGGTACTTCTGTTAAAATTAATGGCTGAGTTTTAATATATTATTATTCATTAAGTCCAAAGTTTATTCTAATTTCCTTAGTTTTTACCTATTGTCCTTTCTGTGTTCCAGGATCCCATGAGGGATACCACACTTCATTTAGTTGTGTCTTCCTGGGCTCCTCCTGGCTGCGACAGTGTCTTAGACTTACCTTGTTTTTGATGATCTTGACAGTTTTGAGGAGTACTGGTTAAGTATTTTATAACATGCCTCTAAATTTCAATTTGTCTGTTTTCCTCATGATTAGACTGGAGTTATGAGTTGTTAGAAGGAAGATAACAGAGGTATGGTGCCATTTTCATCACATTATACCAAGGGTAGTAATATCAACACAGTTTATGACTATTGATGACCTTGATCACCTGGCCGATGTAGTGTTCGTCAGGTTTCTTTGCTGTGGAGTGTTGTCATGTTCTGGTATGAATATCCTTGTTAGATGAGTTGCTCTGGTAATTGCTTGGGCTTTAGCTGTTGAAGTATGTCATCACATTGATATAGTGCTCATTGAAATGTTAAATGTTTTTATGATTAACACATTCAGAGCTAAGAATTAAAATTTTAAAGTGCTCAGCCTTTCAAGTTTTTTTTTTTTTTTAAGATTTTATTTATTTATTTGACAGAGACAGCCAGCTAGAGAGGGAACACAAGCAGGGGGAGTGGGAGAGGGAGAAGCAGGCTCCTAGGAAGGAGCCTGATGTGGGGCTCGATCCCAGAACACTGGGATCACACCCTGAGCCCAAGGCAGATGCTTAACGACTGAGCCACCCAGGCGCCCCTCAAATTTTATTTTTGAAATAAAGGTTTATTTTTCTGTGGAATTCTGAAGATTTTATGTTTAAAACAACAACTTGGTTTTATATTTTAGGTAGTGAGTTAGAGAAATTAGTTTATCAGCTATTTCTTTTTTTTTTTTTAAAGATTTTATTTATTTATTTGACAGAGATAGAGACAGCCAGCGAGAGAGGGAACACAAGCAGGGGGAGTGGGAGAGGAAGAAGCAGGCTCACAACAGAAGAGCCCGATGTGGGGCTCGATCCCAGAACACCGGGATCACGCCCTGAGCCGAAGGCAGACGCTTAACCGCTGTGCCACCCAGGCGCCCCATCAGCTATTTCAATTATGGACTTAGGGACACCTGGGTGGCTCAGTCGGTTAACGTCCTGTTCTTGGTTTCAGCCCAGGTCATGATCTCAGGGTTCTGAGATCAAGCCCCAGGGCAGTCTCCTTGCTCAGTGTGGAGTCTGCTTGTCTCTCTCCCTCTACCCCTCCCTTCCCTGTGTATTTTGAAGAGCTTTGATAAGTTTATACAGTTTTTAACTAACGCTACTGTAATTAAGATATAGAACATCTCCATCACCCCAGAAAGCTCTCTCATGCATCTTTTTATTTAGTTTCCGACAACCATGGTCTGCTGTCACAGGAGTTTTTGCCTTTTCTAGAATGTCATGTAGGTGCATCATACAGTGTATATAATCTTTTTGTATCTGTCTTCTTTAATGCTTTTTTGATTCATCCAGGTTGTTGCAAGTTATGGTAGTTTCTTTTTCTTGCCTTATTATTCCATTGTGCGAATATGCCTGAGTTTCTTCATCCACTTATCTTTTGATGGTCATTTGAATTTACAGTTTGGGGTATTTTGAATAAATCTGAACATTGGCACTTGAGTTTTTGTGTGATTTACATTTTCATTTCTCTTTCGTAAAAACCTTGAAGTAGGATTGCTAAGCTATATGATAAGTATATGTTTAACTTTATTAGAAACTGCTGAACTGTTTTCCAAAGTGACTATATCATTTTACATTCTCACTAGCAAGGTAGGAGTTTCAGTTGTTCCATATTCTCATCAACACTTAGTATTATCAGTCTTAAAAGTGGGTATGAATGGGGGCGCCTGGGTGGCACAGCGGTTAAGCGTCTGCCTTCGGCTCAGGGCGTGATCCCGGTGTTCTGGGATCGAGCCCCACATCGGGCTCTTCTGTTGTGAGCCTGCTTCTTCCTCTCCCACTCCCCCTGCTTGTGTTTCTTCTCTCGCTGGCTGTCTCTATTGCTGTCAAATAAATAAATAAAATCTTTAAAAAAAAAAGTGAGTATGAATGGCCATCTCATTGTATTTTTTTATTTGCATTTCTCTTCTTAATGATATTAAGGACTTTTCATGTGCTTTTTGCCATTTGTTTTCTTTTGTGAAGTGTTTGTTCACATCTTTTAAAAATTGGCTTGTCTTTTTATTATCAAGATGTAGGTTATGAGTCCTTTATTAGGTATGCGCTTTTAAAATATTTCTTCCAGTTTGTGTCTTGTCTTTTTATTTCCTTAATAATGTCTTTCAAAGAATAGAAGTTTTTAATTTTGATTAAGTTCAGTTTGTTACCTTCTTCTGAAAAAAATAAAAATAAAATTTTTGCTTTTTGGGTTCTACCTGAAAAAATCTCGACCTAACCCAAGGTTGCAAGAATTTTCTCCTAATTTTTTCTAGAAGATTTATAGTTTTTCTCTTATTTTTAGTCCCATGATATATATCAAGTTAACATTTGTGTATGATGTGAGGTAAAGATTAAGGTCTGTTTGTGTGTGTGGGTGTGTGTTTTGGCATATTCTCCAGTGCTGTTTATAGAAAAGACTATTCTTTTCCTGTTGAATTACCTTGGCATTTGTGTTAAAAACTGATTCAGTCCTCTACATATGCATTTATTTATGCTGTCTCTATATTGTATTCTTCTGTTCAGTGTGCTATCCTTATGTCTTGAGTACTGTAATTTTATCTTAAATATTAGAAAGAAGATAGTGTAAGCCTTCCAGTTTTGTTGTTTTCTGAAAAAATTGTCTTGGCTTTTCTAGATTCTTTGTATTGAATGGATCTGAATTTGAGAATTAGCATGTCCATTTGTTTTTTTTTTTAAGTGCTGTGATTTTTAAGGATAATTGTGTCTAATGTAGATCAGGTTAGGGAGAGTCAGACTCTTTTGATTCATGAACATAGTCTCACTCTTCATGTATTGAAGTCTTTTATTTCTCTCAAAAAATTCTATAGTTTTCAGTGTATAGGTCTTGTACAGTTTAATTCAACACTATATATTTTATGTGTTTTGAGGTTATTGTAAATGGTAATTAAAAATTGTTAATTTGTTGCTAGTATATAGAAATATAATTGCTTTTTGTATATTGATCTTGTGTGCTGCTCTCTTACTAATAACCTTATTCTATTTTTTTAAAATATAGATTTCTTTGGATCTTGTTGTTAAAGGTTTTTTATTTATTTGAGAGAGAGAGAGAAAGCACAAGCACGGAGAGGGGCAGAGGGAGAGGGAGAAGCAGGCTGCCCACTGAGCAGGGAGCCTGACTTGGGGCTCGATCCCAGGACCCTAGTATCATGATCTGAGCTGAAAGCAGATACTTAACCGACTGAGCCACCCCAGGCACTCTGATTTCTTTGGATCTTTTACATAGATGATCATGTCATCTGTGATTAAAGATAGTTGTATTTTTTTTTCTTTTCAGTCTGTAAGCTTTTTATATATTTACTTTATTGTCTTATCTCTCTGGCTGACATGTTAAATAGAAATTGTGAGCATAGACATGTAGACATCTCTGCCTTGTTCTCAATTGTAGAGGGAAGGCATTTAATATGTTACCATTAAGTGTGATGTTATGTGTTTGTTTCTTCTAGATACCTTTTATCAGTTTGGGGAAGTTATCTTTTATCTTAGTTTGTGAGAGATTTTATCATTAACAGGTATTGAATTTTGTAAAAATTTTTTTGGCATCTAGTGAGAGGATGATATATATGGTGGTTGTTTTTTTAGCCTGGTGATATGGCGAATTACATTGAAATTTGAATGTTGAGCCAACCTTGCATTCCTGGGATAAACCCCATTTGGTCATTTTGTATTATTCATTCTATATATTGATAGATTTGGTTTGCTAGTATTTTGATGAAGATTTTTACATCTGTGTTCATGAGGTGTATTGGTTTTCATTTTCTTATAATGTCATTGCCTTGTTTTGATACTGAGTGTAATGTTGGCCTCAGAAAATGAATTGGGAAGTGTCAGGTGTTTTCAGAAAGTGTGTGTAGGATGTTATTATCTCTTCCTTTAAATGTTTGTAACAGTCACCAGTGAAGTTGTCTGAGCCTGGATTTTTCTTTGTGGGAATGTTTTTAATCAACAATCCAAGTCCTACCTAAGGGTACCTACTATACTAACTTTATAGCATTATATACTATTCAATAACTTCTTTATTTTGGAATAATTTTAGATTTACAGAAAAGGTGAAAAGATAGTGTTGAGAGCTCCTATATACCTTACACCTAATTTTCCTCATTGTTAACATCTTGCATTACTATGGTTCATCTATCAAAACTAAGAAACTGACATTGGTATTAACTAAATTACAGACTTTATTTGGGTCTCTCCAGCTTTTCCATTAATGATCTCTTTCTGTTCCAGGATCCAATTCAGCATTCCACGTTGCAGTTTTCACGTTTCCCAAGTCTCTTCTGGTTTGTGAAAGTTTCTTAGGCTTACCTTACATTTTATGACCTTAACAGATTTGAAGAGTACTAGCCTAACTATTTTTTAGAATTTCCCGCAGTCTGGGTTTGCTTCTGTTTTTTATTATTAGGGTTATACGTTTTTGGAAAGAATACGACAGAGATGAAGTGCTTTCATTTTGTATCAGAGGTATATGATGTCTACATGACATCCATATGATTTCACTGGTGGTATTATTAACCTAGGTAGTGTTTGCCAGGTTTCTCCCCTCCAGAGCTACTCTTTTTCTCTCTCCATACTGTGTTCTTTAGAAACAAGTCATTTAACATGCAATCCACACTTAGAGGAGGAAGAAGTATCTATATATATGATTTAGAATTCTTCTGTAAGGAAGATTTTTGTGTCTTCCTCCATTTAGTTATTTATTTAATTACTGATATCAGTGTGGACTAGTGTATATTTATTTTATACTTTGAGTTCTAATCCAGTACCATATTTTTATTTTATTGCTCATATTGTTCCAGCTTTGACCATTGGAAAAGCTTTCAGGTTGGCACTTGCCTCTATCTTTTTTGTTTTTTGAGTACTTCCTTATTTTCTGGTACTCTTAAGATGCTCATTTTGTATTTTTTTTGCCCTAGTTGCAGCCATTTCCCCAAGGAGCTATGAGTCCTTTTACAGGAGAATGGTATTTAGAAACCAAACTGTGGGTACTGGGTATGCTCATGGTTATTGGGGTGCCATTGCTTTTAAGCCCTCTCAAGGGACCGAGCTAGGTAACATATGTATGTGTGTGTGTGTGTATATATATATATATGTATATGTATATTTATATATATGCATACACACGTATCTATAACTGTTTTTGTATCCATTTGTATATATATTAAGCATGAGTTCTTCCTGATATATCTGATTTTAATCCAGTACCACGGGGTTCACTCTAGTCTTCCTTTCTTGTTTATGTGTGAATTTCACAGCGAGAAACCTGGCTCCAGCAACCATATATTATCCATTTATTTATTTGTTCAGCTCCAGTATACATGAAAAGCTATTTCAGGACTGTTAACCTGTGTACCCATGAGAAACAAACCTTCCAATTAGAGTCCAGTGTTTATTTTTCTCATTAGCCTTACAATTTCCATTGAAAACATCACTTTCCAAAGTTAGTTAGGTCAGCTCATTTTCCCCCCACCCCTTCAGTACGGTTATGTCATAATTTGTAATGCAGTTAGATTCATTTATCATGGTTCTGCATTTCATCTTGGAGTCTTCCAACATTTTGGTTGATGGATTTTTGTTGTTATTTGGTCAGCATTCATAGAAGCTCACTATTCAGAATGTTCAATTCTTTGTTTTCTAACTCAGGAGTAGGGTCATGTATCCACACCTGTAGTATCGTACGGAGAAGGTCCTGCACCCTAAATGTGTCCCTGTACATCCCCTTTGTAGGCATCTGCTCTCCCCTCTGCTAATCCCTGGTAACTGCTAATCTGTGTTTTCATCTAATTTGTTTTTAATTTTGCTTTTTTCAAAGTGTCCTGTGAATGTAATGATATGAAAATCTTTGGATTTTGCATCTGACTTCTTTAACATAGCAAAATGCACTTAAGTTGTGTGAAATGATATTTCCTTCTTTTTAAATTGTTGAGTAATATTCCGTGTATGAATGAATTAGTTTATCCATTCCCCCACTGAAGGACATTCTGGTTACTTCCAATTTTTAGCACTGATGAGGTAGTAAAGCTGCTATAAACATCACAGACAGATTTTTCTGGAGACAGAAATTTTCACATCATTTGGGTAAAAGACCTCCGAATGCAATTTCTGGGTCACATGGTTGTATGTTAAGTTGTATCAGTGCTTCTCAGTGAAGTCCTTATAAGTCATAAATTCAATAAATTTGTTAATATTGTCCAGGGAAAGCATTAAAATCATTAGTCCCTAGTTTAGCAAACCTAAAAATCTACTCATCTATCTATCCTTTGGTTCTTCTTCCTTTATTTGTTGATTTTTTACAAACTGCATTCACCAAGGTGTGGTTCCATGGAAGCTGATTCTTCATAGATCACTAACTGTGACTCTGAGGTTCTGTGAATTTGTTTAGAAATTCATAGAACCCTAGGCTATAATTTAAGCGAGTGCCATGATTACTGGGTTTTCACTTAAAATCAGATACATTCAGATGTTTTAGGGAATATGTTTTATCAAACAAAGAATATGTTTGTTATTCATTACTAATGTACTGATCCCAGAAATTACGTGTGTGCAAATTGTCAAATTGGGTTGATGCTTCAGGAAAGGAAAATAGAGACTAACGCGTCTTCTTAGTGTGGCAATGCCTTTGTTAGAGAGCAGTATTTGAGGCAAATTATTGTTTTAGCAAAATTACATGGCTTCCAGGGATTAAATTGAATGTGTGTGTGTCTCTGTCCCTCCCTCATTGTACTGTAAGTGGCAGGGATGCAAGTTAACAGAGTGCCAGACATCATAATGCCTGGGGCATAGTTAGAGACCAGGGAAGATTTACAATAATCAAACACAGACAAAGTAGCATGAAGAAATTTCAATCTTCCCAGCCTTGCTTACAAACTTAATTAGGCTTATTGGGGCAGAAAGTATTTTTCCTCCTCCCATTTTTTATCTGTTTCTCCTCTCTACCCACCGCCTGTCCCAGACTGTCGTTCAAGGGGTCACACTTCCAACAAAAAGAGACCCTTTTTGTAAATCTTAATTTATTTGGTTGATTTGCTTTTAGGGGAAGGAGCAGGAGCAATAACAAAATTTTAAGATATTTGAGGAACTCCATTTTTCATAGAGACACTATGTTTTTCTAAAAATCATACTTTAGGAAATTCTGAAGAAAATAAATTTTTGTGGCTGTACAATTAGATCTTTTACAAGAATTTTTAATTTTGTGGGAGCTGCTTGGCCTTCTCCCTTAAAAAGAAAAAAACTTGTCAGCTAAATCTTCGCTTTCTTTATCATTTAAGTATTTTTGTGGTGTAACCTAGAGTCGTGTTCATGGATGCTGCTCTTTGCCTTTTTCCTTTAGCAGCACAGTGTTGGGCTTCGGGTGATGATGGTAGACGACTGCGGGGGGTGGGAGAAGAGGTGGGGTTTCTTCATATCATCCCTCTTGTGGGCAGTAAAATCATCCGGCAAATGCCTTTCCAAGGATGTCGAGTGTATATATAAAGGAAAAGCTTAAGGTTGCTAAGGGAGTGGTGTTTTGGTGAGGATTTCATTCTCTTTTACTCCATGGAAACAAGCCTTTTGAGCTTTTACTTGTCTGCTGATTTGTCCGGTGATCCAGGTAATCTATAGCAGTCTTTGTTTTCTCGGTGGTGTATGAAATGTAGCAAAATGGTAGAAAAATAGCTTCAGTGAAAGGGATGTACCTATCACAGAGGAGCAAGATTGAAAAGGGAAGAGGATATCTTTACATTGTTCATTATTCTTAAAATGGCTTTTAAGGTTTTATTCATGTTTTTAAAAAGCCTAATTTGACATAAAGGAAGAAAATTTCTAGTTTTGAAAATCTGTGCTTTAATTGCTTAGCTTGAGAACAAAGGTTTTAACATCCAGCATTGCAGGGATATTCCTATTCAAAAGGATAGGAAGCAGCATCCTTCCTTTACCTTTTTAGCACTGAATTGACATAACTCCTCTTGAATCTTAGCTAGGGAACTTTGATTTATTATTCTGTAAATTGTGATTTAATTATCTGAAGCTTCAGGATGGTGGTTTCCCTTTGATACCCAAGGGACCTCGGATGGGATATGGGAGGACAGGGATTAATTCTGTGGTGGGGGGAGGGAATGTTTTTATAGGGTAATCTTCATGATTGTTTTTTCATTTGAAACTAAAATGAAACATAGTGTCATTTGGGAAAGGCTATATCCATGGTGCCAAACACTCTTATCAATTTGAATTATTTTATCCTTTGTTCAGTTTGTGATATTTTTGCCTTTGTCAGCTAAAATGTTGGTTATAAATATGAAGAAGCTGCCGGATTGCTATGTGATGGCATTGGAACTGCCTTCTGCTTTTTTTTTTTTTTCTGCATTCATATCTGTGAATACAAGAGCAGAGGCATGAATGTGAAAAGAAGTGGTATGAAATGCTGCAGGCTTTTTTGTTTCGTCCTGAATGTGTTTTTCACGGTGGAAGTTATTTTCTTGTGGACAGAAAGATTCAGGACCATAGTTTACGACACTAAAAAGTGTTTAGCGCTACAGACAGCTCTGTTTAGAAAAGACAGCCTGAAACCATTTTTAAGCATACTCTGAAGCTTTCAGTTAATTTGATCATCTCCATCAGGGTGATAGGAGTAATCCTGCTGTTTGCCACATTTTGAAAGCTGATTGACCCCTTAGAATATTAACAAATTAACAATTCCTTATTGTTTATATTATGTTCTGTGCTTTAGATACATGTGAGGTTTATGGTCTAGTGAGGGGTATAAAAAACTCATGCATGTGATGTACTATTTTTGGTGCTAGGATACGAGTACTGGTTATGTACTCAGTACTAACATGTAGGTATTTTACATAAAGTGCTACGTTTAATCCTCATAACAACCCAGTCACAAAATTATGACCATCCCTTTTTTTAGATGAGGAAATTTATATTTTGAGAGGTTAAGTAATATAACAAAACCATGAAGCCTAGGCCAGTCAAGTCCCTAAAACTCTTTCCACTGTTTCCATATGAGCAGATTAAAACATTTTATCACAATTATTTGACATCACAAAGAGTGATGCCAGTGGAGCAAACACGAGATATAGGGATCCTAATCTCTGCCAAATACTGGGTGATTCTGTAAATAGTTTAACATCATTTGTCAGGTGTGAGATTGAACTAAGTCACCTTAAAGTTCAGCTCTAACATGATGTGATTCTGTTCAGTGTAGGAGATTTTCATGTGCAGCTTATAGAAAAGAGCCTCATTAATGTGTCGTTATAATGTATACCACCTTCTAACATGTTACAGTAAACCTTTATTTATTAAGATCATTATTGTCTGTTGTGTCCCTCTTCCCTTTACCCCAGATATATTGCAAGGACCTAGGTAAGTGCCTGACTACAGAGTATGCAGTAATAAATTGATTTGTTGAATAATGGGATGAAAGAATGAATAATAGACTTGTATAGTACATTGGTAAAATATGTAAGTGACTTTGTACTTTTTAATACCAACACAGTCTGTTGGGGATAAAAATATTTTATTATTACAGTGATCTTTTGAAGAATTAATTAGTGTGAGAATCTTGAAAAGAAGAGAACCTATAAAATAATCAAATTTACGCAAGTAAATTTGCTAACATTTCTCCATGCAAAATTATTGATAGTATAGAACTCAATGACCCAGAGGATTACCCAATATTATATTTAAAAATACTTTTCTTAAGCATTATTGGATGATTCCACATAAGCAAACAAACAAACACACAGCAAAGTTCCTTTTTGGTTTATCCTTTAATTTATGTATACTCTCAAAAGCTGTCAGTTTACAATGGGTAGAAAATATTCAGACCTTCGAGTTTTTGCTTGAGATATTTCTTGAAGTATGATATAATGCTTACTGGTAGTTTTGGTTCATTTGAACATTAGGCTTTTTGAGATTTTAACAGGTGTACTGAGGTATAATTGTTGTATAATAAACTATGTTTAAAATACACGGTTTGATAGGTTTTGATTTTTGTATACAATGGGGAAACTCTCCACTATAATTAAGATAATAAACATATTCATCACCCCAAAAGTTTCCTTGTGCCTCTTGCAGTTCTTCCCTTTGAATCCTGCTCACCCATCCCCAGTTACCACTGTTACTGTCATTATGGATTAGTTTGCATTTTCTTGAGCTTTATATCATTGGAATCTTATGGCATGTTCTTTTTTGTTTGACTTTTTAAATTCTGCATAGTTATTTTAAGATTTGTCCATGTTGTGTGTATCAGTAGTTCATACCTATTTATTGCTGAGTAATACTCTGACATATGGATAAACCATAATTTGTTTATCCATTTTTGTGTTGGTAGTCATTTGGTTGTTTCAAGTTTTGGCCTATTAAGAATAAATTTACGTTGGACATACAAGTCTTTGTATGGACATATGTTTTCATTTCACCTGGGAGTGGAATGGATGGATCATGTGGAAGAAATATATTTAACTTTTAAAGAAACTGCCAAATTGTTTGTTGAAGTGGCTGTATTGTATTAACTTTTTACCAGCAATATTCCAGTTACTCCACAGTGTCACCAGTATTTGGTGTTGTCAGTCTTTTTAATTTCATTCATGTTAGTGGGTGTATAATGGTATCATATTATAGTTTTTATGTGCATTTCATCTAATGATCAGTGATGTTGAACATCTTTCCATGTGTTTATTAGCATTCATATGTTTTCCTTTCATGAATTGTCTGTTCAAGTCTTGTTTTTAGGTATGCTGTTTTTTTATTACTGAGTTGTAAGAGTTTATTATATATTCTGGATCTGAGTCACTTATTAGATATTTGATTTGGAAATATTTTGTTCCAGTCTTTGATTTGTCTTTTCATTCTTTCAGTATTCTCTCTCTTTTTAAATAGCTTTATTGATAATATAGTTCACATTTCAAAGATCAGAAGTTTTTAACTTTGAATTCCAGTCTGTCAATTTTTCTTTTTATGGATTGTGCTTTTAGTATATATATCTACGAAATATTTTCCTAATCAATATTTTCTCCTTGTGTTTGCTTTTAGAAGCTTTATAGTTTCAACTTTACTTTTAAGGCTGGAATACATTTTGAGATAACTTTTTAATATGGTGTGAGGTATAAATTGAAGTCTATTTTTTTGCATATGGATATCCAAATATTCCAGCACCCTTTGTTGGAAAGAATGAATTGCTTTTGTACCTTTGTCAAAAATCAGTTGTTCATAGACATGAGGATCTCTGTTCTTTTGATCTGTTTGTGTCTCTTGACCCCAGTACCACACTGTATTGAGTACTGTTGCTTTATAATAAGTCTTCAAATCAAGTAGAGTTCGTCCTCCTGCTGTGTTCTTTTTCAGAGTTGTTGGCTCTTCCAGGCCCTTTGCATTTCCACATGAACTTTAGAATCAGTTTATTCATTTCTGGAAAAAAGCTTATTGGGATTTTGATTGGAATTGCATTGAATTTGTAGATCAATTTGTGGATGAATGACATTTTAACAATGTTGAGATTTCCTGTCCATGAACATGACATATAGCTCCATTTACTTAGGTCTCAGTTTTTGTCAGCCATTTATGTTTTCAGTTTACAGGTCTTACTCATCTTTTGTCAGATTTACCCTATGTATTTAATGTTTTAGTGTTATCATGGGTAGTATTATCTTTTCATTTTCAGTTTCTGATTGTCCATTGCTAGTATTTTATATGCAGAAATACAGTTGATTATTGATTTTTGAATCTTGCAAATTTAATTATTAATTAGTTCTAGTAGGTTTTTTGTTGATTTCATAGAATTTTATGTATAGATCATCATGTAATGTATATAAATACAGTTTTACTTCTGCCTTTCCAATCTGGATGCCTTCTATTTCCTTTTCCTTCCTTCCTTCCTTCCTTCCTTCCTTCCTTCCTTCCTTCCTTCCTTCCTTTCTTCCTTCCTTCCTTTCCCTCCCTCCCTTCCTTCCTTCCTCCCTCCCTCCCTCCCTCCCTCCCCCCCTTTTTGCCTTACTCCACTAGCTGTAGTAATAGTACAGTGTTAAGTAAAAGTGATGAGAGGGGGTATCCCTGTCCTGTTCCTGACCTAGAGCAAAAGCCTTCTATTCTTCACCATAAATATGATGTCAGGCATAGATTTTTGTAGATGCCAGTAATCAGGTTAGGCTTTTTATGAATGTTTATTGCTGTAAGAACTAGAAACATAATTGATAATATTCTTGTTCAAATTAAGTAAAAAAAAAATTTAGAAAACACCACATTGGGGCGCCTGGGTGGCACAGCGGTTAAGCGTCTGCCTTCGGCTCAGGGCGTGATCCCGGCGTTATGGGATAGAGCCCCACATCAGGCTCCTCTGCTATGAGCCTGCTTCTTCCTCTCCCACTCCCCCTGCTTGTGTTCCCTCTCTTGCTGGCTGTCTCTATCTCTGTTGAATAAATAAATTAAAAAAAAAAAACACGTTTACATTTTTAAAGAACAAAGACTTTCAGTATTTTTCGGTATGATAATACCCTTTTTAACAGAATTCTACCACTGCCAAAATTCTGGCATTGCAAGAGAAGTTATAACTAAACAATTTCTTAGTATTTTCTCTGCTCTGTAATAGTTGTGACTTAAATTTGAATTCAAATATGTTGAAAGAACATGATGAGGAAGTAGAAACTATAGATATATAATATGAACTTTAAAATAGAGTTGACCCTGTCCCTTGAGCAACATGGCGGTAAGGGGCACTAACACCCCTGGTGTTGTTAAATCCATGTATAACATTTGACTCCCCCCAAACTTAACTATTAATGGCCTCCTGTTGATTGAAGCCTCACGGGTAACATAGTCTATTAACATATATTTTGTATCTTCTATGTATTATATACTGTGTTCTTACAAATAAAGTAAGTGAGAGAAAAGAAAATGTTACTAAGAGCGTGGTAAGGAAAAGACATTTATAGTGCTGTACTATATTTATCAAGAAAAGAATCCTGGGGTACCTGGGTGGCTCAGTCGGTTGAGTGTCCAACTCTTGATTTTGGCTCAGGCCATGATCTCAGGGTCCTGATTCAAGCCTCAAGTCAGGCTCCACGCTCAGTGGGGAGTTTACTTGAGATTCTTTCTCTCCTTCTCCCTCTGCCCCTCCCCCACTCTTCACACACGTGCTTGCTCTCTCAAATAAATAAAAGTAAATCTTAAAAAAAAAAAAAATCCACATGTAAGTAGACCTGTGCAGTTCAACCTCGTGTTGTTTAAGGATCAGCTGTAATAAACTTTTTTTGTTAGTTTATGGATTTTTTTTTGATTTCATAAAAATCAGTTAATGAGTAAAATCACATTACATTACTTTAGAAGTGTCTTTCAGGTTGAGTCTAACCCTTAACATTTTACAGATGATGTTAAGTGAATCTCTGGAGGAATCCCACCTGTTCTCATGAACACTGCTGTCATGTTGATGTCATCCAAATCTGAATTTCCAAACTGGTCTCTTCTCTGAACTCAAGTCCTTAGTAGACACATCTACTATGGTGTCCTGCAGTTACCTTGACAAACAAAACTGCTTCTTACCCAGACTTCCTCTGTATTTCTTTCTGTGGTGATTGGTACAATCAAATGTTTTGTCATCTAAGCCCAAATCCTGGGAGTTTCTTTCACTCCTCCTTTTCTAGGTCTGCTAGAGATTCAGTGCTTATTTCTGTAATATTTTTTGTATTTATTCCTTTTTCTTTATTGCTTTTGATATTGTTTAGATCCTCATCATTTTTGTACTATTACTATTTTCTAATTGGTTTCCTGGCCCATGGTTTCATTCTTCATTTTGTTTCCAAGGCAATATTTCTAAAATACATACTGGATCATATTAGTGCCTGGCTTAAAACCTGTCAGTGTTCCTGCATTGTCTCTAGCAGTGGTTCTTTGGAGGAGACCTCTTTTTTAATGGACCTCTTTTGAGAGACTGTCTCTAGAGATTCCCTCACCCCATAATGTTCAATACCTTTAGAAGCCGAAGTCTGGGTTAAGAACCTTTCTATTCCTCTGTATGGTGTATAGTTCCCTCTGCAGACATTATTACTCTCCCCCAATCTAACCCTCATGCTCTAGCCATTCTAAGCTACTTGGATTTTCTCCAAACACATCAGCATGTGCTTCTTCCCTTGCTTAGAATTTCGCCACGTGTCTCTTTTCCATGGTTGAATCATTAATTCATTGAAGAAATATTTATTGAACACCTTGAGGAGCTGTGTCAGGGACTGAATTTACCATGTACTCATAGAGCTGCCTCATGATATAAACCAACATTAAATACGAAATAAGTATAAAATGTGTTAAAAGAGAGAGAGAGAACAGGGTAAATGTGGCAGACAATAACAGGAGGAACCTAATTTAAATTGGGGAAAGAAGTCAAGAAAGGCCTTTCTGAGGTAGTAACCTTTAAGCAAAGACCTAAAGTATACTCAGGAATTGGGTTAGTGGGGAGAGGGTCCTAGATAGAGCAGCATGCAAGATATCCTTTTTGTGGGGAAGCATGCATGTAAAGCACTAAAGGAAGGCCACTGTAGCTGGGGCATAGTAAGTGAGCAGGAGAGTGGTAGAAGTTGAAATTAGAAAGGTAACAGGAGCTGTATTCTATATTTGGGTTTTGCATGCCATGTTTGGTGTTGAGATTTTATTCTAAATGCAATGTGAAATTAAAGAATTTAAGCAGGGGAGGGACATACTAAGATTTGTGTTTTGAAATTAGATGGTTCCTGTATAGGAAAATGAATTGGAGGATGTGTGCAAGAATAGAGGTGGCAAGACCTGTTAAATTATTACAGTAGTCTAGGCTTGGGACAAGGTGGCTAGCCTTAAGCTAGCGATGGCGAAGGTCAGAAATAAGCAAATCTGAGATATCTGTTGAATGTAAAATCTGTAAAACGCAATGATGGTGTTAACTCCTTGAAAAAGGAGACTTATTTATTTTCTGTCTTCAGCCTTTAGAACAATGCATGGTATATAGTAAGTGCTCAATAAGTATTGTTGGGTGGATGGAGAGTTGGGTCTATCAGATGTGGGGAAGGAGAGGAAGGTGTCATTGATGACTTCTAGATTTCTGACTAGATCAGGTAAGTAGATGAAAGTCTATTTGTTGAGATGGAGAAGCAAGTTTTGAGAGGCAGAGTAAGAATTTAGTTTTGGATTTATTGAATTTGAGATGCCAGTGGTATATCTAAATGCATTTGCCCAAATAGCAATTCTTTAGAGCCCAGAAGATAGAGGAAGTCCATTTGCCTGAGTCTAATACCCATTATATCATTAGACAAATACGTCTTGAGCACTTGCTCTATGTGTAGCCCTGCCCTGGGATATAGCAGTGAACCAGAGATCATGAAGCTTATATTCCTGCAGGTGGGGGGGGGCTGACTGGGTTGGTGATATATCAGATGATCATTATTTTAAAGCATTTATTTTTTGAATACTGTCTGAATTCAGGAGTACCATATAGGGTATAGTGAGGATACAAAATTAAGACGAATTCTCCATTGAGGAGATACTAATTTTTTATTGAATGGCAGTAAGGGTGGCTTTTGTTACAGGTATTTGTTTCTGTATGTTAATTGATCCAGTGCTCACCCTCAATCCATGTACTGTAGCTTCTACATTCCTGAATTCTTCATTTTGAGGATATTTTTATTGGGTGGATTTTGTCTTTGTAGTTTTTTTTTCCTCTCTCTCTCTCTCTCTCTCTCTCTCTCCAAGAAGGGCTCATTAGGTGCTTTGTTTCTTTATTTCTTTACAGATTCCTTATCTTAATTTCCAGTATGCATAAAAGCTTTTTAAAGAAATTTTAGACGTTGTATCATTATCTTCTCACACTGGAGTCACATCTTATGGCATATGGAGTCTTTTGTGGAGAAATCTTGAGGCCAACTTAATCTTTCCCACTTGTCCATGACTTAAATTTTTTTGTCTAGGTATTCAAATAACTCTGTTTTTAAAATTTTATTTTAATTCCAGTTGGTTCACATAGAGTGTTGTATTAGTTTCAGGTATACAATATAGTAATTCAACAATTCCATACATTACCCTGTGCGCGTCATGACAAGTGCACTCCTTAATCCCCATCACCTATTTCACCCATCCCTTTACCCCCTCCCCTTTGGTAACCATCAGTTTGTACTCTGCAATTAACAGTCTCTTTCTTGGTTTGCCTCGAGACTCTCTCTCTTTTTTTCTTTTGCTTGTTTGTTTTGTTTCTTAAATTCCACATGTGAGTGAAATCATGTGGTATTTGTCTTTGACTTATTTTGCTTAACAATATTCTCTCCAGCTCCATCCATGTCATTGCAAATGACAAGATCTCATTCTTTTTTATGGCTGAGTAATATTCCATTACACACACACACACACACACACACACACACACACACACACCCCATCTTCTTTATCCATTCATCAATTGATAGACACTTGGGCTTCTTCCATATGGCTATTATAAATAGTGTTGCTATAAACATAGGGGTGCATGTGTTCCTTTGAATTAGTGTTCTCATATTTTTTGGGTAAATACTCAGTAGTGCAATTGTTGAATTATAAGGTAGTTCTGTTTTTAACTTTTTGAGGAAACTCCATACTGTTTTCCAGAGTAGCTGCACCAGTTTGCATTCCCACTAACAGTGCAAGAGAGTTCCTTTTTCTTCATATCCTTGCCAACACCTTTTGTTTCTTGTGTTGTTGATTTTAACCATTCTGACAGGTGTGAGGTGATGTCTCACTAATTTTGATTTGCATTTCCCTGATGGTAAGTGATGGTGAGCATCGTTTCATGTGTCTGTTGGCCACCTGTATGTCTTCTTTGGAAAAATGTCTGTTCATGTCTTCCGCCCATTTTTTAACTGGATTATTCGTTTTTTGGGTGTTTAACTTTGTAAGTTCTTTATATATTTTGGATACTAACCTTTTATCAGATGTGTCATTTGCAGATATCTTCTCCCATTCCATAGGTTGTCTTTTAGTTTTGTTGCTTATTTCCTTTGCTGTGCAGAAGCTTTTTTATTTTGATGTAGTCCTAATTGTTTATTTTTGCTTTTATTTCTCTTGCCTCAGGAGACACATCTAGAAAAAAAAATTGCTTTGGCTAATGTTAGAAAAATTACTGCCTATGCTCTTTTCTAGGATTTTTATGGTTTCATTTCTCACATTTAGGTCTTTAATACATTTTGAATTTGTTTTTGTGTATGATGTAAGAAAGTGGTCCAGTTTTTCTTTTGCATGCTGCTGTCCAGTTTTCCCAACACCATTTGTTGAAGAGACTGTCCTTTTCGCATTATTCTTCCCTGCTTTGCGGAAGATTAATTTACCATATAGTTGTGCATTTATTTCTGGGTTTTCTGTTTTTTTTTTTTTTAAAGATTTTATTTATTTGACGGAGATAGAGACAGCCAGCGAGAGAGGGAACACAAGCAGGGGAGTGGGAGAGGGAGAAGCAGGCTCATAGCAGAGGAGCCTGATGTGGGGCTTGATCTCATAACGCCGGGATCACGCCCTGAGCCGAAGGCAGACGCTTAACCGCTGTGCCACCCAGGTGCCCCGGGTTTTCTGTTTTGATCTATTAATCTATGTGTCTGTTTTTGTGCCAGTACCATACTGTTTTTATACTGCAGCATTGTAATATAACTTGAAGTCTGGAATTGTGATGCCTGCAGCTTTGCTTTTCTTTTTCAAGATTACTTTGGCTATTCAGGGTCTTTGTGGTTCCATACAAATTTTAGGATTCTTTGTTCTAGTTCTGTGAAAAATGCTCTTGTCCTATAACTCTTTATTTAGAAATCTTAAATTTTCATAACTTTAGCAATGTATGTGTTAGTGTTGATTATTTTGTGTCTGTTTTTATAGTATGGTATGTTGTTCAGAATTCACTTCTGTTGTATTTTGGGGGATTTTTTCTGGTATATTTTTGAATATTATTTTTACTTGTATAAAGCAGAGTGATTAAGAACAAGAACTGTAAGGTCTGGGTTCACATCTCAGCTTCTCTGCTTACTAATTGACCTTGGGCAAATTTCTTAATCTTTCTGTGCCTTAGTTTCTTCATCTATAAAACAGGGATAATAATAGTATTTACTGAGGATTAAATGAATTAATGTATGTAATATAGTTACAGCAGTAACTGGCATATGTTATATGCACAGTAAATGTTAGCTGTTATCATTAACTATTCTATTTTTCTGTTGCTTACTGTTCTTTTCTGTCTGTGTTCAAAAGGCCTTCGTGGTTCATAGCAATGTTCTTGAGGTCACAGGGCTCTTTGTGTTGTGTTCTGATGGCAGGTGCTCTGTCTTTCCCTCATTATCTCCACTTTACCTCCAGCGGTATCATAAGCCTAGGAATATGTCAGCATGTTTTGTTCTTTAATTTTACTTCCTCCTGCTGTCCTGAGTCTCTACAGGGTCCCCTACTCCCTTGTTCTATCCCTACACTGGATATTGACTTCCTTTTTTTTTTTTTTTTTAAAGATTTTATTTATTTATTTGACAGAGAGAGAGACAGCCAGTGAGAGAGGGAACACAAGCAGGGGGAGTGGGAGAGGAAGAAGCAGGCTCCCAGTGGAGGAGCCTGATGCAGGGCTCTATCCCAGAGATCTGGGATCACGCCCTGAGCGGAAGGCAGATGCCTAACGACTGAGCCACCCAGGCGCCCCTGGATATTGACTTCGTAATCAAAGGACAGTTAGATCTTCATCTCAGATATGTGATCCTTACGTTTCAAGAAATCGGTTTCCTGTCCAGTCTACCAAGACTTTTTTGATATAGATCCAAAATTTAGTAGATTTGGCAAGTATGTTTTGTATTTAATGGTTTAAGGTTATAATCATGCGCTTCTTTCATAGAAGATGGATTTTTCCCCCTTCTATTTTTGCTTTTAGTGTTGAGGAAGGCTGGTAGAGTAAAATTGTTTATTATCTTTCATCTTTACCTGGAATTTAATGCATATTTATTGAAAGAACCAGTGGTTTGTGAGAGTGTTGCCTTGCAGAAACACATTCAGGTGGAAACAGGTTTCCTTTATGATGTGTAGCTGGCGAGTTGCCCATATGGCACATAGATATTAACTGAATTCTCCACTCAGCTTTGGGATTTGGAGACACAGATTCTATAGGATTGGGAGTTCTTTTGTAACCGGTTTATGTTGGCTTATCTTTGCCTGCAACTGTATAAAGGGTATGAATACTTTTCTAGCTAAATATTTTGTAGTTATACCAGATCTAATTTTCTGATTCTCACTCATGTGAAAACTTATGGTTAACTAGAAAAAGCTGTACAAAGGGAAGATAATGTTTTGTGGTAATGCAGTAGTCTAGAGGTTGAGAAAGGGACTCTAGACTGTGAAGGCTTGAATTAAAGGTCCTCCATCTACTGGTAACTTGTGTAAGTTACCTTCATCTCTTTGAACCTCACATTTTTCTGTTATAAAATGAAGCTAAAAATGATATTTATCTCTTAGAATTATTGTTAGAATTAAATTAATATACGTGAAGTGCTTAATGCAGAGACTGGCATATGTTAAGAACTGTAGTGGAACTAGTCAAGTAAAGTTTAGCTCTTATCATGCTTTTAACTGTTAAGCATTATTCTTATGAATAATGGAGGACATATATTTGGAGCAGTTTGTCCAGCATAATTTGTAACTACCCAGTGTAACTTGAAGGTATTGGAGTGTTTCTCAACTAATCATTTTTTCCAAATGAGTATTTTTCAGGGAGTCCAACCCCAGGAAATATGCAACAGCTTGCTGTGTTACTCTTCACCTCTCTAATTTACAATTATTTCCAGCCAGTTCATCTCCTCTTTAAGTACAGGTTCAGTAGAAATTTTTTTTCTTGTAAGAATTCAGAAACCTTTGTTCTGATGATGAGCTCATTTAAATTTGGGTTTGAGCACTGATAGAAAACTAAGCTGGGTTCCCTTAATGGAGAATCTGGCCATTCATCCTCCTTCACCCTCCCAGGGTAGAATTTTTTTCAGGAACTAAATAGCTTTATCTAGCAGGGTCTTCCTGCCGTTAGCAGTGGAACAGTACAAAGGCCACATTGAGCATAGCTGCTGGGGAAACCCTTTTTCCTTCTCTGGCCTGTAAATGCTGTTCTGTCTCTGTGAAAAGCCCTGACATCAGCTCTTGGAAAAATCCAAATACTTGTGTTAGAACAGGACTGAAACACTTGCCTGGGCAGACACTAAATGGCTGAACTATAGTTCTAAGTTTACCAGATGCCTTTCAGTCATGTTATGTTTTCAAAAAAAAAAAAAAAAAAAAAAGTTACATCTATGAGTTTCATACTTATC
Organism: Ursus maritimus; assembly: GCF_017311325.1. NCBI lineage: Eukaryota > Metazoa > Chordata > Mammalia > Carnivora > Ursidae > Ursus > Ursus maritimus. The sequence continues at coordinate 47,663,208 of NW_024424008.1, read as the reverse complement.
TAGAGAAATTAGGAAGAAATGATAATTTAGCAGCTCTCCTCCCCATCTTTATTTTATTCTTTTTAAAAAATAAAATCTAACTTCAAGGTAAGGTGGAATTCATATGTGGTGGGGACAGAATGAAGCAACATTGTGAACTTTGTGTAGTGTTCTTCACATGTTAGGTGCTTCATAGGTATTGCTGTTTGGGGCAGAATACACTGTTACTGTAACCACTGAATTTGGCCTTCTTGGTGTTCAGATTTGTGCCATATGAAGGCTTATTCATTCATCAGAGTGTTCCTTTAACACATCAGTTAGGTCCTGCCTTAAAACCCTCTTGTTTTCACTGTACTTTGAATAAAATCTTAATTCATTAACATGGCTCACATTCTTAAATTATCTGGTGCCTGTCTGTATCTGTTAATCTCATCTCGTTACTACTCTCTTGGTCATTTTCTACGCTCAAGCCACAGTGGACTTTGTATTTCTCAAATATACTAAGCTGCTTCTCCGTTGGGACCTTTGTCCTACTATTACCTTTGCCTATAATTCTCTGGCCGCAGATCTTCTCATGGCTGGCGCCTTTACCTCATTTAGGTCTCAGCTCAAATGCCCTAGAAGTCTTCTGTGAATAAACAGAATTAACCCTATTAGTCACCGTCACATCTCTTTTATTTTTCTCATAGCTCTTATCACTATCTGATTCAGTTTGGTGCAATTATTTGTCCAGTCTGTCTTCTTCTTGTAGAATGTGAGCTTCTTGAGAGCAGAGGCTTTATCTGTTCCTGGATGTAACCTCCAGTGACTAGAACAGTGTGTGGCACAGGTTGCTGTTTGTGTAACTTTTAGTGTGTGTTTGGTGGCCTGTAACAGGAAGCCTAAGTAGTAGGGACATTTACTGGCTCACATAAAAAGAAGTCCAGAGGTAGGGTTCAGGGATTTTTGATCTAGTGGCTTACCTGTGTCAAGGGCTCAGGTTCTTTCCAATTTTCCACTCTTGCCATCAATGTCCGCTTCATCTTAAACTAGTTCTTAAGGATGGATGCTAAGTAGCAGGGCTACTTGCTTTCTCATTCCTGTCCAGTGGGAGAGAGGAAAGAAGTGTCGTGTTCTTTCTTAAGAGTTAAGAAAATACTTTCACAGATGTTTTTAGCAAACTTTGTCTCTATTCTCCTTGTCTCTTTCTGAATCGGTTACTTACTCAACAATGAATTTACCATTCAGTGCAAAAAGGCCCATCTCTGTTGCTGCAAAAGGAGTCAGCTTCCCTTGAATCATCTAAGTGGTAGATAACTGAATAAAATTGGAGTTAAAAGGAGGATTGTGGTCTGGATTGGGAATCACTTATGCCTTCCAGATTTCTAAATACAAGTATTTTGAATGAATGAGTTCATTTAGTAAGTATGTATTGAATTGTCTAGTATATGCTCAGCAGTATACCAGTAAATTAGAATAAAAAATCAGATAAAACATGGTCCTCACCTTCAGATAATTTAAAGTCTAGTGAGAGAGACAAGTTAACAGAGTATTAAGGTAATTTTAAAAATCAATTAATTAAAATAATTTAATCCAAAAGAAAACAAAAAAAGTGAAAAGGGGAAACAGAACAGATGAGACAAAAAGGAAATCACAAGATGATAGACTTAAACCTATACATATCAATAATTACATTATGTGAGCCAGTAAATGGCCTTACTACTTACTACCAGGTAAATGGTCTGAACACCCCAATTAAAGGCAGAGATAATCAGATTGGATAAAACAGCAAAGCCTCCCTATATGGTACAAGAAACACACCTTAAACATAAAGACATGTAGTTTAAAAGGATGGAAGAAGATATGCCATGCTAATATTAATCAAAGGAAAGCTAGAGTGATACATTAATGTCAGATAAAGTCAACTTCAGAACAAAAATATAAGGGATAAAAAAAGTCATTACATAATGATAAAAGCATCAAGTGAAAAAGAAGATATAACAGTTCTAAACTTTTATATATCTGGTAACAGAGCTTTAAAATTTCATGAAAGAACTGCAAGGACAAATAGACAAATCCACAATTATTACCAGTGATTTCAATATCTCTCAATAATTGAAAGAAATAGAAAATCAGTAAGGGCATAGAATACTTAACGCTATTGACCAATTTGATCCATGTGCACTTAAAGAACATTCTGTCCAACAATGTAGTACACTGTTTTTTGTGGGGGTTTTTTGGCACGTATACATGGAACATTTATTAAGATAGACCATATTATGGGCCATGAATAAGTTTAAATAAAAGAATCAAGTCAGGGGGAGCCTGGGTGGCTCAGTTGGTTGAGCATCCAACTTGGTTTCAGCTCAGGTCATGAGCTTGTAGTTGTGGGATCAAACCCTGTGTCTGGCTTCATGGTGAGTGCAGAGTCTTGTCTCAGATTCTCATTCCCTCCCCCTCTGCTCCTCCCCCACCCTTGCAGGCTCTCTCTCTAAAATAAATAAATAAAATCTTAAAAAAAAAAAAAAAGGATCAAGTCATATAGAGTATGTTCTCTGACCACAGTGGAATTAAATTAGAAATGAATAAAAGAAAGATCTCTGGAAAATCCCCAAATATTTAGAAAGTGAACAACACACTTCTAAATTACCTGTGGGCCAAAGAAGAAATCAAAAGGGAAATGGGAAATTATTTTGTGCTGAATTAAAATAAAAACACAATTTATCAGAATTTGCAGGATGCCACTAAACCATTACTTAAAAAAAAAAAAAACATTAAACACCTGCTAGAAAAGAAGAAAAATCTAAAGTCAATGACATCAAGTTCTGTTTTAAGAAATTAGGATAAGAAGAGTAAATTGAAACCAAAGTAAGCAGAAGAAAAGAAATCATAAAAATCAGAGTAGGAGTCAATGAAGTAGAAACAGAAAAACAGTGGAGAAAATCAGTGAAAGCAAAATCTGTTTCTTTTGAGAATATCAATAAAATTGTTAAAACTCTAGCCAGGCTGAGCAGGAATAAAAGAGGGAAGACAAACATTACCATTCTCAGGGATAAAAGAGGTGACATCACTGCAGACTCTACAGATATTAAAAGGATCACAAGGGAATATTATGCATAGCGTTATGCCAATAAAGTTAACAACTTAGATGAAATATGGTTTAGAATTTTATAAATTCCACCAATATACAAACATATATGTGTATATAACTATGTGTATAGGGACATATAAAATATATGTATGTATATGTACGTGTGCACAAATACACACTTATGTAGTTATATGTATATACACAGCTACATACATACATTTATACATATACACCTGTATACACACACATATATGTAAATGTATAAAAAGAATAATACATCATGATCAAGTGGAGTTTATCTCAGGAATACAAAGTTGGTGGAAACTAATTTTCTCAGTATCAGATAGCGAAGTTAATTAAGAGGGAGGATGAATGAACCCTGTAGTACTGGTTTAGAATTAGAGACATCAGTATGAACTCATGTTTAGCTTAATAAAGATATAGATATATAGATGGATAGATACTGAAGCAATTACAGATTTTCTAGTGCTGTCTGTTGAGAAGGCATAGCAGTAACAGCAAGCACACCCAGAACCCAGATCGTGGTTTCTTAATTCCATTCCCCAATAAAATGGCTCATTAGAGAAATGGTTGATTCTACGGTTGGAGTAGGGAAAATAAAAGATGAGTCTAGAGCACCTTGTAGTGCCAGAAGCAAGGAACTGCTCAGAAAACACAAAAGGCTGGGGGCATGTCAAAGGGAAACTGGTGCCAAACTAAAATATCTCTGAATGGCTTACGCTGAAATAATTTGAGCAAGAAAATAAGTAATATAGTATTGGATTAGAGCTCATAGTATAAAATAAATATACATGAGTTCAGTATTGACGTAAATGATTGCATCAAGAAGTGAATGAGAAGACAGAAATACTCCTTATAGAATTCCAAATAGCATGTGTACAATTCTCCCTTATTCGGAGGTGGAGCTTAATCTTCCCAACCCCTGGTGTGGGTTGGATTTAGTGACTTGCTTTTAAAGAATAGAGTATGAAAAGTGAAAAAAGGTAACTTTACAGGACGAAGTCTGGCAGACACTACCTTGACCAAACATTATGAGTGACAAGTCATATTGGTATTGTACATCCCTTGATGTGTGATGAGAAGGAAACTTCACCTCTGTGATATTCCAGAATAGACCCACATCTATATGGACAACTGATACTTAACAAAAGTGCAAAGGCAATTTAGTGGAGAAAGGATGGTCTTTTCAACAAATGATGCTGAAACAATGGGATATTCATGTACAAAATAATAAACTTTTATCCATAACTCGTAACCCTATACCAAAATTAATGCAAAATGTCATAGACCTAAAAGTAAAATTGAAAGTCATTAAACTTCTAGAAGAAAATACATTAGAAAATCTCTGTGACTTTGGGTTAAGCAAAGGCTTCTTAGATAAGACATCCAAAGCATGTGCAATGACCCTATTTCCAAATGAGGTCATATTCACAGATACCAGGGGTTAAGACTTCAACATACCTTTGTGGGGGACACAATTCAACCCATAACAAATACAGTAGTTCCCAGTTTAGGGATTGCTTTCATGTTTACTGCAGGGGAACTGAGATTCTCTATATGCACTTAGTGCAGTTCCCGCAACGCATTAAGTAGTGCATCTTACACATCCATGTTTACTTTTTCAAAAGTAATGATGGTGTTATAATTAATAAAATATAAATGTAGCTTTTTGGTATTTATTCAGTTTGTGGATAACATGCCTCTAACTGGTTTTATGTGGTTCCCTGCTTTGTTTTCGCTTAAAAAAACTTATTATTTTTAGAGAGAGCACAGGTGTGTATTAAGTGGGGGGAGGGGCAAAGGGAGGGGGGAGAGAAAGAGACTCTCCAGGAGACTCCCCACTGAGCATGGAGCTCTATCCCACGACCCTGAGATCATCACCTGAGCAGAAACCAAGAGTTAGCTACTCAACCAACTGAGCCACCCAGGCACCATTGTTTTCACTTTTTTTTTTAAAAAAAGATTTATTTATTTTAGAGAAGGGGGAGGGGCAGAGGGAGAGAGTCTTCAGGCAGCCTCCCCGATGAGCACGGAGCCCCACACATGGCTCACTACCCATGAGATAATGACCTGAGCCAAAACCAAGAGTCGGACCCTGAACCGTCGGAGCCACCCAGATGCCCCTGTTTTTCGCTTCTAACAGAGACTCTCTCTCATGTATGTTGTGAGAAAAACTGTCAACTTGGACAGCAAAGTAATGTTACTCTGGCCCTTTGTCTTAAAAAGTCTGTTCCAAAATGGCGCCTTCAGCTTCTTGCTCCTGTGTCTTTCCATAAGGGTTAGGCATCAGTCCGTGGAATTGAGATAGGGGAGTAGTGGGTCCTCTTTTCTGTTTACCTGGTACACACACAAACTCCTCTTCTAGTCCAAACTCCCATGTGGATTCCTTACTCCAGATAAATTTATTCTAAGGAAGAAATCAAGAGGGAGTGCGTAGCTTGAGTTACAGGGTTATTTGTTACAACAATGTCTGTTTTACTGAAAAATCTGGGCCTAGTCCAAATATTTACAAAAGAGAATTGGTTAAATTAAGTAAATAGCCATATCTCAAACCACTTTGCAGCTATCAGGAATTATTTATTTAGAAATCTCTTTTTCAAATCTTTATCTTATTTGGAAGCTTAACATATAAATAAAAGCTAAGCAGCTCTGGGGGCACCTCAGTGGCTCAGTTGGCTAAGCATCCAACTCTTGGTTTTGACTCAGGTCATATCTCAGGGTCATGAGATGAAGCCCTGCATTGGCTCTGCGGTCAGTGGAGAATCTGCCTAAGACTCTCCCTCTGGTTTTGCCCCTCCCCACCATGCTCTCTCTCTCTCTCTTAAATAAGTAAATAAATCTTAAAAAAAAAAAAAAAAAGCTAAGAAGCTCTGATGTATGGGGAACCTAGAGTCCTCATCTACCCAGTTTTGCTCCTTGAGGGACGTCTTTTAAATCCTTAGGGTTGTGTGCAGCACAATTTAAAACCAGTGCTGTAGTGAAATATCTAATAATGTAAAATTATGTCAGTGTTTTATTAGTTAAAAAGATTACCAGACAATATGTCCTATATGCTGTAATGTTTATAAAAAGAAATTTTATGCACCGTATCTACACCATATGCAGATAGAAAAATCTGTATCTTTAGAAAAGATGGGGAACGTATTCATAAAAATGCTGGGTATTGAGTTTATGGGTGATTTTTATTTTCTATTTTGTCTTTTTACTTTAAAAATTTTTATACATGTATTTTTTGGGAATAAAGAAAAGATACATCTTTTTAAAAAAATATTAGAGAACCAGTAGGAGAGGGGCAGAGGAAGAAGGAGAAGTAGACTCCTCTGCTGAGCAGGGAGGCTTATGTGGGGCATAATCCCAGGACCCTGGGATCATGATCCGAGTTGAAGGCAGATGCTTAATGGACTGAGCCACCCAGGCACCCCAAGGAGGTATTTTTTCATGTGAAAAAGTAGAAAACCATTGCATTATAGGAAACTCTACGCTTTTGGAAAGATAACAGTCTCATTCCTCAGTCCCTTGAGGGAGAGGAATTATCCAGAAAATTTATAAAAATAGTAACATAGATCTATTTAGAAATTAACGTCAGTAGTCTTACGTGTTAAAAGTGTATTAGGATAAGTCACATTTTTAGCATCTAAGGGAGAAAATAGAACTGAATGTCAGTGAATTAAAAATGAACTGAACTTTGTAAAGCAGTGATTCCCAATTCTGGAGTGATGTAAGAGGAATGTCAGAATATTTAAAACACTTTCCCTCCAACTTTCCAAAATCAGTGCTGTGGTGAGCTATTGTTACTGATAAAGAATATACCTCCTACTTTAATTCTATGGTTTTGGGCCAAGAAAAACTCTTGTAAAAGAAAGTGTGAAATAGCATGCATAGAACTAATTTTCTCACCTTTTCCCCCTCAGAATCAGAGGTCTTTTTTCCTTTGTGCTGGTTTGAAAGTTTGGGGTATTCAGATTTGGTATAGAAAATGTGATTTCAGGGGCGCCTGGCTGGCTCAGTGAGTTGGGTGTCTGCCTGCGGCTCAGGTCATGATCCAGGGGTCCTGGGATTGAGCCCCTCATCAGGTTCCCCGCTCGGCGGGGAGTCTGCTTCTCTCTCTCCCTCTGCCCCTACCCCCACTCACTCTCAAATGAATAAATATTTTTAAAAAGAAAGAAAGTGTGGTTTCATGATAAACTAAGTGGATAGCTAAGAGGAATTGAAGAACTGTTAATATTTGATTCCAGAATCAAAGCATTTTGTGAAGAGAAGTCTCTAGTTTAAAGCCAAAAATTGCATTATAACATTCATTATATTCATAGTATAGTATATATTATAATATAATATATATATCTAATAATATAATTTTTTGGCTATGATCAATTTTTAGTCTTGTCTTTACCGATATTTTATATTCGTATAGCCTGTTTTATTTATTTATGGAAATATTTCACTAAGGAGTATGACGTATAAATTTAAGGATATGTAACGAAAATACTTATAATGTATTTCTTATATGAAAAATTATAAGTAGAAAACATGGTATGTGAACAATCCTCAGATTTCTTCCTGGAAAGTATATGAGGTTTTTATTTCTTTATAAGAAATAGGCCTATGTCGGTTTAGTTCAAGGAAATTGTGAACATTTTTAGAGTATATGGGAACTAAGTTTATACTTCTCTGACTCCCTCTGTTTTCTTGTGCTGTGATTTTTTTTGGCAAATCCTGTCTATTCAGCTTTGTGGTATAGATATGATGGTGAATGAGCTTTCTTTGTATTTAAGGAATGAGTGCATACCAAGTACAATACCTGAAGGTAAACAGAGCTCATGAATAATACTCCATGATTTGGGTGTTAGTAATTCTGACTTTTTTCTTCTCCTAAGATTTTCAAAATAAGATTCCTATTTTTGTAATTGTGTTGGCACTTGGTAAGAAATGTTTAGGAACGTTTAAGATAAATCCATTATATTTTGTTTTCTTTTCAATTGCTATTCCTTGCTATGGAGTGATATTTTTATGGATGTTTTAGATTTTTTCTTTAATAAAAATTCAGACAAACTGCAAATGTGTCATATATGTGCTTTAAAGTGATGTATAAGAATTTACGTTTTGAGTAGAACTTTTTTATATCATAGAAGATATAATGTTATTTGACATTTTATATTTTAATTTTACATTTTCATAAAGTTCTCAAGTTAAGATTAATGGTGGAGTTTGTCACAATGACACCTCAATACAAAAGGTAAAAGCTAACGAAGACTTTCTACTCTTTCAGAAGTACAGTTGTATCCTTTGGCAAATGTGCAGAAAGCAGCTTATCCTAACAAATTTTTCACAGTTCTCGCTTCAGTTTATAAAATTTGAACATTCAATCTTAACGTATTTTATATAAAATCTTTATATAAATCTTTATTTGAGAGAGAGAATGTGTGCATATGTGCACATGAGTGGGGAGAGGGGCAGAGGGGGAGAGAGAGAGAGAGAGAGAGAGAGAGAGAGGGAAAGAAAATCCTGAGGCAGATTCTCTGCTGAGCATGAGCCTGGCACAGGGCTGGATCCCAGGACCCTGAGATCAGGACCTGAGCTGAAACCAAGAGTTTGCTACTTAACCGACTGAGCCACCCAGGTGCCCCTATTCTGTTTCTTGAAGTATGTCTGTATTGCTATGAATTGCCCTCTTCAAATTGCTTTTGCTGTATCCTGTAGATTGTTGTATGTCATATTTCTGTTTTCAGTTGTCTCTAGACATTTTTTTATTGCTCAGATTTCTCTAATGACCCTGTGGTTGTTTGGTAGCATGTTTAATCTCCATATTTTTATGTTTTTTCATTTTCTTCTTGTAATTGATTTCTAGTTTAATACCACTGTGGTGGGACAAGGTGCTTGATGGGATTTCAGTCTTCTTTAATTTATTGAAACTTGTTTTGTAGCTTAACATGTGATCTGTACTGGAGAATGTTCCATGTGCAGTTAAGAAGAATGTGCATTCTGTTGCTTTTGGATGGAATGTTCTGTATATATCTATTAAGAATATCTGGTTTAATGTGTTGTTTAAAGTCAGTGTTTTCTTATTGATTTTCTGTGTAGATGATTATCTATAGATGTCTACTGTTATTGTATTGTTGGTTTCTTCCTTTAGGTCTATTAATATTTATTTTATTTATTTTGGTGTTCCTATGTTGGGTGCATATATACTTATAAATATTATATCTTTTTGCTGGATTGACCCCTTTATCATTATGTAGTGCTTTTCTTTAACTTATTGAAGTCTTCATTTTTTTAAAGATTTAATTTATTTGAGAGAGAGAGAGCACAAATAGTGGGGGAGTGGTAGAGGGAGAGGAAGAAGCAGACTCCCTGCTGAGAGTCATGACCCGAGCTGAAGGCAGGCGCCTAACCAAATGAGCCACCCAGGTACCCCTAAAGCCTTTATTTTAAAGTTTATTTTGTCTGTTACAAGCATAGCTATATCAGCTTTCTTTCAATTCATATTTGCATGGAATATCTTTTTCCTTCCCTTTACTTTCAGTCTCTGTGTTACTTCTGAAATTAGTCTCTTGTAGGCAGCATATATATGAGTCTTGTTTTTTTAACCATTCGACCACTCTGTACCTTTTGGTTGGGGAATTTAGTCCATTTACATTTAAAGTGATTATTGATAGGTATGTACTTATTGCCATTTTATTAATTGTTTTCTGGCTGTTTTTGTAGTTCCTCCCTGTTTCTTTCTTCCTTTTCTCTTCCTGTGTGGTTTGATAACCTTCTTTAGTGTTATGTACAGATTTCTCTTCATTTTGTGTATAAGTTTTTGCTTTGTGGTTATTGTGAGGTTCACAAATACATTACAACTTTTTATCTTATGTGACATCAAAAATAAAACATGGGGGGTGTAAAAATGTAGTTTTAGAATGTATTCAAATTTAAGCTGTCATCAGCTTAAAATAGACTGTTATATACGTAGATGTTATTTGTGAACCTCACAGTAACCACAAAGCAAAAACTTATAGTTCTTAATGAATTATTGTAGTTATAGATATTTTTACTACTTTTGTCTTTTGACCTTCATACTAGCTTTATAAGTGATTAATCCACTACCTTAACTACATGTATTACCTTTTTCAGTGAGATTTTTGCTTTCATATGTTTTCTTGTCATTAATTAGTGCCATTGTTTTTTACTTAAAGAAGTCCTTTTAACATTTTTTTTAAGGAAGGTTTAGTGGTGATGGACTCCTTTAACTTTTGTTTATCTGAAAAATTCTTTCTCTCTTCTGTCTTGAATAATAACCTTGCCAGGTAGAGTATTCTCCCCCCCCACCCCCACCCACCCAAGTAGCATATTCTTGGTTGGAAGCTTTTTCCTTTCAGTACTTTGAATATGTCATGCCACTCTTCTGACCTGCAAATTTTCTGCTGAAAAATCTGCCAATAGACTTATGGAGTTTCCCTTGTACATAAGAGATTGTTTTCCTCTTGTTGCTTTTCAGATTCTCTTTTTATCTTCAACTTCCGACATTTTAATTGTAATGTTTCTTGGTGTGGATTTTTTGGGGTTTGTTTTGTGTAGAACTCTTTGTGCTTCCTGAACCTGGATGTCTGTTTCCTTCCCCAGGTTAATGAAATTTTCAGCCATTATTTCTTCAAATAAGTTTTCTGCCCCCCCTTTTCCTTCTGGGACCCCCATAATGGGAGTGTTATTCCACTTGATGTTATCCCAAAAGTCCTTTAACATATCTTTTTTTTTTTCTTCTAAAGTTTCTTTCTTTCCTTTCCTTTTCCTTTTCCTTTTCCTTTTCCTTTTCCTTTTCCTTTTCCTTTCTTCTCTGTTTGGGTGAGTTCTGTTGCTTTGTCTTGTAGCTCACTGATTGTTCTTCTGCTTCATCCAGTGTGCTGTTGAACCCCTCTAGTGTATTTTTTTAGTTTAGTTTTTGTATTCTTCAGCCCTGTGACTTGTTTTTGGTACTTTCTTGTATTTTCTCTTTGTTGATGTTCTCACTGTGTTCATCTGTTCATCTCCCAAGTTTGGTGGCCATCTTTTTGACTGTTACTTTGAACTGTAACAGGTAGATTACTTATCTCTGTTTCATTACAGACTTTTTCTAAAGTTTTGTCTTGTACTTTTGTTTGCCATCTATTCCTGTCTCCTCATTTTGCCTGAGTCTCTGTGTTTGTTTCTGTGTATTAGGCAAAACAGCTACATCTCCAAGTTTTAAAGGTGTAGCCTTCTGTAGGAGATGACCCAGGGGACCCAGAAGTGCAGTCTTCCTGGTCACCAGAGCCAGGCTCTCAAGGGGCATCCCTTGTGTGTGCTGTGCATGCCTGCTGGCTGTGGGGGGGCTGTGGCATCATGAATTGGGGGGGTTGCCTGTCTGTGGCATGGTTAGGCACTGTGGGGGATACCAGGTTAGAGGGAGATTGTAAAAATCAGCAAGGTAGCATTAGCAAGGTGGAATGTGATCAAAAAAATGGTACTTTCCAATGTTTCTCTTCATGGAGAGAGTCCCAACAGGTTCCTCCCCCTCTGGCAGTTGCTTTAAGATGAGTAATTGGGTCTCCTTCACATATGGTCTAGGAGCCTTTCAAACTGCTGCTTTTGGATTGGGTCTCAGGCGAGTGAGTCAGCTTGTGACCCTTTAAGAGTGGGTTCTCAATTCCCTGCATTTCTGTGGTTCTCCTGGACCTAATCCCCGTTTATATTCAGTTTTGGGGACTCATCTCTCTGGTGCATGACCCAGAGGTTGAGGTGTCTGATGTGGGGCACAAACCCCTTGTTCCTCAGGGAAAAGTTCCATACTGATTGTGGATCACTGCACCTGGGATGGGGTTTTGGCAAGAGCATGTCTATGCCTCCCCTACCTGTCTCAATGTGGCCCTTTTATCTTTTGTTGTAGAGGCACTGTTCATCTAGTTTTCAGAACTTTTTCAGAGGAAATTGTTCCATTTTAGCTGTTGAATCTTTGTGTCCATGGGAAGAGGTGAGTTTACGATCTTCCTACATTGCCGTCTTGAACCACCTCTCCAAACAAATTCTGAAAGAGGGAATTATGAAATAAGATTAAGGTTTAAATCCCTATCTGCTAGGCAAAGAAAGTCAGTGAGAGAAAGACAAATATCATGATGATTTCACTCATATGTGTAATTTAAGAAATAAAGCAGATGAACAGAGGGGAAGGGAAGGAAAAATAAAATAAGATGAAAACAGAGGGAGGCAAACCTTGAGACTTTTAACTCTAGAAAACAAAGTGAGGGTTGCTGGAGGGGAGTTGGGGCAGGGAATGGGGGTAAGGAGGGCACTTGAAATAATGAGCACTGGGTGTTACATGCAACTGATGAATCACTAAATTCTACCTGTGAAACTAACAGTACAGTATGTTAATTAAATTGAATTTAAATAAAAATTTTAATTAAAAAAGATATAAATCCCTATCAACAAAAATTATGTAATCATCACTATTTTGTCAATTTTGAGATTATTCTGTAGACTCCACAGTTTGTTTATTGTTTATATTTGTTTAATGGTGTTAATATCTCATATAAGCATGGATTTGATAGTTTGAATGGTGTTGAATGGAATGAAGATACTAAGTGGGTTGAGGTTCTCATACTTTTTTCTGGCAGTTCCCTTTGCTTGGTTTTTTGAAGTGAATAATTAGAAGTCTAAAAAGACATGGCATAGGTTAATGACGATACTCATGACCTCAGAGGAGAGTTATTTAGGAACTGTACGGGAGATATTCCCATAAGTGATACTGTTCCAGATTGTCCATGAGGGAAAAAGAGCATGTAATAAATAAGATGTTATTTTTATTGTGAATTACTTTTCTCAGTTCAGAAACATCCAATATCCAATTTATAATATCTGGCAGAGGCAGTTAATTTAGAATTCACTCTTTGATTTGTCGAAGTGTGTCCAGGAAAGAAGAGCCACTTACTAAGGCTCATTCTTCAGTAAAAGTGGCAGTATCCTAAGCTATGTTTAAGAAGTTAATTTGAGATCTTCTTACATTACATTGTAGTGAATCATTTTTGGGTTTTACACCAGAACTGAGCTTCCTGGTCCTTGTTTCTGTGGTTTTGTATTGCAAGGTCCAGAGGTTTAAAACTAATAACAACACCATGAAAATTCTCCGTGAGTCATCCTGTCAGCTGTAGCTTCTGTTTGAGTCTTTCTGATATAATTAATATTTAATGCCAGCTCTGCTAGCAGGTTTTCATGCTTTTGATCTATTTCCTAATAAAAAGGTATGATGGTAGATAATTTTCAGACTTTTTTTTTTTTTTGCTATTTCCATAATTTTTAGTTCTTTTAGTGAGTCTAAGCTAGACCAGTTATAAATTGTAGGTGGTGAAAGGATTTATGACTGGTGTTTTTTTGGAGGGATAGGAGTGGTAGTGGTCATTACTACTTTTGGTTCTATGAATCTTACTGTCCAGAGATCTAAAGATTGATTTAACAGTGTAGCTGAAGTCAGCAGTATGTTCTAAATCCCTATACTTAAGGGTACTTAAGTATTGCAGACAAATGCCCTTTTAGCTGTTTTGTTTGTTATTTTGTGAAAAATGATATAATATCAGAGCTAGCTGGTTCATATTCATATTGGAGTAATTTCAAATTTTAGTGTTGCGCTTCAGACTATTTAAATTATTTTGTAGAAATAGATAAATAAAAAACTTGATTTACATCCAGGACATGGAATGCCTTAATCACTCTTGATACTTTAAAGGAGATGCGGAAATAATGGACTCTCTTACTAAGTGGCAGGTATGGTCAACACAATTTCATAGGCCTAAAAAGAAAGAAAATCCCTGACCCTACTTGCTAAGAAAATTAAAAGTTTTGGTTGTAACCTGATCTTTTCTCTTACCCTGCAACATCTGGGAAGTTTGTTAACTTGAGTATTGACGTTAATTTTATATGACTTGGCAAGTTAAACCTATAGTTTCATCATTGGCTTTGAATTATGCATTTCTGTGGATTTTTCTGAGCTAAAAACCTATTTGAATATTCTTAGTCTTTAAGTTTATTTTTCTTTTCTACTTAATTTCAAGTTAAGTCTCTAAAGTTTAGATTTTATTTTTGTTCTAACAGATAATAATTAAGTGGTTATTATGTGCTAGGCAGTGCTTCTCATTTAATGCTTCGCATTTTCTAATTCTCAAAACAAAATTGTAAGGTAGGGACTGGTATTATCACTATTTTACAGAAGATTGTTGGAGAGTCTGAGCACCTTGTACAAGTGTAAAAGCACCTTTTAAATTGTGAAACTGGAGTGCAAACCTCGTTATTCTTTCTCTGAGGAGCCCCTGTCCCTGAGGCCTTGAGATCACACGCAGTTTTCACGGACGGTAACGGTATTGGAATGCTGTATTTTTTGCCTTGATGTTTGTCATCGCTTTGTGAGGAGTGAGCCTTAGACTTCTCTTAACTGCAGTCTGTTTTGCAGAGATCTTTGTCTAGAAACTCTCCTCACTGGCATGAATTCCAATAAGCTAGTGCTTTATTTCATTGATTCCAAGGTGCACGGGCTTTTCATCCTGCCTTTTCACATTGCTAAGGTCAGGATGTATCGTACAATGGAATTATTGAGAATTCTAAATTTAGTAGCTAACATTGTTTGCTAATGAAAACTTGCCCATTATCCAGCATAGGGACCCTGAACTTAACTCTCCTCGTTTCAGTCATCCCTTATGAAGAACCATCCAGAGTCCCAAATTCTTTATCATAACTAAACCCAAGAGAAAAAACATCTAATACTTTGAAGGAGAGAGAGAGGGTAGGAATTAAGGTTTCAGTGTGGTATCTCAATTTTTCCTTTCAGGACACTTTCTTTCAGGAGTAATGTCAAAGGCTAGCTCTCTTCTCACAAAAAAATCATCTGTAAATGGAGAAAATGACTTCTAATAGGCTATGTATTTTAAGCAAATACGTGATAACACAAACTTTGATGGCCCTTTGTAACGTTTTTAATCTAGAAGAAATTCTCTTTAACAGTCTTAAGGGGATATCCCAATTAGAAAATCATGTATATGTATGTATGTATTATATAGTTAAATATGTGTACGTGTGTGTGTGTGTGTGTGTGTGTGTGTGTGTAGTTAAACCTGGCTAAAACTGGAAGTTTTACTAAAGCAAATATTATTTATTGGGTTTGGGTTATTTAATTACCAAATCACAGCTCCCTTTACACTGTAATAACATATTGGGAGGAGTATGAAAATAAAAACTTTGGGGAAGCTTCTGTAGTGCTACCTAGGGCTTTAATATTAGAGCTCAGAACTTATAAGAAAAAGGCATCCTGAGTCAAGTGAGTAAGTGTAATTGTGAACTTTAAGGCCCTTGGTTAGGATTTGTGGCATTCAAGTATGCTTAGTATAGGTAGTCCAAAATAAGGGCATCTAGTAATCCCAATGGCTCTAATTTCTGACAACACTTTCCCTTTTAAATTACGGTTCTTCATATTGGCACTTGGACTTCGTCTTAATTTGGCAAAAGACATACACACATATGTCAATATGCACAAACATGTTCATTGTTGGCTAAATGTCCAAGTCATCAATATGATATTTTTGAAAGCCAGATACAATGTGATTAAGCACATCCAACGTTATTCTACATTCCACTACAGCTCTTTCCCATAGATACAGAACCAGAGGAGGTTGTCACGATTGCATGATTGGGTTACTGAACGGACAGGGACTTGAAAATAGAGGATTTTGTTCACCAGAATTGTTTCATCAGCCTAGTGTTGGGCGAATTGTGGAATTTAGTGATTAGGGAAAAAGTACTGTGATGTAAACATTTTTGTTTGAGAGAGGCTCTTCACCTGTACTTTAAGAATATCGTAAATAGATTATGTTAAGCAAATTTTTCTGTACAGTCGTCCTTGTTCTTCATCTTTTCCTTTCATTTTTATCGTCCTCTTTCCCCTCCTTTTCCATTCCCTCGTAAGAGAAAGCAGCTCAGGAAGCTGACTTACAATCAGTAGTCTGGGAACTTCCGGGATTCTTTACCAGAATCTCCCTGGATGTTGCAGTCCTGACGCAAGCAGCATTGTTTTGGGGTCGGAGTTTTTATAATGGCTATCAGGAAGAGTGGCTAAGGTTGCTAACTGCAGGTATTATCCTTTGTAGAAACTCAGTTGGGAATTCTTTTCTGCCAGCATCTATGTTCATTTCTAAATTAAAAAAACATATTCCTACCTCCCCACACTCCCCCAACAAGTAAGGATGAACTTCCTATTTCTGAAAATTTGATGATCTTTTGTAGTCGGTCTATTCTCTAGAGCAGTTTACTCTTATCCCAGGACCTCTTTTCCTTGTTATCCCTAACTTTATTGTGAGTTAACATGCACTTATTGTGGAAGTTTTTAGATTCTTTGTCTTTTTCTTTGGATCAATTCTGGTTTATATGGGAGTTAAAGGAAATTGTAATTAAACTTGTACTTTAGAGGTTTTTTAAAACTAAACTATCTCCATGATAAATAGTCATTTAAGTATCATTGTTTTATGTTTGTTTCTTACTATGTTTACTAATAACCTTTTTAAAAAACTAACAATTTTATTGATATTCTTAATAAATCCTGTTTTTGTTACCCAGGCTAAATAATCTTTACATAAAATGCCGTGGGTTGAGGTAATTTCTGAAATGACAGATCCTAAAAGGGGAATGGGAGGAAATCCGAAAACACTTGTAGACTTTATGTGTAACGTCAAATTCTTATCAAGAAGCCTCCAGTAATGTTTCTTTCAAAAAAGGCATCCAGGAAGAAATGCAGTTCTTAATAGCCTATAGAACTGAAGAAAGAAAAGATGTACCCTTTGCTTTCTACTTTTGGAACATATTCTTAGTAACTGGTAGTACTGCAATGGTATTTTCTCTAGACTTCTCTTATAAATGCTAAACATAAATAAATGAGAATTGTGATTTGATTATGATCAAAGGATAGTAGACACAGATCAGTAGAGCAGTAATCAGCACCCAGATATCTTGGGGTATGGGGAGAGGTGATGGACAGGAAGAAACCTTTCCTTGCTAGGGAAAGTAAGTATAGTATTTTAATGGTAAGATATTTCTCTTTGGGGGCGCCTGGGTGGCACAGCGGTTAAGCGTCTGCCTTCGGCTCAGGGCGTGATCCTAGCGTTAATGGGATCGAGCCCCACATCAGGCTCTTCCGCTATGAGCCTGCTTCTTCCTCTCCCACTCCCCCTGCTTGTGTTCCCTCTCTCGCTGGCTATCTCTATCTCTGTCAAATAAATAAATAAAAAATCTTAAAAAAAAAAAGATATTTCTCTTTGCCTTAGTTTTTAAAAATCTGTAAAATGGAAATATCTTTATAGATATTTTTTAGGGTTCAGTGAGATAGCATATGTCAACAGCTTAGAATAGTGCTTAGCATGTAGTAAACCCTCAGTAAATTTAGCTGTTGCTATTCGTATTTAGATTTTTAAAAAGAGAACCCATACTCAGTGACAGCTCATGGTAAATGCACCTGCAATTTAAGATTTAACAAAGGAAAAAAAAAAAGATTTAACAAAGGAGTTATTAAAAAATAGCATCCAGCTTCTTACTCCACCTGTTGGTTGAATCTTGTTTTGGGAAAGTTAGCGTAAGTTTTAAATCTCTTATTCTGATTTAGTAGAATGAATAAATTTAATAATCTTATAATTGAAATAACTACATCTTTCCTTTCTTTTTCCTTTGTTTCAGGTTTCCCCTCAAAAAACCTATAAGGTAAGTTGTTCAGTTGCCCTTCATATGCTTAGGTTAAATCTTAATTAGAAGCATTCCTTTGAAATTATGGCGGATTTTTGTGGCTTTTGAAAATGTGGATTTAAGTAGTTTAAAATATCAAAATGTTTTATAAATTTAAAATATAGCAGGTGTTGCATATTTTTTCTGGAAGACAGCATTGTTTTGATAACATTTTCAATGTTTTTAATATAAGCATTTTAAAAGTTTGTTCAAATTGATAGTTAAGGTCACTCCCTATGAAGAGATTTAATTTTAAAATCTATTGTGACTGTTTGCAGTTGTGAGTAGCTTGGGGAGTGTAAATGGCTTGCCAGTTTTTGATGTATTTTATCACTTGGGTAACTACAGCTGTCTTTAGTTAATGAACTTTGGCAAACTGAATCAGTCTTAATTACTTTAAGACAGTAAAGGAAAAAATTCAAAATGTTCAAATATGCCTGTGCTCACAGCCATATCTCCCTATGTATTCAGGTCCTGGGACTAAATGCCTTTTCCTCAGTGCTTATTCTCACTGCTCTCTCATCCTAGTTGTCATGAATATTATTTAGGATGTAAGTAGTATATCATTCCTAATTATGTTAGTACTTTTATCATTTTTAGTGACAGCATGGTCCAGGATACCAATGCTAATCTTGGCATTTCAGGTAATTAGTAGAGTATGTATTACAGTGAGGGTCTTATTTGCTGCCCTGCCATTATCTGATCAGTATAATTGGGTAGGCCATAGGAAAAATAATAATTCTAGTGTCATCTGGGCCTGCCTGACTTCTGTAGCTAGAACTTTAGTGAGGCTTGCCTAAGACTGATTTTTTTTTTTAACTATTTTCATCCATGCTACATTTACACAGTGATTTTGAACCTGACCATAGTAGATGTAGGGTCAGGCCTGGGAAAGTGTTGAATTACTTTCAGGCACTGTTTTCTTACCTGTTCAATGGAAGTCATAGTAACCTGTGAAAGCAACTGAAAGAATTTAAGTAATTTTATTTTATTTTTAAGATTGTATTTATTTATTTGTCAGAGAGAGAGAGAGAAACAGAGAGCACCAGCAGGGAGAGCTGCAGGCAGAGGGAGAAGCAGACTCCCTGCTGAACAAGGAGCCCGATGTGGGACTCAATCCCAGGACGCTGGGATCATGACCTGAGCCGAAGGCTAGACCCTTAACCGACTGAGCCACCCAGGCATCCCCAACTTAAGTTATTTCTAAGAATAAAATAGACTTAATACTAAATACTGCTTTTATTATTTTTAAGCACTTTTTATAACCAAATAACTGGATTCTTTATTACACATAGCATAGACTGAATTTAAAACTTCTTGAAAAATGTAAGTCAGATTTAGGAAGATGTATAAGGTAAACTGATTACTTGGATTCTCTTTGTAAGACACACTTGCAATTAAATTAAGTTGTTATTCTGTTGATTTGCCTGTAGTAAATATTTGACTGCTTTACTTTAATTTAGGCATGGGAGTATTTTGAACCGAGAGTCACCAACAGATAAGAAGCAGAAAGTTGAGCGCAGTGCATCACATGATTTTGATCCTACAGGTAAAACACTTTTCTCCCAAAGAATATTGAGAGTAGTTTCGTTCAGAATAATTGAACTTAAGCTATATAACTACCTGAAACCCTCAGGAGTTATTGTTTGGTCTGTTTCCGACTCTCCTTCTTGTTCAATGATATAATATAAAACCTGTGCTTTCAGGAGGAATGCAGCATTTTTAACGTTCAACACTATGGATTCCACTAGGAAGCATCATTGTAGAGTGTCTTTTATTCAAAAACAATGACGATAATAAAAATAGTCATTATATCGTAATTGGAGATTCTAGTCAGACCAAGGACTTAGTATTAAAATAAATCATTAAGTGTGAACGGTAGTATCTCATAAAATCAAAGCTCTAAAAACTACAGATTTCTGTAGTCATTTAAAGATTCATGTGTGATCATGGTAAATTGGAGTATTAGATAAAATCCAACTTCAGAGATTATTGATCATCTAATTTTAGAGTAAGCAGATGAATAGAGATCCCTTTTTCTTCAGGCAAAAATATTCTGAACTCAGAGAGTCTTTTAAGTCGTGTTCTTTCCTGAGGTTTTCATGCTAGTAGATTTCTGACTAGTTATATTCTCAATTTTATACAAATAGATTGAACTCCTGTTGTAAAATATGGGCTTTTGCTTTCTCCTTATAAAGTCACAGCATTTAATTTATAAAAAATGCTGGATAATTTCACTTTTGTCATTTGAAACTGATAAGTGTTCTTTGTGTACCTACTGTTTTACTCAGTTGTATGTTCCTATGACAAAAGATAAAGTAGGTAATTGCTAATGTCATGGATACATAAATAAAATGTATCTTTTTGGATATTTTTGTTTAGAAATACGATTTTTAATAGAGCGTATTTTTTGTGTCTAACTCAGATGTTTCATACTTTCAGTATAAACCAGTATTTTGAAAAAAAAAAAAACAAATATTATCCAGAAAGGGAAGAATAGGAAGTGAATAGCTAATAATTTACCTG
The DNA here is from genome assembly GCF_017311325.1 of Ursus maritimus. NCBI lineage: Eukaryota > Metazoa > Chordata > Mammalia > Carnivora > Ursidae > Ursus > Ursus maritimus. The sequence goes on along the minus strand of NW_024424008.1, from coordinate 47,642,870 downwards.
CATCTTGGGTCGTAGGTAAAAATGAAATACCGATCATCAATTTATTTAGGCTTTGGTGGTGGGGTATAACTTCTGGATCTCCATTAAAAGATAATTTTTAAATTTCTGACACCTAATTTTGACATCATGGGGCTCAGAGGCTTTTATTAATATGATTAGTTATTATCTTGTTAATGAGTTTCTGCCCTGTGTTCATGTAAACACTAGAGTCTTGTTAGATTGGCTTATTCTGTATTATTCCTCTGTGGTGTGCCCATCTCCAAAGACAGAGTTTGCAAAGTGGTACGCGGTGCTTCAAAATGAGATTATTATAGCTTTTAGTGCTTTTGTCATCTCTATGATTGTCAGATGATATATTTTGTAGACTATTCATGTGTTGTTTTGTTTGAAGATATTTTTATTGCACTGTCTTTTCTTCAATAGATCTTTAAAATATGTCATTACTTGTGCTGTTCGTGAGTGTTCTGAGTGCTGTCACCTGTGATGTTCATACTTTGCATTTTGCACGATTTAACTTGATCATGATTCATTCTTTCCCCCCCCCCATGAATTTTTCCCCTTACATTGGTCTCCATATTTTCTATATCTCTCTCCTTTTCTCCCGCTCTGTGCAGATAGCTCCTCCAAGAAGACAAAGTCTAGTTCAGAGGAGAGTAGATCCGAGATATATGGTAAGCTAATGTAGCCAATTCAGCCTTGCACCTCTGGAGCTTGCTTCATGCTGTTTCTTTTTTTTTTTTCTTTTTTTTTTTTAAGTAAATAACTGCAGCCTTCCTTGTGTCTGCTCTGCATGGCATGACCTACTGCAGGGAAAGGGAGCCTGGGGTTTTAATGTGGCTGCCACTGGGAAGCTTAAGGTTGCTAGAAACTAACATCGTAGAGTAAGAGTAGGCCACATGACCCATCTTCTCTTTTATCTCGTGTATGATGGGAAAGTGATGATGTCTAATATGTTTGAGTTGGGTTCCTCCACATAACATGGGTGGGCTTTGAATTCTTGGCATCTTCTTCCCATGTCCCATTTGCTGTGTTTGGATCATGTAGAATTTCATGGCACCAGTCTTTCCCTCTAAGCAGAGTGCTGGTGTGACTTAGAGGTGTTACCAATTCTTTGGAATTTTTATTTGATTTTTTAAATTCTTTTTATTGGCCTCATCATCTGGAAATGCTGTTTATGTATGATTTATCCACAACAGCAAAAATACCTTCAGTATTTTATTTATATGGCTTGAAGAATTTGCTTATGCCTTTCATACATTTCCCTGAAGCTTATTCTGAATAGGAAAATGTCAAAATGACACCTTTTAAAAATAATTTTCACAAAGAGCAAGTTTAATCTGAATGGTTAACTTTTGCAACAGATGATTGAAGCACTAATATTTCTAGGCTGTGTCCTGTCTTCCAAAGATAATATAAACCATGTTTGTGAAGCTCATACATGTTTTTCCCTTTCCTCTGCACAGTTTTACTGCCCTCTTGCCTTGTTTTGGCATCCGATTAGTGCTTTGAGAAAAGTGAATAGGAGAAACACTGCTTGGAACCAAGACTTTTAAAATAATCTCTGAAAGACTAATAAGTTATATATTTTTTAAGAAGATTCCAGAGTTGGCCTCAAAGGAAAACCAGGTCTTCTCTAAATGAGCCACAAGTCTATCAAATGGTAGTTTCCCCAGATGTAGCTGTTTCCTAGCCTGACATACATGAAAGGACAAAAAAATACATGAAAGTGCCCATCCTTGCCTTTAAGACATTTTATCATTTATATCTCCTGACACTTAAGCCCATAGTATCACATGCTTTTTAATATTATGAGGCCTCAGTGATGGTTTTTAAACCAGTTATTGCTTCTGTGTTAGATAAATAAATACATATAGTTCTTGGCTTCAGTTTTTGTGACCAGTGCCTTTTTGTGTGTAGCTAAATCTTCTGCAGTAGTTCAAGACAGAATGTGTACCATGCTGTATGGTACCAAATACCAAAGTATTTGTCTCCTCCTAGGTAAGAAATAGCTTCCGAATTTCTCAAGACTGTCTTTCTGTTCTATATAAAGAGCTTCCTATCGTTTATTATCTTCTTAGGAATGTGAACACTATCTTTGTTGGCTCCCTTCTTTTCTAGTAGCCTTTGCAATGTTGTATTTCACCTCCCCCACCATTTTCCTAGATCTGTGGTATGTATGCAAAAGCTTGCTGTTTGCTTTGGATGCTAGGATGTTTGATTTGGATGCTAGATTGATAGGTATGTATGCAAAGGCTTGCTGTTTGATTTGGATGTTAATATTTCAGTGATAGGAATATTAACACTAGTTCAGACATGCCATTCACTTGTTAGTAATAGAAACATTTTTAAGTGGTAATGGGGAAATAAGGTGTGGCTTATACGGTATGTTTGTTTCTTGAAAACCCTCGAAATACCTTTTTTGGAAGGTACTGAGCCATGGGTCCTTAAAAAGCACGTATAAAAGGGATGACTTGATAGAACAGAGTTAGTGTGCTAACTTAAATCTCTTTGACATTACAAATATTTTATCACCTGTGTGAATAGACATCCTTAGACTGTGCCGTTAGCGCAGATGAAAAAGAATCTCTAGGGAATCAAGAAAAGCTAGGAAATAATGGAATATGGTTGAGTAGAGTCATACCAGCTGCCGACATTGCCTGGGTGTAGGGTCTCTTACCACGCCCACTTCTGACTTCGGAGATTTTGCACTGTCTTAGGGAAGAATTCATTAGCTCGATACTTCGACAAACGCTAGTTCTTCACTTAACAAACTATTTATTTTGAACTGTCTTAGCCAATTTTAGAGCTGTTTGGTGAAATAGATTTACTTTGCACATTTTAAAAGAAAACCAAGTGTTTGTTTTGTGTTGACTTTTCTTGTTAAGTTTCTGCCCTGGCAGTATATCAGTATTCATTCCATTTCTCCTTATTTTTCCCTCTGTACCTTTTGGAGTCTGTTGGTCATGTGCAGATCGTGTTTCTGATCTACAATTTCAATTATTCTTAATTTTCTATTTTTCTCATGAATATCATAATGGAGAAATGTGGATTTTTGTGGGATATGAGAGAGTTAGCGGGGGAAGGTGGAGTTGGACAGCAGCCTCTTCCTGCCTTCCATCTTGGCTTCGTGAAGAGATTCTAGCTGATAGGATTATGTACAAAAAGTAAGCCATGTCTTTTTGAAACTCTCTCAATCTGCTGGGGCTGCTATAACAAAATACCGGAGACTTGGCTTAAATAACAGAAATGTATTTTCTCTCCCTTTTCGAGGCTGGAAGTATGAGATCGGGCGCCAGGTTCTGCCGAGAGCTCTCTCCTGGCTCGCAGATGGCCACCTTTTTGCTCTGTGCTCACATGGTCCTTCTTTGGTGCAAGCACAGGTGAAGAGAGAACAGTCTCTCCGGTGTCTCTTCTTATAAGGACATTAAGCCCTCATGAGGGCCCCACTCTTATGACCTCATCTAATTCTAATTACTTCCCAAAAGCCTCACCTCCAAATACCATTACATATTAGGGGTTAGGGCTCAGCATATGAATTGGGGGGGGACACACAAATGATAGTCCATAACAGAAGCCAACTGTTAGTACTTGAACTGTCCTGGTTGGATACTTCAGAGTTTATTTTTTTTTAAAGATTTTATTTATTTATTTGAGAGAGAGAGAGTGCACAAGCATGAGAAAGAGAGATCATGAGCAGGGGGGAAGATCACTGAGCAGGGAGCCCGCCATGGGACTCGAGCCCAGGACCTCGGGATCATGACCTGAGTCAAAGGCAGATGCTCAATCGACTGAGCCACCCAGGTGCCCTTCAGAGTGTATTTTTTAAAAATTCTTACCTTTTTTAAGTTCAGCCTTCTCAGATGTATAAAGGTAAAAGTCCCCAAGTTATTCTTTCTGCTTTCCTCTTCAGCCTGGCAGAGAGCATTGTACAACATGAAACTTCTGTGTCCTCATAAGTCACCCACTTCCTAGCCTCTTGAAGTCTGACTTCTGAACACATACTATCTGGAAGATAAACCAAAGATCCTACTTAAAAATCTGTCACCTTTTTCTCAGTTCTCACCTTCCTCTGACACATTGGCAATGCTAACATCCTTTTTTTTTGGGTTTCTGTAATATTTCATTAATCTGGTTCTTTTCTCTCTGCAGTTGTTTTGTCCTTTCTTTACTGTTTGCATTTTCCCTTTTATAGATGTAGGTGTGGCCCGCACGCCTGCCCTTGATCTTTTCCCCTGTGCCCAGTCTTATATTTTTAACTGTTTACTGAATACTTTCATTCTGACCATCTTGTAAATTCAGAATGACCAATGTGCAATTCATGCTTGTTCCCTGTGGCTAGACATCAGTCTTCCTCATGATTCCCCTGATTCTTTTCATGGCACTGCCATTCTGCCACTCACCTAGTCTTGTTTTCTTAAAGTTCTCTTTGACTGCTCTCTTTCCCCCGTCCTCAGGAGTCAACAATTGGCCAGGTCCCGTGGATTCCACCATCACATTATCTTTCATCTCTTACTCTTTGGTTCTATCGCCACTGTTTTGTTCAGTTTTCCATCGTATCATAAGACTATTTGCATAGACTCATAATTTTCTTTCACATTGATTCACTTCCTTTTCTCCATTCTACTGTCTGTTAGATTATATTATTAAAGTAAGGATTTGGTCATTCACTTACTAGGAAAGTACAAATAGTTAATTAAAATGTGCTATAATTTGTTTCCAGTTTATCATTCTTTTTTTTTTTAAAGTGAATTTTTTTTTGAATATTTTATTTATTTATTTGACACAGAGAGCCAGTGAGAGAGGGAACATAAGCAGGGGGAGTGGGAGAGGAAGAAGCAGGCTCCCAGCGAAGGAGCCTGATGTGGGGCTAGATCCCAGGACTCTGGGATCACGCCCTGAGCTGAAGGCAGACACTTAACGACTGAGCCACCCAGGCACCCCTCCAGTTTGTCATTATGCCTTAATCCATACTTAATCCTTACTTCTACTATTGTTTACCTATAGGTACGAGCCTCTCCTCCAAATTTTCCCTTTCCAAATGTGGCTTGGTATTCTTTCTTTGCTCATGCCGTTCCCATTGTCTTGAATGGTTTACCTCCCATAACTCTCTATCCTACACGGCCCAATTCAAATACTGCCTCCAACACAGGGCTTTCCTAGGTTTGCCCCGCTGCTCTGTGGTCTAACCTTTCACATCCTATTTTGTATCTAATATTTGTGTTTCTGTCCATCTTTGCATCTCCCATAATGCCTGACACGGTGGAGGCACTCAGTTAATGAGTTTTGAATGAGTGATTATTGATATCAGAATGAAGTATTTTAGTAAGGAGAACTGATAACATAAGTTGTTGACTCATCTTGATTGGATTTTTCTTCTTTTCAGAAAAATTTCAAGGCAGAAGAAAACATAACTTAGATATCTGAGTCTTAAACTGCTGTTAATAGTCTAAAAGAATGAAATCAGCATACTTGGAAGTTAAAGCTTCCTCTTGCTGGCAGCATTGTGCATTTAGAATCCAGAAGCTTCTTAATCAAAGGATTATCTGAGGTCTTACTCATAAAACATGTATGTCTGGCAGCAGTTTAAAAATGAGCTGTTTTTATGAGGTTGCACATGGTCTTTCTCCACACCCTTCCCTGCAGCTAATTCTTGAGAGGTGAGACTTAGAGAAGTTTGGTCATGTAATAAAATGAAAGGTGAAGAAAGACTAGTATGCTTTCACTAGAATAAATGCAATATGGAAGGTTCAGCATGTTGCCTCGCATATTGAACGCTCCGTTTTCCATAATTTGCTGTTTGGTACTATTGTTGTTGCTTTTTCCAGGAATGTATTACAGTGAAATCTGAGAGTACTTTCTCCTCTTTTTCAGAGTACCTTTTTATGACTTCTTCCCCTCCCCACTCCAGAGCCTTACAAAGGCTTAATTTTTTTCACTTTCAAAATACCATCCTTGGTAATTATTTTTTGAGTAGGAAACAGTCATTTTATGTTGGTTTCAAATACCACAGTCATAACAAGAAAAAGAAATGTCCTTTGTTATAAAGAGAAAATAAAATTTAGGAAAGGGTAGTATTTATATAAATTTTATAGAATATTTTTATTTCACTGATGATATGAAGCATGAGATCTATTATTGGCTTCCAGGTGAGATAGCATAATACTTAACAGACAGGAAATAAATAAAAATGTATTGGTAACTAGAGGACTTATTTTAGGGTAGGTGGGAAATCAAATTGTTTTAGTTAGAATTTAGGCAGGGCAGAAGGTTAGTGTCCTTATACAAATATTTCTCTACTTTGCATGGTTTTCAGGGCTATGATTTTACTTTTTCCTAAAAAGTGATTGGGTATGATTTAAAATGTCCTGTATCTAGAATAAATTCAAATTTACATAGTAAATAGTCATTGAGTACCTATTGTATGCCAGGCACTATGACAAGGGATAGAGATACACAAATAATAGGATCTGTGCCTGCTTTCTAGGAGTTCACAGTCTAGCACAAAAGAAGAATCTTAATAAATTGTGGTAAGTTCATGAGATGATGCACTTGTTTACCTATACTCCATATGCCCTTAAAAAGTAGATAGTTGTGAAAGAAATCTTCTGTGGCACTAAGAATGATGAGAATGAAGAAGTATTACCATGACCGAGTGTCAGGGGTGGTTGAGCCTCATCATTATCTTACCTATTGGACACCCTCTGCCTGTCTTCACACATAGTGCTTGGATGCAGCTCACACTAAAGTGACTTGTGACCTTAGAAAAACTCATATTCAGAGGTAAACACATGGTATGATAATTCTAACAGACAATAAGTGATTTAGCAAAACAAACCAACCAACAAACCATGGACTATATGTATAGTGTGTAAAAACCAGAAAAAGTAAAAATGATGGAAGGTGTTGGTTGGTTGGTTGGTTTTAATTAATGAAATGTGAAAATGGCTATTTTGGAGTTAGGGCTCATCTTTTAACTTTCCCTTCTTTTGTAAAACCTATGGGGCCCGTTATCTGTCCCATACTCTGATTCTTCATTAGATACTGCCCTTGTTTCCCTAAGTCTCTGTTGTCCTTTCCTGCCAAGCTTTTAAGTTCTTTGCGGGCACACACTTGTAGTAGTTTTGTATTCCTCACAACACCCACAGACTACCATGTTAAATAACTGGTAGACAGATGTTCGATGCAAATTTGCTAAAACAAAAAAGTGGATTTTTGTCAAAAAGGACATTTCAGCAATGTGATAATTTAGTCCTTGGTGATTTTAGTGTTGGTGTATCAGTGATTTCAATGTGAAGTATTTGTGATTTCAGTGTTAAGGGTGTGAAAGGTAGAATTTTTCCTCTGAGGTGGGTTAAACAGCTTCTGGTCTACAAGTAGAACATGTCTCTCGAGGGAAAAAAAAGCGTTCTATTTGATTTTGAATGGGAAGGAACATAGTAGGTCTAAGCATTTGGAAAACTGGATCTCTGAATTTTGAATGGCATGGTAGCTTAGTTTTTACTTAATTATGACCCCCAAATCCAAGTTTATGCAGATGGCATAGATTCCTAGGACAGAATAGTATCAATTTGAATGGCATAGATTCTGATTTGGCTGTATTTGGAAGGCATGTTTTCCTTTTGTATTGTTCTAGTGATTCTTATGGTTCTATATGATCTGATATGTTAAAAGTATATCAGGTTCTCGGATTAGCAGATAGAATAATAATAAATGGACAATATAGTAGGGTTGGGGAGAGGAGAAGGATGAATAGGATATGCACACAGCTTTTTCTCTGTTCCCTCCTTATCCTTTGTTCCTCATCTCCTTTTGATATTAAGAGGGAAAGTTTTCAGGCTGGACAATTTTGAATCATAGAAAACAAGTTTGCAATATTCTGAAGTAATCCTACTACATTTACTCAATTTTTAGCAGTCTGTTAGGACCCTAGGCATGTTTGCTAAAATTGACTGTGTGTCAGTGACCTCCCTCTCTGAGCTTCCATCCATCTCTAGACTCCTCAACTTTTCTAATTTTTGTTAATTCATGAGCAATTAAAAAAAATTTCCTTCTATGTCTGAACATTTGCCAGTTCCTGAAATAAGATTGTAAACAAGAATAGAACCCCTCCATTCTTGAAGCATGTAATCTAGTGAGTGGGTAAAAACAAATACAATCAATTGGGAGTGAGAATGATACTAGGGGAGTAAATAGGGGGCACTGTCTGTAAGGTGGTAGCTAACCTGATCTGGATATTTAGGAAAAGCTTACAAGAGGTGATTTATTTCTTCAGGCCTTCTTACTGTCTCCTATATTTTAAAGTTGCCTTCTTAGAAGAAGCCCTGCTCTATAATATTTCCCTTCTCTATTCCTTCCCCATCCAAAACTAATTTGCTTGTTTGTTAAAACAAAATTTAGACAAAGACATAAATGAGGATTGATCCATTAAGGAGCATTTGCATTAACGATAGGAGTTTAACATGAAACTGTTTTTAATTGATTTTTTTAATTTATGGCATGGATAGATGAGTAATATATTTCTGAGCAGGAAAATCTAAGGGCAGTGTACCCCTAATCATAATAAAATACTTAACATTTGTGAGTCCTAATTTATATTTGTCAGGCATTAAGCTAAATAATTAATAGATATTATATACAAGTGAAATACACAAATGTAGAGCCGTAGGGGCAGAGGGAGAGGGAGAGAGAATCTTGAGCAGACTCCCTGCAGAACGTGGGCCTGACATGGGGCTTGATCTCACAACCCTGAGATCATGACCTGAGCCAAAACCAAGAGTTGGACGCTCAACTCACTGAGCCACTCAGGTGCCCCCAAATGTAGCAAACTCTTAATGCCCACTACTCCTCTCCCTCATTTTTTACAAGCATCCTGTTCTCTACAGGGATCAGAAAAACAGTCTGTTTAAGAAGCCCAGTGGCTGAGCACAGCAAACCCCATTAGAAACCTTTAATTCACTGATTTTCATTCAGCTCTTACCAGGTGGGATGGGAGAACTGGGGAACATTGATTTAGTATGAGAAAAATCTATATTGTGTTGCATTTGTCTTGATTTTTATTTTGAAGTCACAATATCTTATTTATTTTCAAATTTTAGATAATTGTAAAGGAGATCATCAAATGTTTATGTTTCCAAAACCAGGCGTGGATTTTAAAAGATTCTAGTAAAACATTGTCCTTATTCAATCCTGAGGGTCTCTCACTCTTATATTTATTGTATTATGTACTAGAAATTAATAAAGAATGCTTCTTCCTTGATTTTATGTATTCATACCCATTCTAGTTATAGTTTTTCCCAATTACTTGATTAAGTCAAAGATTGAATTCTGATAGGTTTCTTTCCTCTGCCCCCATTACAATTTACTATTTTGTGGGAGTGGTGAATTTGCTAATTCAAATACTGTTTGGTGTATAGTAGTCTCTAGAATTGAGGGCTAACAAATTTTGATGTGGAAAATCAACTTTCTTCAGGTACAATTTACATAAAATAACTTGTAGTCCTTTTAAATGTACAGTTTCATGAGTTTTGACAAAGGAATACACTCATGTAACCATTACCTTGATTAAGATATAGAACATTTCCATCACCCTAGAAAGTTCCTTCATGTCTCTTTGTGGTCATTCTCACCCTTCCTCCCCACCGTGTCCCTAGGCAACCACTAATCTGCTTTTTGTTACTGTCCTTTAGTTTTGCCTGTTCTCCCCGGAATCATATAGTATATACTCTCTCTTGTATCTGCTTTCTTTTGCTTAGCATGATATTTTTGTGATTCATCCATGTTTGTTGCATGTATAATTTATTCCTTTTTTTTCCTTGCTAAATAGTATTTTATTATAACAAATATATGACTGTTCACCCGTTAATCTGTTGATAGATGTTAGAGTAGTTTCTAGTTTTTGGCTCTTAGGAACAAAACTACCATGGATATTTGTGTACCAGTCTTTATGTGGACATGAGTTTTCATTTCTCTTGGAAGTGAAATTGCTGGGTCATATGTAACTCTGTACCTTTATAAGAAATTTCTAAACTGTTTTCCAAAGTATTTGTACCATTTTACACTCCCACCAGCAATGCGTGAGCATTCCAGTTGCTCCACATCCTTGTCAACATTTGGTATTATCAGTCTTTTTAATTTTAACCATTCAGGTTAGTGTACAGTGGTACCTCATGGTGGTTTTTAGTTTGCATTTGCCTGATGACTGTAGATGTTGAGCACCTTTTCATGTGCTTTTTGGTCACTGGGGTATGTTTCCTTGTGCTTTTTATTCGAATCTTTTGTCCTTTTTTTTTTTTTTCTTAAGTAATCTTTTTGACCAATATGCAGCTCGAACTCACAACCCCAGGATCAGGAGTCGCATACTCTACTAAGCAGGTGCCCCAGAATTTTTTGTTCTTTTTACAATGTGTCCCCCCATTATTGAATTATAGAGTCGTTTTTTAAGTATAATCTGGATACAAGTCCTTTATCAGATATTTGTATTATGAATGTTTTCTCCCACTCTGTGCCTTGCCTTTTCATTTTCTTATCAGTGTCTTTAGAAGAGCAGAGATTTAAAATTTTGAGTCCAATTTCTTAGTTTTTTTTTTCTTTTATGGTTGGTGCATTTTGCATCCTAAAAGATCTCTGCCTACCCTAAGGTCTTGATTTTCTCCTGTATTTTCTTATGAAAAGTTGTAGCTTTGTGTTTAGGTCCATGATTTGCTTTAAGTTAATTTTTTGTGTAGGATTGTAAGTTCATGGTCCGTGTTTTCTGTACTGTGATCCCCTTATTTCAGGCTTTCATTTGCAGCAGGCTTACATACTTGTGACATTTTATTAACAGCAAGAAATATATGTATTCATTAATATGCAATCTTTGACATATCCTTTGTTTTGTACATCAGACTTATTTAAAAGGTCATGCTCTTTGTATAAAAATCCTTATTTTGAAGAAATTTTTGCTTTCCAACCAGCAATATCCTTGCATTATCTCACATGTTTTATATATTGATTTTTGGTGAAACATTTAGATTCTGCAAAGCTGAAAGTATTAAATCTCTGGCTTACACAGAGTTCAGGATCTTCAGATCTTGATCTATGATCAAACAGTCCTGGGTACTAATCAGGGTTCTGTGATGGGACATCCCTGTTCCTCTGGTTGTGGTCCTCTTTCTTTCACCTTGCCTTGACTACTTTTGTTTGCTGTTTGCTAGAAGAAAAATTCTCCTGTAGGAATCAGGTAAGTTGAAAGAAATGAATTGGTTGATCTCAAAGGTTCTTTCTTTATCTTTTCTACTTTTTTCTCTGTTCTGTTTATTTATTCTATGAGCCCAGGTCTTTCTTTGCTTTGAACTTGTTCTTTCTCCCTTTTGGGAGGAGAGCTGCCGTGCTCTGCAAGCACCACCTTTCTTTACGTAGTCTATTTTTCTGAGAGCAAGATTGGATTTCTCTGGGGTTTACCATGGGATGCTTCTAGCCTGATGTCCCAAAATGTTTGATTTTCTTGGGTTTAAACACCAATTAGGGCACCAAAAACACAGGGCAGTGGGGAGGATTTCATGTTACAAAGAAATAGCAGAGAGGTGAATAGGCCTTCCTTCTGTCTCGTCTCTAATACTTCATCTTTTCCACTTTGCCGTAGCTGTTTTTAATCTCGGAGCAATTCCACTCTGCCTCTCCAGTGAGAAACCAATACATATGACTCTCTGTGATGTTCTCGTGTTTGTTTTGTTTACGGGGTTAGTACTCTGGTTTGTGATCCGGGTTTCACGTGCCGTCTTGTGTCTCTCCAGATAGAATATAGTTCATTGCAGTTCGTTACTAATACATGATTATGTCTTTTTCTCTCCCATTTTCTCTTCTCTCTTTACCCTGTGGTTCTCGTGCAGGTCTTGTTCAGCGTTGCGTGATCATCCAGAAGGATGACAATGGATTTGGGCTGACGGTCAGTGGAGACAATCCAGTCTTCGTACAGTCTGTCAAAGAAGGCAAGGCATTTTTTAAAACAGTCTTGTCATTTGGGAGCAAACAGAGTAAGAAGAAAAAAGCCTAATGTCTATTGACCAGAATAAAATAATCACATACACTGCAGGTCATATGGCCTGTTGTGTTAGATTGGTCTTTAGTGTCCTAGTTATAGGCATGAATTCACCCCAGTGGATTTTCTTTGTACGTACTAGAAAGAAAACAGTTTTACATAGTTTTAGAAACTGTATGACTCCTTGTTCATAGTTGCTTTCTACATCATCACTTAGAGAAGTTTGTGGAATTTTATTTCTTCATGACACCAAGATATTTGGTAGACCAGATTAAAGAAATGGTTATATGCTCCAAAACATCCACTTTTCCCAAAATGATAATAATAATATGTTCTATTACCATATATTGAATGCTGTAATTTGAGGTAGGTATTTTTTTTTTTATCCCCATTGTATAGGTGATACTAAGGCTTAGAGTGGAAAAAAAAAACATAAAATCAATCCATGGTCACACAGCTAGTGAGTGGCAGAGGCACATGTTTTTAACCATTTGGTTATTCTGCCTCTCTTTCAAGAAAATTACCAGTACATGCAAATGAATTACATTTCAAGTAAATAATTTCTCTTACAGATGGAGCAGCCATGCGGGCTGGGGTACAGACAGGTGATCGAATCATCAAGGTAAGGAAAAGACTATTATGGAATTTATGGTAGATTTAAAAACAGCATATATTAACCATATTTGATTTTTTTCACTTGGATTTTTATAAAAAACAGTGCATTATATATGATATCTTTGTTGATCATAAAAAAACATTTCATTTAAAATTAATATTACTCTTTACTGAAGGGCATAATAAAAGGCGTGAATAAGTGAAGTCATGTGTGTTCTTAGATAGGGAAGTAACTCACTTTGATGAAGATCATCTCTCTCCAAACCAATCTGTTAATAAGAAATTCTCATAAAAATATATTAATGTGACAGGGGAGATGTGTCATTTGTCAAACTGATGAGTCTTCCAAATGAATTTTATAGAAGTATAAGAATAGCTTAAAAAAAAAAGTGTTATGTATATGGGTATTGTGCAAGATGAGATGGGAGGGATTAATTCAAAGCAAGTTGCTCTAGTCTAGATATAGGCCTATCAGTCCAGAAACAGGCCTTGAATTCTGACCAGTATGAGAAGAGTGGATTGGTCAGTCATTACTCTTGAGACGATTGAGTGATTTGAATACTTAAAAAATCAAATTATTATACAGGAAAAGGCACGATGAATATATTTACAAACAACTATCTGGAAAAAAGTATTTGAAACTTACTACAGAGTAGAATACTTTACTTGTAAAGAGCACTTTTAAATTCCTAAGAGAAAAATAAATAAATAGCCTAATAGAAAAAAGGGCAAAGAATTTTATCAAGCAGTAAAGTAATTGAAGTAAATACTATCTTAAGGAGGCTATGTCTCACCTCACTAATAACAAAGAAGTAGACATTAAAATGATAGGTGACGGGGTGCCTGGGTGGTGCAGTCCTTAAGCATCTGCCTTCGGCTCAGGGCGTGATCCCGGTGTTATGGGATCGAGCCCCACATCAGGCTCCTCTGCTATGAGCCTGCTTCTTCCTCTCCCACTCCCCCTGCTTGTGTTCCCTCTCTCACTGGCTGTCTCTATCTCTGTCAAATAAATAAATAAAAGTTTTTTAAAAAAATAAAATAAAATGATAGGTGAAGGGGGCCTGGGTGGCTCAGTTGGTAAAGCATCTGACTCTTTTGATTTTGGTTCAGGTCATGATCTCCGGGTTGTGAGATTGAGCCCCGCTTTGGGCTCTGCACTGGGCATGGATCCTGCTTAAGATTCTCTCTCTCCCTCTTCTTCTCTTCCCCTTTTCTCTCTCCCTCTCTAAAAAATAAAATAAAGGGGCACCTGGGTGGCTCAGTCGTTAAGCATCTTCCTTTGGCCCAGGGCGTGATCCCGGAGTCCTGGGATCGAGCCCCACATTGGGCTCCCTGCTCCACTGGGAAGCCTGCTTCTTCCTCTCCCACTCCCCCTGCTTGTGTTCCCTCTCTTGCTGGCTGTCTCTCTCTCTGTCAAATAAATAAATAAAATCCTAAAAAAAAATAAAAATAAAATAATAGGTGAAACTATATTTGTTGTCAGAAATGTTGAACATTATTGATAATGTACCTTTGACATAGTTTAGGTATGGTAAAATGGCTGCTCTCCTAAACTTGTGAGTATAAATTGGATGGAATCTATTTGGATGTAAATTTGTGAATATGTATCTAAAATTACACACTTTTTTTTAAGAGACAGAGAGAGAGCAGGGGAGGGGCAGAGTGAGAGGGAGAGAAAGAATATCTTGACCAGGCTCCACATCCAGCGTAGAGCCCGATGCAGGGCCGGATCTCATTACCTTGAGATCATGGCCTGAGCTGAAACCAAGAGTCAGATGCTTAACTGACCGAGCCACCCAGGTGCCCCCAGAATTATACTTTTAAAAAGTATATAACCTTTGGGGCGCCTGGGTGGCACAGCGGTTAGGCGTCTGCCTTCGGCTCAGGGCGTGATCCCGGCGTTATGGGATCGAGCCCCACATCAGGCTCCTCCGCTATGAGCCTGCTTCTTCCTCTCCCACTCCCCCTGCTTGTGTTCCCTCTCTCGCTGGCTGTCTCTATCTCCGTCGGATAAATAAATAAAATCTTTAAAAAAAAAAAAAGTATATAACCTTTGACCAGCAACTTTGCTTTTAGGAACTTACTATGGAAGTAAGTGTACAAATGTGAAGTGATTTATGTACAGGAAATTCATTTCAGCTTTATCATATTGAAAATTTGTAGGGGCGCCTGGGTGGCACAGTTGGTTCAGCGTCCGACTCTTGGTTTTGGCTCAAGTCATGATCTCAGTGTCATGGGATCGAGCCCAACTGGGCCCCGTGCTCAGTGTGGAGTCTGCTTAAAAAGATTCTCTCTCCCTCTTCCTCTGCCGCTACCCTCTGCACTCACTCACTCTCTGTCTCTCAAATAAATAAATAAATCTTTTTAAAATATTGTAGACCGTGCAAACGTGCATAAATGGAGGGCTAGGGAAAGAAATTACATTTCATCTACAGCTGTTAAAAAGAAAGGATTAGGTCTATGTGTATTTATATTGAAAAATAACCACATACAACAAAAAGTATTTATTGGCAGAAAAAAAGGCAGTTATGATGTATATATGTGTGTGTCTGTTTCTGACGTGTATATGCTAGAATAGTGTCTCAGAGATTAAACTTCATGTGTAACAGTGATCATCTCTGATGGGTGTGATTAGTATACTTTCACTGCTGTTTTAGACACTGATATATTTGAATTTGTAAAAATTAGTATTACTTGCACCAAGAAAAATAACATTAGTTCCATGTTTGATATTTTTTCGTAATTTGGTTTAGTGGAGACTTTGGATAACATTTCCTACAATTAGCCTATTTGAAAATTAATTTCCTTTGTAAAGATTAGGTCATGGTGGGAAAACTTAAAGTAAGTTGTGTATTGTGGAAATATTGTGAATTGTGAAAATATTGCTTTTTTTTATCTTTTAAAAAATTAGTATGATTTTGACAAATCGGTGAATTTGCAAAGAGGTCTTTTTTTGTTTGCAAGAGCCCTTCACTGTGAAGGACTCGTAAAACCTGTTGCATGGTATGTTTTGTCATTTTTCATGGGAAGTTTTGATGTCCTTTAAATCAAGGCCTTGTTTTGTATTCAAGTTCATTTTGTTGCTGAGTATACATTATAGAATAGTGATAAAAGTGAATATTGAACCAAATATATACATATTTTAATATAGTTCTGCATATTATATTATATTATAATTCATTGTATTATGTATAATAATTCCTAACGTCAATATATTCAGTCTCAGTGGAATGTATCTGACATGCTGTTTTCATTTTCTTACAGGTGAATGGAACTCTGGTGACTCATTCAAACCATTTGGAAGTGGTGAAGCTAATCAAATGTAGGTGAATGTTATTCTCCGTTTTCATTGGTTTCTGAATCCCTTAAAGCAAGGTTAGAAAACATTTATGTCATAAGGCAGATAGTAAATATTTTAGGATTTGTGGGCCTTATGGTCTGCTACTCTATTTTCTCTTTGTAACGCAAAAGCAGCCATCATCAGTATGTAAATGAGTGGGTGTGGTTGTATTTCAGTAAAACTTTATTTTATCAACACAGTCTGTGGGCCAGATTTAGCCTCTTGGCTGAAGTTTGCTTTAACCCTGTATTAAAGGAAGTCTGAGGTGAAAATTGATAATTTACTGTCTTTTGTCCACTTCATATACGTGGTTGATCATAAAATCCTTGTCACTCTTGGTAATATAGAAAGCATATATTTGAAAGAAATACGTGAGTCATCTGAGGGGGAAGAGATTGAGAGTTCAGATGGAATGGCCCAGATGAACTGAAATGGAACTTTAAAAATCATCTAGCATAGTCATGTTTCCTCAGATAAGTAAATCATTACATAAAATCCAGGGTAGTGATCTCTTGGAAGTCTCCAGAATTAAGAATTTCGAATCTTCGGGGCACCTGGGTGGCACAGTCGTTAAGCGTCTGCCTTCAGCTCAGGGTGTGTTCCCAGAGTTCTGGGATCAAGTCCCACATCAGGCTCCTCCGCTAGGAGCCTGTTTCTTCCTCTCCCATTCCCCCTGCTTGTGTTCCCTCTCTCGCTGGCTGTCTCTCTCTGTCAAATAAATAAATAAATAAAATCTTTAAAAAAAAAAAAAAAGAATTTAGAATCTTCTGTCTCAAACTCTTCCACAGTAGACTACAGATAAGAGATAGTTGTTTATGGCCAAGCAAAAATACTACTATTTTATTTAATCCTATTTCTGTTTCAGAGAGTGGACATCTTTAGAATAAATTTAATAAACTGAGTTCCTTCTTGGCCATACTAAAACCTTCTTGTTTAACTAAAGCAACCCCTAAATCCTTTTTACCTTTTCATCAGACTACCAGGGCTCTCAGTGGTCCCTGTGATCATAGTTCTTCACTTTAGTACTTTTTAAAAAGAAATGGGACGATCAAAATTAGATCCCATTCTTGAATCATTTTGATTATTTATGTAATGAGATTGTGATTTATACATTTTTATGTGCTAATAAATATTATCGTTTATGATAATAAGTAAATACATGCCCGATAACTATTGCAGAGTGTAAAGAATAAAATTATTTCTTTAGCTTTTTAGGTTATATATTTTCCTCATTCCGGTGTAAATTTTACTTAAAAAAAGTAAAACCTAGCACTATAGCAGATAAGATGACTTATCTAATACTGAGAGCTGGCTAAAAATTTAAAGTAAGCATCAAACACCGTGAGCCTCCAGAACAGATCTAAATTTGCAGTGCCTCACACCTGTGGACTCCACTTGTATCGGTCCCTCCTGTCCTCCTCTGTAACGCACATTCTGGACATGATAAGAGGGATTTCAAATGAAAGCACTTTAAACATCGCTGAAGAAGAGAAGGGAAGAAATAGGAAGCTAGTGGGGGCAAGTAAAGTAAATAAATATATTTACTTATATATAAGTATATATATATTTACTTATACATGATAAGTAAATAAGCTATAATATGTGACTTTCTGACAGAGACAAATACGATTGACAAACCTTAAAAAGTGTATGTCCCTAAAATACTCCCGAATCAGCATTTGTGACCATTAAGTGTAAAAATAAATAAATAAATAAAGGCTTTTAGAACCTCAGACACTGAAATAATTGACAGTGAGTTCCATGGACAGTTAAATAGGGAGAAAAGTGTGAAATACATTTAGAAGTTCTACTGAAAAGTCTAAGAGGAAGATTTTGTCATTCAGAGGTCAGTTATCTAGATAAGTCATTGATCTGGAAAGTCTCCTTCTCGATGCTAGATAAATAACGAATGTCTGTGGCCAGGTCCCTCTGGTCAGGCTTGGTTTTGCTTTCTGTACTTTCTTCCTCCTGTAATATGCCTGGTGAACTTCTGTCTTCTCCACATTTTAAAAATAAAAACTCACTAATTTATTGCTGGTTCTTTTCCAGTTTTCGTGGGATATTTTTTTTTGTCTTACTCATTTTTTCAAGTTAATTTAAAATTGCATCATGATATTCCAGAAAATTAGTTAAGCCCTGACTAATTAGCATCATCTCAAAATATGATGATCTCTTAAATTTACATTAAAGAAATTAAGTGAACATAACCGTTAGTAGATGGTTGCTGTTAACTCACCCTTTCCTAAATTAAAAACAATTCTCGGGATTATAAATTTTATTTGCCTTTGTATAATATCTGATTTTAGGAATAGTAATTTGCTGTCTGAAAGTGGAATTGTTCTTTTAGATTTTTAAGGGCATCATAAAAAAGAAATGACAAGTTGGTTTCTTTTTCTGTGGAGCAATGGTTAGCAGATGATCAGACTTGCTCACATAACTGGATCTTACAGAACTGTCAAAGATGAAGTAGCGAAATGCTGTAAATAGGTTTTTGACAGTGTTATATTTCCTTCCTCTCTCCCTGCTGCAAGCTGGTTCCTATGTAGCTCTCACTGTTCAGGGACGCCCACCTGGGTCGCCCCAGATTCCACTTGCCGATTCTGAAGTAGAGCCATCAGTCATTGGACATATGTCTCCCATCATGACATCCCCTCATTCACCTGGAGCATCTGGGAACATGGAGAGAATTACTAGTCCTGTGCTCATGGGGGTAAGAGGGGGAAAACTTCTTTTAAATGCTTAGTTTGTAATGATGCCTTTGCTTTATATTAAGAGTTTTAAAGTATTGATCTGATAAATTTAAGTTCAAGATACTGGAAAATAGCTTTCTAATATAAAAAAAATTACATAATAATTTGAAATTATTACGGAGTGTTGGGATAGCAGATTGAATTAAGAAATATTTAACAGCTGCCATATACAAAACAGGGTGCCATTCACAAAAATATAATTAAGATACCCTATGTTCGAGGTCCTTAGTTAAATTAGAATATATACTTTAAGAGGACAGAGTGTTGTTTGTTTGTTTATTGTTGTGTCCCCAGTGCCTGAAATATTGCTTGGCATGTAGTAGATACTTAAACCTTTGTTTTGTGTGAGATAGAATAAAGAGTATACGAATAATTATAATACCAAGGCAGAATGTAGACATTATGAGGGGGAAAATATTAAGTTGTGACAATTCAGAGGAGGGAGGAAGCATATCCAGTTGTAATAAGGAAGGACTTTATGGAAAACTATTATTTGAATCGAGTCTTGAAAAAACAGGAACACTTAAGGGGTGGCAATGGGGAGGAAAGGAGCCCAGGTAAAAAGAAGTAGAATAAACAGAGATGGAGCCAAGAAAGCACCAAGTATTGGGGGGAAGTTCTGGACTCTTGTTTGGCTGGTGCCTGTTAAGGATTTAAGCAGTAGGATATGAGGCTTGAAAATGTAAGACTATTTATTTTGAAAAATCACAACTACCACGCTAATTTACATGTAACTGGAGAGGCAATAAGAATCCATTAAAATTTCCCGGGGGGGGGGGGGGGGAGCGCAGAGAGTGATGTGATTGTAGCAGGATTTGAGGAAGGCTAATTAGATCAAATATTACAGGGTTGTGAAACAAGAAGAGATGGTGGAGATGAGTTAGGGAGCTGTCTTAATATTTCAGGCAGGAAGTACTGGGAATTTGAGTCATGCATGGGGATTGACAGTACAGATCCAAAGGACGGAAAGTGTAAGATATTATTCTTGTACTTAAGGCAACTTCATTTCTCCAGCTCATATCAATATTTAATGTTTTCTTGAACCTAGTTTAGAAAAAGTGAAATAGAAGGGCTGAAATTTCCATGTAACCTTCCGACTTTGAGTGTCATGTCTCACAGCCTGTCTTANAACCGCTCTTTATTTTAGCTTCACTTGCTGTGTATTGGTTGGTTGTTTGTTGTTGTTGGTTTTTTTTTTTTTTTATCTCTCTTCTAGGAGGAAAACAATGTGGTTCATAACCAGAAAGTAGAAATTCTGAGAAAAATGTTACAGAAAGAACAGGAACGGCTACAGGTACTAAATTAGAAACGGGGCTGTTTACAGGCCAGTGAAAATGTGAGTGGGCCTGCGTTGATCTGGTTATTTGTCGTGATGACAGTCAAGCAGTATTGTAACCAGTGCCATCCGCTATTTTATTAAGAGTGGACTTTTTCTATATTTTCTTGACATAAGTAATTAATTCTCAAAATATTTTTATAACTTTTCAGTTATTGCAGGAAGATTACAACCGAACACCTGCCCAAAGATTGCTAAAAGAGATCCAAGAGGCCAAGAAACACATTCCTCAGCTGCAAGAGCAGTTATCCAAAGCCACGGGCTCTGCTCAGGTAGCATCACTATTAAAAGTGCTACCCAACTTTTTGCAGGAGATTTTTCTTCTGGGAATGTGTTAGAGAATATCGCAGTTGCCTTTTTTAAAAGTTATTTTTTCTGGCATAGGCCAAGAGGATGTCCTGTATTGCATGTTACAGAAATAATAATTAGCTAAAAGAAATGTGGGCTTCTCATTCTTTGCTTGCTCATGATAATCATGTTTCTTTGTTCCATAATAGTTTTAAAAAGAATTGAGTGCTTTTGCTTTGATGTGACAAACTACTAAAATGTATTTAGATACATATGTTTACATTTCAAGGCTCATTCTCCCATTTTGAAAGAGAATGGCAGTAATGTTTTTAAGTAGGAACCTAAGATTTTGTAGAATGACATGCATTATGCTAAATACAGAACAAGCATTTTCTTGTTGATCTTCACAGCATCCCCCTCCCCCAGATTAGATACTACTATTGTTTGCCCCCATTTTACATTTCACTTAGAGGAACTCAGAGTTTAAATCATCTGTCTGAGGTCATGTAGCTTAAAAGCAATGGAACTGGAATTTAGACCCAGTCTCATGAATTCAGAGCACTTTCATATTCTTAATGACTATATTTTTCACGGAAATTTTAAACTAGATTTAAACAGAACTCGTTACACAGGTGTAAGTTCTGGAGATGATGGTCTCATTAGAAACAGTAGCTCAACCAGATTTCTATTCTGTAATATTCAGGTTTGGGATATGAAAAGCTCTTTGTATCTCATTTTAAAGCAAAATGGACAGACATATTCCCGTACAATTTGAAATGAGTAAAAGCTGTTGATTTATTATGCTTCCTGAGTCTGTGAGTGAAAGCCACAGTTTCATAGAACTCAAAGGATTCTTTGAGATCATGTAGCCTCATCTGCTCGTTTTGAAGTCAAAAAAATCATGCGGTTGAGAAAATTAGGGCCTAAACAGGCTAAATGACTTAGCCAAGGTCACACAGCTGTACGGTCTCCTGACTTCCTGGTTCAGTGTACTTTCAGTTACACAGTATTTAGGTTTTTTCATTACTTTCAATCCCATTAGCTCTATGAGATTTTGAGTATTATGCCTCAGTAATGTTGACAGTTTTATGTTGTTATAATTACTGAGCGAAGACGACATTCTTATTCTGTTCAAACAATAAAAACATGGTTCCTGGTCTAAAAGCCTATATTATATTACAGCATTGTGTCCCAGAATTGGCAATTTATTGAGATTCTAAAGTGTTGGGAGGCAGTTAACCAGAAATTATAGTGTAATAATCTTTACTATAATAGGCAGGAAATATGAATTATATAATTTAACCAACTACTTTATCTGTTTGCTCTGTTCAGAAGTTTGAACTTTTTTTCTCCTTGCTAAAATATCACTTTCCCTGTCTTTAAGATCATGCCGTCTTAGAACCATAGATTTAGTAGTTATTTATGCTTTAAATTTTTAGAGGTTTAAGCATTCTTGATCACATCAAAGTGGCCAGCTTTTACAAGTCTCCCTTTAGATGACAGTGCAAGTCTGTTTCTTTATGCAGTCACTAACGAGTTTTTTTTATTGTGTTGGTGTGTGTGCGTGTGTCTAATCTGTTTTAGGATGGAGCTGCAGTTACATCCTCCAAGCCTTTAGGTGACGCACTGACAGTCAGTGAGGTGGAAGCTGATCCTAGTGATGGACTAAGCAGAATTGACTCTAGCAGTGGAGACGCTTCTCGGCCCAGTAGTGACAGCGCAGACGTACGTGTTCTGCACCTTGATCTCGTATTCTTCTTTACCGCTCCTTTCCATATTTGATTTTAAGTCACATGAATTAGAGGTGTTGTCTTATTACCCACCGTTTATCACCACCACCTTTAGTATAGCAGTTGGATGAGCAGAAATTCTGGACACTGTCGTATATAAGCTTTTAATTCTAGAGTTCACTTTTTCCCTTAGGTCCACGTTGCCAAATGTTTCTTTTGAGGAGGTGGAATTTCCCAGCAGGCCTCTTGTTTGTGGGTTGAGAAGTTAATAATGCTAGTTTTTTTTTTTTTTTTTACTGAACCAAGAGGCCAACTGTTGATATCTTTAAGAGCATGTTAATATTCCATTTGTGGTCAGAGTGACTCAGTCTTGAATCATGGGGCACTTTGCCATTACAAAGAGGAAAAGCCTTAGTCCTGTTAGATAGACTTGAGTTAATAGCCCTTGTTTAGTAACACTTTCCTGATTAACCCCCAAATTGCCAGGTGAAGAACGATATTTGTTAAGAAGATCCTAAGAAAACATTTCAAGTTAACTATGATGTACCACCGTAGTCGATGAGTACTTGCGAGCTAGGTTCACTGTTGCTTACTCAACAACTCTTTGTAAGTAGTATGCAGTGATAGGAATAATGACTTAAAAACAGACACCCTTTTTTAAAATGTTGAGGACAATAGTCTAAACCAGTGTTTTGAAACTGTGGCTCACAGACTCAATTTAGTGCGTTAGGACTAGCATTAAAAAAAGAAAAGAATAGAATAGGAAATAATGCTTTGCAAAATGTAGATAAGGTAAGTGTTACTTCTTGTGACTTTTGTCAGATACACATGTACGTGCACGTGTGTGTTCGCATGCTGGTTGACAATATAAAATTTCTTATTGAAGGTCATGGTAATATAAAATTTGAAAGCCACTGGTTAAAGCCATCATTCAGGCCACCTTTGAGGCTTAGGCCCAATGACTCAGAACTTCATTCAAGGAAAATTTGAGGTTTTTGTTTTTGTTTTTGTTTTTGGAAAGATAATGCTAGCAGTCTTATGATTGGATGGGCTAAAGGTTTTAATGAGAATTTTCAATTTTGTCTCAAGAAAGAAACATTTATTGGGCATACATACCATATGCTGTAATGAGTGTTTTACGTTCCTTATTTTAGTTAATTCTCAAAACAGCTTTATGAAGTAGTACTATTGTTAACATAATTTTACGAAAGAAAAAACTGTGGCCAAAGGGAGTTAACTAATTTGCTCACTTACCCAGATAATAGGTGATCTGCCTACATCTAGCTCTAAAGTACCAGTACTCTAAATATAAACAAAGGTACTGAGGAGTAGAAATGCATAACATTTTGGGAGAGCATTGAAAATTTTACTGGTATATTAGGGTTATGGATGGAATGGCTGGCGTTTATCTTAGAAACAAAGGCTTGAGTTCAGGTTGTAAAAGGCTTCACGTTGTTCTAGCAGCACTGTTTTTAGGAATCCTTCTTGCATTCTCCTTTTAGACTTAGTGCTGCTTCTCCTCTCTGTTTTCGTCTCTACCATTAGATAGTTTCTTAAGAGGACAGGGAAAGTCTTATTTGACTTTATGTCTCCAAAGCCTGACAGATCCTACAATTAGGAATTCACAACAAATGGCACAAAAGAAAAATTGGAATTTTATCGTGTATTCAGAGGAATGTCACAATAAAATGTGTGGCTTAGAAATATAACTTTATGAAACCGAGAGTGAATTGGCAAGTATAGAAATAGGCATTCCAGTGACTTGAGACTGTTTGAGATGTGATTGGTGTTTAATAAGTATTTGAATGAACAACAGAATGAATGAGAGTTTGGGCTTTATCTTGCATGCAGGGGAGAGGTGCAATCAGAAACATGTCAGTGTGGGGGCACCTGGGTGGCGCAGTCGTTAAGCGTCTGCCTTCGGCTCAGGGCATGATCCCAGCGTTCTGGGATCGAGCCCCACATCGGGCTCCTCCTCTGGGAGCCTGCTTCTTCCTCTCCCACTCCCCCTGCTTGTGTTCCCTCTCTCGCTGGCTGTCTCTGTCACATAAATAAATAAAATCTTAAAAAAAAAAAATACCAAACATGTCAGTGTGAATGTGAATTAGCATAAAGAGACAGGGAGATCTGTCTCGGCTTCCTTAACAAATGTGCACTGAGTGGCTAATAAATAGTTAACATTTATTGACCACCTCCTTTGTGTCCGCAGTTGTGCCTCATGCTGTACAGATACTCTTTTAAATTCTCCCAATAATATCAAAGAAGCACCATGGCCATTTTATAGATGAGGAAACTGAAGCCAGGTAAATAATAAAAGGATGTTGTGAAAATCCAGGTGAGAGATGATATAGTGCAGACTAGGATAGTCACGGAACGCATAACAAACTAGTTTAATGCCTACAAGCGTCTCTTTGAAGCTGAAGATGTGCTCCATGTTTATTCCATGGGTACTGTATTGAGGCTGTTGGAACCAATCAGTCTTCCTGTCTTTTCAATCAGTGCCTTTAATTTTTTCCCCATTGTCTGCTCACTTTTATAAAATAATCTTCTTGTAGTGTTTGTGATATCATTATTATTGTAAAGCTCCCTGCGTATGGTCACCTCGGAGAAGGCTTTGAAGCATACCCACACACCCTATTCTCACAACAGAAGCTGGTTCATCACAGTCCTCTAAAATCCAGAGCATCTGCCTCTCTGATCATTATGATTTTGTGCCTGTTGTTTTAAAAACTTATTGTGGGAACATTTTAAACCTATTCAAAAATAGAGACTAGCATCAGCACAACGATCCCTTCTATGTACCTGATCACCCAGCCTCAGAAGTCATCAACAAATGCTCAGACTTGTTTTGGCTGTGTCCCCCATTCTTCACACCCTCCAAATCCTAGAGTATTTTCAAGTAAATCCAAGAGATTATTTCATTAATCTGTGTCTTTAAGAGAAAAGAAGACTTTTTCAAAAATACAGCCATAATAGCATTATCATAAAATCAAATTTCTTAATATGCAATTTGATTACCCTAATTGTCTCATAATGATCTTTCTGCAGTTGGTTTATCTGAGTCCAGATCTAGTCAAGGGCTTCAGTCTTTGGTTCATAAGTCTTTTAATTTGTTACCTCCTCTTTTTTTTGTTTCTTGCTATTTTTTTATGACAGAAACTGGGTCATGTGCCCAGTAAAACAAACTCACATTTTAATTGTATTTTCATGATGTCGTTTAATGTGTTCATCTCTATATATTTCCTGAAAGCTATTAGTGAGATCTAGACTCTTGATCAGATTAGGAGCTGTTGTTTGGCAAGAACAGTTCATGGGTGGGACTGTGTACATCCTGTTACATCACATCAGGAGGTGAATGTCTGGTTGTCTTTCTGTGACTGTAGGTTTGTTTAAGGTGTTCAGATGATGTCAGCATGGTTCCTTCATAATCAATTTTTCCATTAAGCTTTTATGTAATGTTCTTACCATTGATGATCAAAATGCCTGCATCCATTATTTAATTAGTGGTTTCAAAAGGATGATACTATAATTTTGTCATTCCTTTTGTACTCACTAGTGGAATTATTTTACAAAGAATTATCTCTTACTAGCTTTTAGGTTACCTTAAAATATAGCTTATATAGGAAATGCAGGATAAATACTTGATTCTTATCCCTCTATGTATCTGTTTCCAGAGGAGTCAGTTCCCTAACAAAATCTAATGGTCACTAATGTGGCGGGGGGTGTGCGCATGTGCATATGTGTGTAATATTTTGAATTCGTAGACTTTAACATATTTGCTTATTGTGTTTTAGTCCATTGCAGTCATTACTTTTTGTTGTTGCTGAAACTGTCCCTCTTTTGGGCAGTGGGAGCTCCCTTGAGTTGTCTTCAGTATTCTTTTAACATGCCTGCCCGGTAACTTGGGTAACTTTCTCACTTTTTGGTGTGACAAGAGTATTCTAGCTTTATCTTTTATGTCTCTTGCCCCAGACCCAAAGTCCTCCATTTCTCCAGGGTGGGGTTTGTATTTGAAGCTTTATCTAGTGCTGTCTTGGTATATGTATAAATAGCATGCATCTTCCCTATTGGCGTTCTCACAGAAATCTCTCATACCTCATTTTCAGCTGCTCTGCAGAATGGCTCCTTTGCTTTGGGATATTCCTCATCCTCCAGAATTGAAGTTCTGTACATCATATTGTTTCTGGTTTATATTAGGACATCCCAAACATACCACGTAAATTTTATAAGAATCCGCAGATCACTTTCACATGATACAGAAACATAGACAGAAGCTTAATTTTATTCATATAAATAGTCCAGAATGCTTTTAACTTGCATAGAAAAAAGAGCTGGGGGCTGAGGGGGTTAGAAGAGGTGAATAAAGACAGGGTTTGACTTGACATTGAGTTTGAGGAACGTAATACATCTAGTTAGGGTTACTTGGTAGAAGTTAGCCCTCAGGCCTAGAGATGAAGTACAACTGTTCTCTTAGTGTAATGCTGTTTATCAACGTAAAACTAAAACAGCTGAGAGAAGAAGTGTCTTGCCAAAGTCAGGAAAACAAATAGTAGAGCCAGGTATCGTATGAAAGATATTTAGTGGTTTCAAATACAAATGTGAAATTCAGAACCTTATTTTTTCACCCTGTTTTTCCTTATCCCTTTTTGGTGAACCTATTGAAATGAACTGAATGTCTTTTTTTTAGAGTCCCAAGAGTGCCCTGAAAGAGAGGATTTATCTAGAGGAAAACCCAGAGAAAAGCGAAGTGATTCAGGACACTGTGAGTATGAAATCCATGAAATGGTAGTGCTTTCTTTAGCTTTCCTTCTACTTCAGTGACAGATACACCTGAGAAACGTGGATGGGGTGGGGGTGCAGGTTGGGAGAGAAAAAGCTTAAACTTATTAATAAAGATTTGATAAATAGAGAGCTACTCCATGATAATTGGTTGGCGTCATTAGGTGGTTTAATGTTATTTTAATTATTGTAGTAAAATACACATCACATAAAATTTACCATTTTAGTAATTTTTAAGTACAGAGTTCATTGTCAGTAAGTTATATTGTCACTCTTGTACAGCCATCACCATATCTGGCTCTAGAACTTTTTCCTCTTCCCCAACTCAAACTCAGTACCCATTCAACCCTGCCTCCCCATTATCCTCAGCACTGAGTGACCACCATTTTACTCTGAATTTGACTACTTTGGGGACCTTACATGAGAAGCATCATATGTGCTTGTCCTTTTGTGACTGACTTGTTTCACTTAGCATTATGTCCTCAGGGTTCACCCATGTCATAGCATGTTTCAGAATTTCCTTCCTTTTCAAGGCTGAATAATAATCCATCGTATGTATAGACCACGTTTTGCTTATCCACTCATCTGTCAGTGAACACTTGGGTTGTCTCCACATTTTGGCCATTGTGAATAATGCCACTATGACTGTGGGCATACAAATATCTGTTTAGGTGCTTTCTTTTAGTTCTTTTGGGTATTTATTCAGAAGTGGAATTGCTGGGTTTTGCATATTCTGAAGTGAATACTTTTTGGCGTTCTGATTTTGTTTTTTAATTAGATTTGTATCAAGTTTTATGGTAAAGGATTTAACAGCATATTGTGACCCATCAGTTATTAGCAACATAAGGACTATTGAAAAATCAGAGACACTGAAACAGCTATAAAATCAAAAGTTATCTGACACCACTCTAAACATATTTCTCTTGTTTTACCATTTTTTAAAAAAATGACTAAAGCCTTGGGGTTCAAAAAACAAATATTAAAAAACGCAGAATCAAGTTTAGAAGATGCAGATATAGAGATCTGTGCCACACCTAAGGAGGGGAGACGACAGCTACAGAGTATTTTGTTTATAACTGGATCCATGGGCATAGCTTCGGCTCTAACTACTATACAGACGACCCCCAAATCAGGATAGCCCCACATCCTGCATGTTCAGCTGCTGTCAGGTTTGAGTCAAACATATTCTTTCCCCGATCTCCCCAAATTTGTATTCCTCTTCATACTGCATGGCCTTAGATTTTAGTATTTATGGTCTTCAACCCTCCCATATTTTTTACATTATATGTTAATGCCCTTACTCTGCCTTTTTCATGCTAAATTCAGCTTTGTGAGTGAGCTGACAAATGGATGAGCTATTGCATGGGAGGGAGATCTGCCAGCCTACAATTTATGTTTGCAATTTTAGTTCTTTGTTTCTATACAAAATGATTTTAATTTTGTGTGATTACTTGAAAATTTCGTTGCATTATGCCAGTGATTTTCAACCAGGAGTGATTTTGTCCCTCAGGGAACGTTTGGCAGTGTATGGAAACATTTTTGATTGTCATGACTGGGAGGCTGCCGCTGGCATGGAGTGGGTGGGTAGAGGCCCAGGATGCTGCCCGACATCGTACAATGCACAGGACAGCCCCCACAACAAAGAATTATCCGGCCCCAAATGTCAGCAGCGCCAGGATTGAAAAACCCTGCATTATGCACTTATGAAAATGAATTGAAAATGAAAAAACAGCGTTCAGGAACAGCTTTCAATTATGCGATGTTAATAGAAGTCTTTGTATTAACCTCTCTCCTCACTTCGTCTTACCATTTCCACTCTCGTTTTTCCTTTGTCCTGTGGTCTTCATTCACTTTTCCTACTCTAGCCCTTTAGAATTGTAATTATTTACGTAAGCCAACTTTCTGCCTGTGACAAGGTCTATATGAAATGAATGGAGTACACACACACAGTGATTAGAATCAGATATCCAAGAGTGTAGTGAGCAAAAGGTGTTAATTATTTCCAGAGGAAGTGTTTTTTTTTCTCTCTCTCTCCAAGAAACAGTCCATACTGTTGTGGTTTTCTTTGCTAAAGTGATTCATTGCCTTGAAAATTTGAGAACCACTTCTTTGAAAATAAAGCACTTAAAGAAAATAAATAAAACGAAATCAGTTTTAGTGAACCATTTCTTTTTGATGATTTGGCTTCATTCTTTCCCTGATTTGACCAACAGATAATTTTTCTGTTCCTTTTCTCTAAATGTTACCAGGATACTCAGTCACTCATCGGGAGTCCCTCTCCCCGTATAGCACCTCATATTATTGGAGCAGAGGATGATGATTTCGGTACTGAACATGAACAGGTGATGACATTTTTCTCTAAAACACGAATTATTAATTCTTTGACATTTTTGATTTGTTGTGAAAATGAATGCTTTTTGAAGATTGAAATTCTGTTTGTGAAGATTTAAGGTTGTGTCTTAGAACTAAGATTAATTGTTTAATTACTTGGATTGTTTATTTTAACTTTTACCAGTAGAAATGACTTTGCTTTTAAAGGTGATAAGGACTGATTGAATTACACTTAAGTATTTCATTTTGGGAGAGGGGGATGTAATTTTAAATATATATTCTTCTGATTTAAAATTCCAGTTGTTTATTGATGGTGTTTAGGAATATGACTGGCTTGATTCTTGTCCTTGTGTCCCACGGTCTTGCTAATAATCTCATATGCTACTTCTAGGAGCTTTTTAAAATAACTTTTTGGGATTTTCTACATAGATAACCATATTTATTTCCTTGTTTACTTATTTGTTTCCAATCTGTTTATCTTTTGTTTCTTGTTCTTACCTTTATTGCCCTGGTTAAGACTTCCGCTGTGAGATAGAATTGGAGTGGTGAGACAGGATATTCTTGCCTTATTCCTGACCTTGGGGAGAAAGATATTTAGTCTTTCATCATTAAATGAGGTGTTAGCTATAGGTATTTTATAGGTGCTTTTTATTAGGTTATGGAAGTTTACTTCTGTTTCTGGTTGTTCAGAGTTTCCATATGAATGGATGTTGAACTTTGTTGAATGATTGAGATGATCATGTGAATTTTTTTTTAATTTTTAATTTTTTAAAAAAGATTTATTTATTTATTTATTTATTAGAGAGAGAGAGAGGGAGCGCCAGCAAGAGAGGGAACACAGGCAGGGCGAGTGGGAGAGGAAGAAGCAGGCTTCCAGCGGAAGAGCCTGATGTGGGGCTCGATCCCAGGACTCTGGGATCACGCCCTGAGCCAAAGGCAGACGCTTAATGACTGAGCCACCCAGGCGCCCCATGAATTATTTTTTAAAAAATTTTATTTATTTATTTGTCAGAGGGAGAGAGAGAGTGAGAGGGCACAAGCAGGGGGAGTGGCAGGCAGAGAGAGAAGCAGGCTCCCTGCTGAGCAAGGAGCCCAGTGTGGGGCTCAATCCCAGAACCCTGGGATCATGACCTGAGCTGAAAGCTGAGCCACCCGGGCACCCCATGTGAGTTTTTTTTTTTTAAACATATTCTCTTAACATGGTAAATTACATTGATTGATATTAGCATGTTGAACCAGCTTTGCATTCCTGGGATAAACCACAGTTAGTCATAATGTATCTTCCTTTGTATATATTGTCAGATTCAATTTGCTATTATTTTGCTGATGATTTTTACATCAGTTTTTATGGGGGACTATTCGTTTGTCATTTTCTTTTTTTATAGTATCTTTGGTTTTGATATTTGGGTAATGCTGGCTCTTTTCTTAAAGATTGTATTTACTTATTTATTTAGAAAGAGAGAGGGAGAGAGAGTTGGGGGGAGGGGCACAGGAAGAGGGAGAGAGAGCATCCCAAGCAGACTGCCCCCTGAGCCCAGGGCCCAACGCGGGGCTCGATCCCACAACCATGATATCATGACTTGAGCTGAAGTCAAGAGTCAGACACTTAACCAACTGAACCACCCGGGCGCCCCTATAGCTGGCCTCTTAAAATGACTTGAGAAGTGTTCCCTCCTCTTGTATTTTCTGAAGGAGATCATGAAGAATTGGTATTATTTGTTTAGATTAACTTTCTTCTCTATTTAGAGATGTGAGAAATTAAGTGGAAATTGTGATTCGAGGTTACTTTAGGTTTAACTAGTTTTCTGTGTTCAGTGTAGTTAGGGAGCATACAGTTCTTCTCAGAGTCGTCTTGCTTAAAATTATACATCTCCATTTTCATACCACCATTTCTGCGTTAGCTCAAAAGAAGACATCTATTTCATTAACAGGCAGAAAACCTCCCATTTCATTTTTAGAAGTGTTGTTAATGCTGTTTTTTGCATCCTGATATGTAGACATCTGAGCTCCTCGATCATCATCTTCTTCTAAACTTGCATTCTCCTAAGATAGTCTTTCTTCCAACCTGTTTCCAAGAGGTTATTAATTTTCAGGGGAAGAGATTCCATAAGCCCATGTGCTAATACATTCCAGTGAAATTTTTAAAATCTTGAATTTTTTTAGGGTAGGTCAAAGTAAAATTTGGATAGTTGTGTTTAACTGAGTTTACCTTACATTTTGCACCAGTGTGGTGGAATTCTTGATGTATTGGTACTTCCTCTTCTAGATCAATGGGCAGTGCAGCTGTTTCCAGAGCATCGAGCTGCTGAAATCTCGCCCTGCTCACCTGGCTGTTTTCTTACACCACGTGGTCTCACAGTTTGACCCCGCGACGCTGGTAACGTGTTTGACCATTTAGCCAGTTCAGAGTTCTTACACTGATTCTTATACCATAAAACCTCTCACTTCTGCAAGATGCGTTTCTAAATATATCAGGATAGATGTAAGATAGTTAAAATGCAATGTATTTTTTTAAAACTTGGTTGCATGGTAATGATGACATTGCTTGTAGTGGCCTACTTGTTGGAAACTTTCCTACTTGCTGAAGATCTAGCAGATGACATTTTTCATGATTTCTCCCTTTTTCTCTCTTTCCCATTTCTTCCTCTACTACAGCTCTGTTATCTCTATTCAGACCTGTACAAGCAGACCAATTCCAAGGAGACTCGTCGTGTCTTCCTTGAGTTTCATCAGTTCTTCCTGGATCGATCTGCAGTAAGTTACCAATTAATATTATATAATCTTTGCTGTAGTATGTTGAGTTATTGGACTCCTACTTCCAGTCTTCCTTCCCCTGGTTTTGGATTTTATTTTTTTGGACTTTCTGATGTCTGTACTGTATCTCAGTTACTGATTACTCTTGACTGTTACTTTTATCATTTCTAAATGAGTTGTAGGCTATGAATTCTCACAGTAGGTGTTAGGGGGTACATGTGTATATTGGGGTTAATACGGTGCATAATTAAGAGAGTGCAAAAGAGAACACAAATGATATGCATACATATGTATTAGGAGCCAAAGGATAATACTTGCATAATGAACTCCGGTTGGCCTCTTTGAAGTTCGGAGGCACAAGTTTAACTAAAAAGTGGTAGAAAGATCTTACATAAATGATAATAGTGTTTTATTTTACTAGTAGAAATCTTTATAAGGTCTTTAAACTAATGAGTTTTATTATTCTTAGCTGTGCCGTAGGGTAAGTAACAACCCTTAATGCTTCCTGGGTAATTGTGCTACTGCTCCCTGGGCCTTCCACAGGTTCACCTCTCTCTCTGATAACTGTTGCCCACCTTCCCTCTCCCGAAACCTCATCGCTTCCTCTCCTGTCCTTTCTCAGCGGAGGACCTTGCAGTTTCTGTGAGAAGTTTGAAGTACCTGCAGGAGAACTTCTGCCACAGATATCCCCTACCTTCATCATCCTATATGCTCTGGCCTTTCTCTGAGGCCATGCAGAGCTTGCCTTCTTTTCTCCAAGCCCTACTCTTCCCCTGTTCACCTGGGCTGTATTTCCTCCCACCTGCTCAACAATGGGATCCGAGCAGTTGTCGTCCTCTGTGGCCCTGTCAGTTTTCTATTTTCTACTGAATCATTCACATTAGCATGCAAACGTTATGAGTTTGCCTAAAGCAGACATACACAGAAACATTTTGGCTCCACCTCTCCCTCCAGCTCTTGCCCCATTTTTGTTGTTTTTCTTTACAAAGTTGCCTACACACCTCCACATGGTGGAATACACTTGCCTTCTCAGGGAGCCCAT
This sequence comes from Ursus maritimus, assembly GCF_017311325.1. NCBI lineage: Eukaryota > Metazoa > Chordata > Mammalia > Carnivora > Ursidae > Ursus > Ursus maritimus. Next base: position 47,609,889 of record NW_024424008.1, on the reverse strand, counting down.
CCCTGACCAGCCTATGTGAAATTTTATCCCTCTCCCTTGCTGTCATCTTTCCTGTGTTATTGTTGTCCCTAGAACTTTTATTTTATTTATTTTGTCTCTGTCCCTGCTCTTCTGCCCTGAATGGAAAGCTCCCATGAGGGCAGATACTTTTGTTCTTTGCTGTTTCTCCAACACTGAATAGATCCTGGCACAGACTGATCACTCAGATATTTATTGAGTGAATTCATTAGGGTTCTGATTATACTGCCATTGTTTAAAATATTACACATCATACTTGTTAAGATAATTTACTTCCATGAAAAATGACAATATATTGAAATATATTCAAATTTTATATTCCTTTTTAAAAATTGAAGTTGACATTCAGTATTATATTAATTTCAGGTGTACAACATAGTAATTCTACAATTGCGTACATTACATAATGCTCACCACGGAAAGTGTAGTTACCACCTGTCACTATACAAAGTTATTACAGTATTATTGACTGTATTTCCTGTTTATACTTCTCATCCCCATAACTTACTTATTTATTATTTTCCCTATAAGCTTTTAATTCCAGTTCATTTATATACAGTACTATATTAGTTTTAGGTGTACAGTATAGTGATTCAACAGTTCCATACATCACCCAGTGTTCATCACAAGTGCCCTCCTTCATCCCCATCACCTATTTAACACAGTCCCCACCCCACTCCTCTGGTAACCCTCAGTTCTCTCTAATTAAGAGTCTGTTTCTTGGTTTGTCTCTCTCTCTTTTTTCCCTTTGCTCATTTGTTTTATGAATGAAATCATTTGGTATTTGTCTTTCTTGGACTGACTTATTTCACTTAGCATAATACTCTCTAACTCCATCCATGTCATTGCAAATGGCAAGATTTCATTCTTTTTTATGGCTGAATAATTTCCATTGTCTATATATGCACTATCTTCTTTATCCATTCATCAGTCAGTGGACACTTGGGCTGCTTCCATATCTTGGCTATTGTACATAATGCTGCTATAAAAATAGGGGTGTGTGTATCCCTTTGAATTAGTGTTTTTGTATTCTTTGGGTAAATACCCAGTAGTGTGACTGCTGGATCATAGGGGAGCTCTATTTTTAACTTTTTAAAAAACCTCCATACTGTTTTCCAGAGTGGTTGCACCAGTTTGCATTCCCACCAACAGTGCACGAGCGTTCCTTTTTCTTCACATCCTTGTCAACACCTTTTGTTTCTTGTGTTGTTGATTTTAGCCATTCTGACAGGTGTCAGGTGATATCTCATTGTGGTTTTGATTTATATTTCCTTGATGGTAAGTGATGATGAGCATTGTTTCATGTGTCTGTTGGCCACCTGTATGTCTTCTTTGGAGAAATGTCTGTTCATGTCTTCTGCCCATTTTCAAATTAGAGTATTTGGTTTTTGGATGTTGAGTTTGTATATTTTGGATACTAATTCTTTATTGGATATATCCTTTGCAGATATCTTCTCCCGTTCCGTAGGTTGCCTTTTAGCTTTGTCATTTCCTTCGCTGTGCAGAAACTTTTTATTTTGATGTAGTCCCAGTAGTTTATTTTTGCTTTTGTTTTCCTTGCCTCCAGAAGCATATCTAGAAGAAGGTTGCTACAGCCAGGGTCAAAGAGGTTACTGCCTGTGTTCTCTTACAGTATTTTTATGGCTTCAGGTCTCACATTTAGATTTTTAAAATGGTTTGAATTTATTTTTGTGTATGTTGTAAAAAAGTGGTCCAGTTTCATTTTTTTGCATGCTGCTGCCCAGTTTTCTCAGTACCATTTATTGACGACACTGTCCTTTTCCCACTGGATATTCTTTCCTGCTTTGTCAAAGATCGGTTGACCATATAGTTGTGGATTTGTTTTTGTCTTTTTTTGTGTCAGAACCATATTGTTTTGATCACTACAACTTTGTTATATAACTTGAAGCCCCGAATGGTGATGCCTGCAGCTTTGCTTTTCTTTTTCTAGATTGCTTTAGCTATTCAGGGTCTTTTGTGGTTCCATACAAATTTTAGAATTGTTTGTTCTAGTTCTGTGAAAAATGCTGCTGGTATTTTGATTGGGATTGCGTTGAACATGTACTTCGCTTTGGGTAATAGAGACATTTTTACAATATTGTTCTTCTAATCTTTGAGCGTGGCATGTCTTCGCATTTCTTTGTGTCATCTTCAGTTTCTTTTATTAGTTTTCAGAGTACAGGTCTTTCACCTTTTAAGTTAGGTTTATTCCTAGGTATCTTATTATTTGTGGTGCAATTGTAAATGGGATTGTTTTCTTAATTTCTCTTTCTGCTGTTTCATTATTAGCGTATGGAAATGCAGCACATTTCTCTATGCTGATTTTGTATCTTGCGACTTTACTGAATTTGTTGATCAGTTCCAGCAGTTTTTTGGTGGAGTCTTTGGGTTTTCTATATATAGTATCATGTCATCTGCAAATAGTGAAAGTTTCACTTCTTCTTTACCAGTTTGGATGCCCTTATTTCTTTTCATTGTCTGCTTTCTGTGGCTAGGACTGCAGTACTATGTTGAATAGAAGTGGTGAGAGTGGACATTCCTGTCCTGTTCCTGACCTTAGGGGAAAGGCTCTCAGTTTTTCCCCATTGAGTCTGATGTTAGCTGTGGGTTTTTCAAATATGGCCTTTATTATGTTGAGGTATGTTCCTTCAAGACCTACTTTGTGGAGGATTTTTATCACTAATGAATGTTGTACTCTGTGACTTATTTATTTTATAATTGCACGCTTGTACCTCTTAATCCCCACCACTCATTTCACCTGTCTCCCACCCCATTTGCCCTCTGGCAGCCATCAGTCTACTCTGTGTTTATGAGTCCATTTCTGTTCTTTTTGTGTGTTTGTTTGCTCATTGGTTTTCGTTTTTAGATTCCACATATAAGTGAAATCATATGGTATTTGTCTTCTCTGGGTGGACCATTTTCCTTAGTGTAATACCCATTTGGTCCATCCATGTTGTTGTGAATGGCTAAATGGCATTGTTTTTTATGGCCGAGTAATATTCCATTATGTGTATCTACCACATCTTCTTTATCCATTCATCTGTCGATGGACACTTAGGTTGCTTCTGTATCTTGGCTACTGTAAATAATGCTGCAGTAAACATAGGGGCGCATATATCTTTTGGAATTAGTGTTTTCATTTACTTTGGGTAAGTCCCTAGAAGTTAATTTCACATTTCTTAAGAGCTCCAAGCTAAGTCAAATCTTTATTTTGCTGCTCATGATCTGTATTAAATTTATCAACATTAAAGTGTAAGAACGCTGATAGATTTATTTGTTAATTATTCTTTTATATCACAGGTGGCAATTATTTCATATAAATACAGAAATGAGCATGTAAATCTTTTTTTTGCATTTGTGCTATCAGTACTTCTAGGGCAGTTGATTTGAGCTACTGTGTGGCAACTTCAGTTAAAGAGAAAACTTTGACATCTATTTCACGTTCTTCAGACATATTAGAGATCTTGTAATTTTCAGCAATGACTTATTTTCAAAGGTAAAGCTTTAGATCTTACAGGAATTATTCAGATTCTGGCCGTAGATGACTTAAGTAGGCATGCAATACAAAGTAAGCACAAAGAGGTTAAGATTATTTCTCTAAATGCAAAATAAGTTTTTTTCCCAAGACATTTCCCAGATTGATGAGAGGGAAAACACAACTATGTGGTAATGAGACCAGAAACTGCAGTTATTATGTGGAAAATCCTAGCTAAGAAGTTATTTATGACTCAGTTACCTCAGTTGGCTCAGCAGTAAAAACTACAGATGGTTATTGGCGATTTAATACTCCAAAGCCTCAACATTGATCCGATACCTCCTCATTGGGGCGTGAATGTAGTGAGGGTTCTTTAACTTTTACAAGTAAATTACTGGCAATATGTGGGCAATAGTCTCAAATACAGGAAAAAAACGTCATGGTTATGTATGACTAAGTTTTTCATTCAGTATACACACAGTTTAGGTTTTAGCTGTATTGAGTCAGATGTTGTATAACTGAATATATTAACCAGTGACTACAGATATTTCCCGTATAGCATGATCCTTGGGGCAAGGGCTTATTTTCAAGTTTAAATAGTGGGACCTTCTGGAGCTGTGACAGTTGGATGGGATAAGTGAGCTTACACCTGCATGTGATTGTAAAAACAGCTATCCAAGTCGCATCTCTTCGCTTTATACAAGTACTATGTATACTCTCGGAAAGTCCTCCTTGGGGTTTGACTTTTTGTTTGCATTTTTGTTTTAGCACCTGAAAGTTTCTGTGCCTGATGAAATATCAGTAGATCTAGGTAAGTGTGGAGCATCGGTATCCTGGAGAATTATGTCTGTGTAGTCATAGCTCAGCTCATCTCTAAAGGTTTTATCTGTCATGAGGTGACCAGTAGAGCATCTGAATCACAACAGAGAGAGAGTCTGTAATACATTTAAAGGATAGTATATGAAATCTGTATTGTGAGGTAAAATACATAAAATGCATTGAAGACCTTCTGTTTGTCCTACTCCAAGTTCTCACCAAATAGCATTGATATGTTGCCCATTGTAACACACAGAATATACCTTTAAATCATACAGCTCCTTGCCGTTTCTTTATGCAGAAAAAAGAAGACCTGAGCTTATACCCGAGGATCTGCACCGCCACTATATCCAAACTATGCAGGAAAGAGTCCACCCAGAAGTTCAGAGGCACTTGGAAGATTTTCGGTAAGCTTGGTGGGTGATAGAAGCTGATATGGTCATTCTGAATGAACCTTCTTTTGAGGTAGGAAAAGGTTACACGTGAAGTCCTTGGCCTAGCATGTAGTCTTTATCACTGTGATTAAAACATAAAAGAACACCTGGAGTCAAAGAGTTGGAGTGGTACTGAGTCCATAGTCCCCATTCCACACGCTTTCAGGATTTGAGCTCCCTGCTCTTCTAGGCTAAGCGTGCTCCCTCAGGGTGCATGTTCTGTTGAGTGATCGCCTCCAGAATTCTTTTTCTCTGGTGTCCCAGGTGACAGGGGCCCCAAAATAGAAAACTGACATTTTGCCTGTTGCTAGAAACTCATAGCTACGGAAACTCTGAGGAAGCATTTCCAGAGGGAGATCGTTCTTCTCTGGGCTACCTCAGGAAGTTTGTCTTGTTTCCTTTAGGCAGAAGCGTAGCATGGGGCTGACCTTGGCTGAAAGCGAACTGACTAAACTTGACGCAGAGCGAGACAAGGACCGGGTCACTTTGGAGAAGGAACGGGCATGTGCAGAACAGATCGTTGCCAAAATTGAAGAAGTGTTGTAAGTAACAGAAGTATCTGTGGCCATGCCCTCTCTCCTGAGATGCTCATTATGCCGAAAGCACACTTGGAGCAAATGTAGAAGGGGTGTCAGGTTGTGTATGTGGAGCTATGTATTGGGGTTTTCATGTTGTAATTTTTAATTTTTGCTGATGTTTAGAAAAGTTCTTGTGTTTCTTTTTCTGGGTATTGATAAAATGAGTAACTATAAAATTTCCAACTGATCAAAAACGGTTGAGCACTTGCAGTGGTATCCGTTCATAGGCTTTGAAACTATTTCAGCCCAGAAAACACTGACAGTTGATGACATGAGTGAGAAAAGCGTGTGGTCCCTGGAGGGGTTTGAGTTCTTCTGGTGTTTTATGCCAGGTGACAGAGACTGAGGGTGGCCCAAAGCATTCGGTACTGTTCTGTTGTTTCGGGTATCTGAGTTAATAGCAACTCTTTCATTAAACATCAGTATTTAATTTTGAAATATTTTTATTTTTAGGATGACTGCTCAGGCTGTAGAAGAAGATAAGAGGTAATATAACTGGTTTTTCCCCCTAGAATATTATGGGGAAAAAACCCTCTCTTTTCTCCTGTCAATCTGAAATTAGGATTCCTTTCTTTTAACTTCAGAATTCAGACTGTCTCCCTCTGGTGGCCTCAATTTTCTTCGACTAATATTCTAATGTCTTGAGTAGAATCCTCTTCTGTTTGCAATGAATAGATGCTTCCCTTAGTTTTTACTTGATGAGTGAATTCTAAGGATTGCAACATGGGGGTTTTTGAAGCTATTCGATATCTTTATTCTTTCCACCTTCCCTTCTCAGAATTCTTATTTGACTTCATCCTTTTCCTCCAGTTCAACAATGCAGTATGTTATCCTTATGTACATGAAGCATTTGGGGGTAAAAGTGAAAGAACCTCGAAATTTGGAGCACAAGCGGGGTCGGATTGGATTCCTTCCAAAAATCAAGGTAAGGCTGGATAATAGTGTGTTCGGTCTCTGTGCTGCTTTCCACGGGCTGCAGTGCTTTCCTTTCTAGTCCTTACTGTTTCAGTGGGCTAGCGCTGGGCATGCTGACAGGTGTGCGATATGGCCCCTGTTCTCAAGGAACTCAGAAGTCTAGCGGGAAATCCAGGCATGTAAAGTAATGGTGAGACTGTGAGGAGTGCACTTTATACAGAATGCCATCCCAATCCTGTCACGGCCTTTGTCTTTCCTTGTATGGCACCTGTCACAGTTTGTCCTTATGGATGTTTCTGTTTACTTTCTGTGAGGCTGTGGAGCTGTGTGAGGGCGAGGGCCTCCATCATATCCCCAGCTTTTAGCACAGTGCCCTCCCACATTAAGAGCTTATTAAGTACTCATTCAGTGGATGAATAAATTGCTTGGAATGGGCTCCCAGTAGATGTGTTATAAAACTGCCTCTTGGTTTTCCAAGATTGGCAGCTCTAAAGGGGTTGGAAAGACATCTTGAGTTTGATGTGTGCGCGGTACTGTGTGCCGGCCTCTACCAAGCGTCTCGTGTGAGTGTCCTTCACTCCCATTTAACCAGTTCTTCCAGCTGCCCATTAGAATTGCATTTCTGTATTTGAAAGCCACAGAAGAAATGTGCTGTTATGTATCTCTTACCTCTCTGATTGCATCTCGACTCTAGCAGAGTATGAAGAAAGATCGAGAAGGCGAAGAAAAAGGGAAGCGCAGAGGATTCCCCAGCATCCTGGGACCCCCAAGGAGACCAAGCCGTCATGACAATAGTGCAAGTATGTTAAGTTGGAAAAGTGGCATTCTCACCAACCCCTGCCGTCTTCCCTTTAGAGGCTTAGTTAGCTAGAATGAATTGCTGGAGAAAGGTGTTCTTGAAATGATTCCACAGAGCTTCCAATGTGCCTTGTTTGCGTTCAAGGTTATTTCTGGACTAACTACCCCCATGTGGCTCTATCATTATCTTAAACATCTTCTTTAATGGCAGTATCCTAGCAGTTGTCCATAACATAATTTACTTACCTATTCTGATTTTGTTTGCATTCAACTTCTATTTGTTAAATTAAAAAAAAAACAAACATGCATGGAGTTCTCCACCATTCTTTGTTTCATCTTTTCTATACACTTATTACTTGCTCTCCATACTTCTGCGATTTCTCCCCCTCTCTATTGTGCTTTATTTCCTGACCTCCCTCCACTCTCAGGCCTAATGGAGAGAGATGAGCCCACTGCTCTGGGGGAGAAATAGGGAGGGCGGAACCTCAGGGAGGGAAATCAGGTCACGTAGTGGTCTTTGGGCAGCACCATGTTTGAAAATATTGGCCTGGTTGGAGTGGGGGCAGTGTCGTGGTACAGTGACATGGACGTTCTGCACCATGAGGAATTCTCAGTCAGACACTGGTAGTGCCCCTTGTTGAGAAGCACTGAGAAGATGAGGGAAATTCTTAGAGAAGAGGTTGAGGAGGATGGAGTATCTCACAGATCCTGACCGTGAGTTCCAAGGGATGTAGAAGAAGAATTTAGGAATGAGGGGAGGAGGAATTTTAGGATTAGGGATGTCCAGAGCTGCATGAGGGGGTGCGGTGCTATGAGTGATGATGACGTGAGTGTGTTTCACTTTTTGGTTCCTGATGTGAGCAGGCGTAGTGAGCAGGCTGTGAGCAGTCTCCATGGTCTCTGAGGCATGTTGGGGTGATGAAGCTGCAAGTGTTGGGGAGGGGGGCAGGGAACTTGCCAGGAGCTCGCAGAGCTAACAGCCTTCATCTTCACTCTCACAAGTGAGTGCAGGTCTGTGTGCCTCTGTCTTTCAGCATTCCCGCCCCCACCATTGCTCGCATCTCCTTTTCTCCCTCCTGTCTCTCCCCCTCATCTTCTACCTTCTCCTCCCTTCTCTCCAGCCCTCCTCCACCTTTCCCTGCCTGCCTCTCTTTCTTCCTTCCTCTTCCTTTTCTTTACTTTCTTTTCTTTTGTTTTTTCTTCCTTCCTTCCTTTTGTGCTCTTTCTCTCTCCTTTCTTCTGCCATTTCTTCCTATCTGTCTGTCTGTTCCTTACTCTGCAATAATCCGTATTTTCCTAGGGCCCACCATGTTCCAGACATTTTGTTAGATCCTTTACATCATTTTTTTTTTTTTTTAGCTTTTTTGCAGCATAGATTGTTAACCACTGCTTTCTGTTCAGTTGGCAGGGCCATGGAGCTACAGAAACAGCGGCACCCAAAGCACTTATCCACACCCTCTTCCGTGAGTCCTGAGCCTCAGGACCCTGCTAAGTTGCGCCAGAGTGGGTTAGCAGGTGAAGGAACGGACGTCGGATACCTGCCAGCCAATTCCATGTCCTCTGTGGCTTCAGGGGCCACTCTTTCCCAGGAAGGAGGGAAAGAGAATGATACAGGTGAGCTAATGCTATAGTGTGACCATAACAAAGTGTCAGGATTTTACAGCAATCACACTGAGAAACAGAGTGGCATATTATTTCAATCAAGAATCCCAATTTAATTTATTTTTAACATTTTAATGTTCCATAACCAGTGGTAAATCCAGGCTGAATGATAATTTTGAGCTTTCATCAGTTCAGAACTATTGACTGAGGGGCGCCTGGGTGGCGCAGTTGTTAAGCGTCTGCCTTCGGCTCAGGGCGTGAGCCCAGCATTCTGGGATTGAGCCCCACATCAGGCTTCTCCACTGGGAGCCTGCTTCTTCCTCTCCCACTCCCCCTGCTTGTGTTCCCTCTCTCGCTGGCTGTCAAATAAATAAAATCTTTAAAAATCTTTAAAAAAAAAGAAATATTGACTGAGGTCTTTGTCAGGCATTAGCTTTGTATCAGTTGTTAGCACACAATAATTATACAGAGATTCCTACCCTGCGCTGTGTAGTCTCATGGGGAGATAATCACTTGAATAAAAACTGAAATTGTGCCAGATCCAGTAATGCAAGGGTAAAAGGAGTGTTGGGGGGACTTAGTAGTTAGAGGCCGATGTGGGGGGAGCCTGAAGAAGACTTTCTAAAAACTCTGAGTTACTAGAGGTTTTTTTTTTTTTAATACTAAAGAAAGCTCGTTGAGAGGAAGAGGTTGAAGATGCAGGTGATAGACTGTATATAACTAATAGGACAAAGTTTTGAGGAGAGCATAGATGAGAGGCAAAGTGTGTATGAAGGGCAAGGTTATTAGCAGAGAGAGAAGGGCAAGGGGACTTGAAGAGTAGAGATAGAGGTGAAGTAATTATAGGTCATTGGGAAAAGAGCTTATTACCATATTTCTTCATACTTGTTTTAATGGATTTCTTAAGTGAACTGGGAGAATCAGTGATTTTATTTGGAGACGGGAATGCCTATCTATATTAGTGACTTTGGAAGTAGTCCAGTTTCTCGTATGACAAAGTCAAGGATAAAGCTGTGGGAGTAGTCACTGAAGTGGCCCAGGGGAAGTTACTAGAGATGAAGAAAGTAAGGGACCAAAAAGCCAGGAGTTGGAATACCTTAACATCCCCAGGTTTTGAGGTCACCTTATGTGATACTAGCAGGGAGGGGAAAACTGTGAGCCAGCAGCCGAAGGTTCAGTATTGCCAGATGATTGTCATGAGGAGGGGGAGAGCATGTGATAATACCTAGGAGTGAGAGCCTCAGTGCAGCAAGGGATTTTTATAAGAAGGCAAGATAATGGTCTAAAAGTAGTATTGAGGAACAAGGGTATCTATCTCATCTCTACCCTGAAGTACACAGTGTATGTTGGAAACATCCGTCTCTATTTGAGAGGGCTGTAGCAGAATGGGGCGGAGGAGAGGGGAGCGTGGATTTAAGACAAAGAAGAAGAGGTGACATTTATAGAAAAATCTGGAGGTTTTGTCTTCTGTGAAATTCTGAAGATGTTGGGTTGAGCACACGCATTAATTCATGGCTCCCAGCTCTCACTGAATAAAAACAAGGTAGATAGGTAACCAATAGCAGCTAAATAAAAAACATGAAGAGAAAGGAAGTAGAGGAAGAGAAGATGTTATCAACATGTAAGAGATTTCAACAAATTTGGGGGACATTAAAAGTGGACCAGAGTGGTTGGAAAGGTAAAACAACATAGAGAAAGCTGGAGTCCATAATTTGTTCAAGGAGTCCCAGGTGGAAGCCAGTCTGCCCATCAGAACCCTGGAGAGACTTTGGGCTCCGAGTTGGCATGTCTTATGGAATGCATGAGTAAGAAGTAAAGCCGAAAATAATGAATTAATTGAAGGTCTGTAATCAAAACAATGATGTCAGCAGTTCCTGATCCTTGCATGGTAGAATATAAATCTTCCGTCATTTATGTACCCGAAGAAAATGAGTGTGCTCTCTTTTAGAGAAGTTGAATGAATTGTGTAGGGAGAGATGAGTCCTCTATGATATCAGTTCCCTGGCGTTCTAACATTTGGGGGCCTAAAGCCTGACAGTAAACATGCCAAGGTCTCACCCTGCCCAGAGAGCTCCCAGCGGAAATGGACCTACTTCCATACAGCTGCCACAGAAAGCCACAGCAGCTACCCAGTCTTGCACTCTCGGATATGAATAGTACTCCTCACTCTTGGCAAGATTTGCTTGTTAGAATCAAGACCTAAGATAATGCATAATGCCCAACTAATTTATTAATGGTATGAAAAAGAGAATACAAAATAAACAGAAAAACTGCCCTTAGCAGGAAACAATAACTTAGGTAAAAGACATGAACTTAAAAAAAAAAAAAAAACTCTAAATGAGATAGTATAGTTGGGGAAATTTTAAAAATTATTGTATCTATAAAACAAGAATAATAATGCTATGAAGAAAAGAGCACTCAGAGACTAAAAAAATGATTTAATATAACTATTACATACAATACAATAACTACTGTATTCGTTATCAACTGCTTTGTGATAAACTACCTCAAAACTTCGTAACTTCACACAAAAAACACTTATGATGTCGTGTTTTTGGTTTGCGAGCAACATGAGAGCAGCTTAGCTGGGCAATTCTGTCTTATGGTTGCAGTCAAGATGTCAGTCAGTCATCCGAAAGCTTAGCTGGGGCCAGAGACCTGCTTCTGCGCTCATGCAGGTGGCTGGTGGCAGAGGGGCTTAGCTCCTTGCTGGAGGCCTTGGCTCCTCACCATATATAGGGGCTTCTCCATAGAGCTGCTTGAATGTTCCATGACATGGTAGCCATCTTCCCCCAAGTGATCCAAAAGAGAGATCGAGAAAGGCACCCCCATACCTTTAACGACTTAGTCTCTGTAGGTGCACATTTTCACTTCAGCAAGTTAGAAGCCAGCCCCTAAATCTAGCTCACAATCAAGTGGGGAGGAATTAGGCTCCACCCCTGAAGGGAGGGAGGAGTAGCAAAGAATTTGTGCACATATTTTCAAACCACCACAGCTGCCAAGAGTTAAAAAAAAAAAAAAAAGTCCCTAAAAATAAAGTCAAGGAAATATTTGAGAACATATATCAGAAATGTCAAGAGATAGAAATCAGAGAGACAAGAATTATGTAGCGAGCCACTTTGAGAGGTCTGATACCTGTCTCTCTGATGAAGCATCAGCAGAGGAAAGGGAGGAGAGGCAGTTAGAGAAATGATAGAACCTCTCTCAGAGGGAAGAAGACTTGGCTTCAGACAGAAAGAGTTAACAGGGAACCACCTATGATGAATAATAACAAGAGTAATAACAATAATAAGAACAAGAGCCATACCTAGAATGTCTCTGGAAATTTCCATGCACCAGAGAGAGAGAGCTTTGAAAGGAAGGGAAATGGGAATTAATGGTGCATCACATTTCTCGTTATCACACCAGGGGCTAGCATACAAGGGAGCCAGGTCTTGCAACTTACTGAAAGAAAATTACTGGACTTAGAATTCTATGTCCATCCAAGCTACCCATCGGAAATGAAGGAAGATACAGAGACATTTTCAGATATGCCAGGATTCAGATGTTAATTGAAATGCACCCTTTCCTTGAACATGATTTGAAGATACACAGTCCAGCAAAATGAGAGAAAAATGAAGAGAATGTTATGGGGTCTAGGAAATAGCAGAAACATCCCAGGGAAGTGGTGAAGGGCAGGCAGGTCTCAGACGATAGTTAGGTCACAGGCCAAGGGAGCAGGGGCTCCAGATTAAACTCAAGGACTAAGGGATAAGAAAAAGGGAGATTTTAAGCAGTTGGTAGTATGATGTAGCAAATGAAGAAATCTGAGACTTGATAAAATGATAGTGCTTTGATAGTAATGAAGTCATTTAGAAATGCTGAGAAAATCAAAGTTGTTCAAGAAAGTTAAGTCATGATTTAAATGTGAAACAAAGTATGCCTTCGGAGATTACCCAGGCTCCAGCTGTGGCCACCATACAAGGAAGGAAGGAAGAAAGGAAGGGGGAAAAGAAAGGAGTGAAGGGGGGACAGAGGGAGGTGGAAGAAAGGAAGAAATATAAAACAAAATAAAAAATGGCATAATCTTAAACTAAGTGGTGGAATCGATGACCTTGGTGGAATGAACATTCTATTTCTATTCCATCATTGGACCAGCAGAAAAGGAAACATAATCCTAACTAACGTATCTCCTAGCCTGGTTAGGAATAATATGTATATGTAATATATTGTATATTGTATTTTATGTATGACAGTATGTAGACTGGCATAATAACATAAGCACTCTGGGTTTTCAGACCTTTAGAATCAACCAGATAGGCAAGGCACAGAATATTTAGTTGTGGCTGCAGATCATGGAAATGTAGAAAGTCCTCCTAATGACACAAGGAAAGATGTAGTTGAAAGAAATGAACGGTAGAAGGAAAGAAATACAATTACAGGGAAGGATAGGGGTACTAAATACCTAATTTGATATGGAAGAGAGTTAAGGTACTAACTCCTTGATGGAACAAGTGTAGCTATAATTCTATCATTTAAATTAGGTAATAAGCAATAACCCAACTAGTAATAATAATATTAAACATTGGGAAGAAATGGGGAAGTGAAGGTGGGAAGTATAAGTGGGCAGAATCCTCAGAGGAGAAAGAAATAGATATTACCTAAAGATAGTAAATCAAGAAATAGAATTATGAGGTTATTATTTCTAATTAGACCCCCATAATAAGTAAAATGTGGTTGAAGAAAATTGGCACAGGGGATAGAAAAAGATGACTGTGAGAGAATGTTTCTCATCGTATGCTCTTCTGAGTTTCCATGTCTTATGTTGATGTTTAAAATTTTTATTTATTTATTTGTTTATTTGAGAGAGAGAGTGTGTGTGTGCACACACAGGGGAAGAAGCGGAGGGGGAGGGAGAGGGAGAGAATCTCAACTCAAGCCAACTCCGTGCCCAGTGTGGAACTCCACATTGGGGCTCCATTTCACAACCCTGAGATCATGACCTGAACCGAAACCAAGTCTGAGGCTTAACTGACTGAGCCACTGAGGCACCCCATTATGTTGATTTTTTTTAAAGTTGCTTAAAAATGATACTCCCAGGGGCGCCTGGGTGGCTTAGTTGTTAAGCATCTGCCTTCGGCTCGGGGCGTGATTCCAGCGTTCTGGGATCGAGCCCCACGTCAGGCTCCCCCGCTGGGAGCCTGCTTCTTCCTCTCCCACTCTCCGTGCTTGTGTTCCCTCTCTCACTGGCTGTCTCTCTCTCTGTCAAATAAATAAATAAAATCTTAAAAAAAAAAATGATACTCCTGGTTGTTTTTTTTAGGGCATTTTAAAATTTATATATCAGAATTTGGGTTCTAACTAACATGCAATTGTTTAAATAAGAGTGAGGCTATGGATAGGTTGAAGTTCTCTTTGGGGACTGATTTTTTTGGGGAATCATCTTCATTAACACCATCTGAGTGTCCGAATTTTGTCTTTTCAGGATCAAAGCAACTTGGAGAAACACCAGCATCTGGAGACTGCGTAGATGGCACCCCTCGGACTCCGAATACTGTCTTTGATTTCCCACCTCCTCCTTTAGACCAAGTGCAGGAGGAGGAATGGGAAGTGGAAAGGTGATTCAGTGATATCTTTGGGGGCTGGGGAGGTTAAGAGTGGCTTCGGCTGTTTCATTGTATACTATTGCCATACTTTGTAGCATTTTTCCCACATGTTTTTTTGGGGGGGAAAGCACTAGAACTTATTGGTAGTAAATATTAGGTACTGGTATGTCTTTAATTTATATTAAATCATTAGAATATCCAGAAGAATTACTTATCAGCCACTGTAGTCTAACCCAGTTTTGAGTATCCCTGGCATAAATTTTTTTCTCCTTTTTATTGAAGTATAGTTGACATACAGTATTGCCTTAGCTTCAGGTGTAGGACATAGTGATTGAACAAGTTTATGTGTTATGTTGTGCTGGCCACAGGTGTAGCTGCTGTCTGTCACCATAAAACACTGTTACAACACCATTCCCTATGCGGTGCCTTTCATCCCCTTGACTTACACAATTCCTTTGGATAAATATCCAGTGGTGGACTTACTAGATTGTATGGTACTTTTATTTTTAATTTTTTGAGGAACCGCTGTACTGTTTTCCACAGTGGCTGCACCAATTTACATTCCCACCAACAGTGCCCAAGGGTTCCTTTTTCTCCACATCCTGACCAACCCTTGTTATTTCTTATCTTTCTGATACTAGCCATTCTGACAAGGTGATATCTCATTGTGGTTTTGATTTGCATTTCCCTGATGATGAGTGATGCTGGACATCTTTTCTTGTGTCTGTTGGCTCTCTGTATGTCTTTGGAAAAATGTGTGTTCAGGTCCCTTGGCATGAATTTCTTGATTACTGTTTTGTTTTCATGTTGACTCTTTGTTCTCCATTGTTTTAGGGTGACTGAACATGGGACACCAAAGCCTTTTCGAAAGTGAGTAATCCTAAAGTAACTTTCAGTAGAGGCATACTTTAAGAAATATATCTTTTTTTCTCAAGCATCCTAGTTTTAAAGGAAAAGAAAACCTGCTCACAAATCTGTTAGATAGTATAAAAGAAAATTCTTAATAAACAGAAATCATGCAAAAGGTATCTATAGAGATACATATATAGCACATGTAAGTCATTTTGTGGGAGAGGGTGATGTTTCAGCCCTGTGCTAAACACTACTTCAGATATAGGACTTATCTACTGTAATATACAAACTTGTGCTATTTCCCACTGTCCATCTGATGTCCTCAAATAGAATTCATCTTTTTTTTTCATCAGGTTTGACAGCATAGCTTTTGGAGAAAGTCAAAGTGAGGATGAACAGTTTGAAAATGACTTAGAGACAGACCCACCGAACTGGCAACAGCTCGTTAGTCGAGAAGTGTTACTGGGACTAAAGCCTTCTGAGATCAAAAGACAGGAAGTAATTAATGGTGAGTTTAATTAGATTTTGTTGTTCCCGTATAGTGAGTTTTATTCGACTAAAACAAGCCCCTGAGCTTTAGAATTTGCTTCACAGTTTCTGCTAGCCTTTTGTTCCATACAAAGGGAAATTAAACTAGATAGATGATCCTTGAGCTTTCCAATTCAAAAAATGCAAATGATTCTATGATTTTTAATGATAATTTAAAAGGAGAAGGTGTTTAGTTTTCAGGATATTTAAGATTCATAGCATTATAGATCTTGAACAGTCATTAAGACAACCTTGGTCCATCGCTTTACTTTCGGCCTAAGTTATTTTTATGCATAGATTATAAATGAGGAAGCTCAGGCTCAGGGTGATTGGTTGAATTAATCAAGGTCACACAGCTAGCTGATAAGTGATAGGGAGGAAACTGGGATCTGGGTGTCCCTTTATCCTAGTGCAGTGTTCTTTATTTTACCCTAGCATCTATGTGATAGAGATGTGGGTGACATGGATGCCATGCCCTCCGCCATCTCTGGGATGCGATTGAAATAAATACCCTTCCTGTGTCTGATAACTTTGAGGCGTGGTGAAATAACAAGTCTAGCCTCAGACATGAGGGTTTATAGGCAAATTAGATAACCAAAAGTAATGTTCTTTCTGAAGAGGGCTTAATTGAAAGGCTATACGCTGTTGGGGCTTACAGCTTTCTGATGTAGCTGTGATTGGTGGGTAGTATTGTGAAAACAGAGAAGGACTTCGGAGTACATTGCTAACTTTAATACACAGAATAGTTTGGGGTTTTTTTGTTTTTTCTTTTAAAGATTTTTATTTATTTGAGAGAGAGAGAGAGAGAGGGAGAAACAGACTCTCCACTGAACAAGAAGCCCGATGTGGGACTCGATCCCAGGACCCTGGGATTATGACCTGAGCTGAGGGCAGACGCTTAACCGACTGAGCCACCCAGATGCCCCCAGAATAGTTTTGAATGATAGTTTTCATTTGCCAGCATTCAGCAGTTAGAGCCAGTATGTAGGAGGGTCTCATGGAATCAAGAAAGTGACACGAGAGAGACTACATCCTTTCAAAACTTTAATTATTATAGAGCTCATTTGCTGCTTAATTCCAGCTAACACCAGTGTTTGGTCTCATGGAATTATTCTAAAAGGGGTAACATTTCATATTTCCTTTTTTTCTGCTTAGAATTGTTCTACACTGAAAGAGCTCATGTTCGAACACTGAAAGTTCTTGATCAAGTATTCTATCAGCGAGTGTCCAGAGAAGGAATTCTGTCACCTTCAGAACTACGGAAAATTTTTTCAAACTTGGAAGATATTCTTCAACTTCATAGTAAGAAAAGTCAACTCTGATCTTTGTCCCTAACATTTTTAATAGATGAAAGATTGTGAGTATATAAAAGCCCCATAACAATAAAATCTTCTAAGTGTATCCATGTTAGCATTCCTGAAATTACATAATTATATGTGAGCACATAACATAAAGAAGTGATTAGGTCGTTGGATACCTCCCTCCCCAGACACCCACCTGCACCATCAGCCTTTTGTATACAAAGTGTGACCACAGGACTTAGGGTCTAAAGTTAATGTCTAAGATGAAAAATATGAATAGTTAAAATTACCCTTGGAAATTTCTTATCAATTGCATTGTATATGTTTTTAAATATATATATCCCATGTAATTGTGTATGTGTGTGTGTATTTTGTACATGTAATACACAGTGTATAATTTCACAATGGGATAATTTTCAGGAATTAAATACTTTTGTTGTTGCTTGAAATGCTTGAGTAAATACATAAAAAATTCTACCTTGCTGGCTTTCCTTGGTTATAGTCATCTTAGACTTTTGTAGACACAGTTCCTCTCTTTGTAAGTCACTCCATCTCTGTGATCCGTAATTCTCAAGCTTTCTTTCGTCAAGGATGCCATCACCACCTGCCAACACCTGCCAACACCTGCCTACCAAATTGATGCCTTTTATGTCTTTGTGGGTGATCTTAGGTTTCACCAGCATGCATTGACAAGTTCAGGTTATTATGTCCACTGCCTGTGAACATAAACATTTTGAGAGGAACAGTGGGCAGAATCACCTGTTCTATTTAAATTTCTTTATGAGCATGGTTATGACAGAGTCTTGAAGTTAAATGCACGTTTGATGTTCCTATGCTGTATGTAATATGCTAGTTTCCACATTGTTTTATGCTTTGGCACCTGTTTTTCAGATAGAGCGCACAGATATCTGTATGCATAAGAAATGTGTTCACATTTATATTTAAGGAGACTAGAGGCAGCTATACTACTGTGAAAATCCTTTTTTTTAAAACTTAGGTTCTCAGTACAACCAGAAATGCAGACTAAAATGAGTGTATGCTTAATTATTTTCCATTGTTTTTTCCCCCTTAGTTGGATTGAATGAGCAAATGAAGTCTGTTCGAAAGAGGAATGAGACCTCAGTTATTGATCAGATTGGGGAAGATTTGCTGACCTGGGTAAGGAAATTGGCTATTTCATTTTAATGTTTTTATAGACACTTGAAGATCAGATTCAAGGTTGAGTAATCTTTCCAAATATGCAAACTCATCCATTTTGCAAAGCTACTGCAAAGATGAAAGGGGTCCAAGTATGTATTCTCTTGGTTAGTATCTTTTTTTCGTTAATGTTTTTTTAATAAGTGCTTATTCAAACCAAGTGCTCTTTTTTCATCACATTAAAGATATTAGTTCTTTGTGTCTTAACAAATAGAGGGTAAAACAAATCTTGATAAAAATAATGTAACAAATGTAGAATTTTCGCTATCTTCTGTTGTCCAAATCTCAGAATTGTGCTTTAAAAAATTAAACAATTGTAGATCCAGAACTACCACCACAAAAGTAGAAAAGTGAAAATTACTTAATCTCATTCACTTATATATAAGGAGAGAGTTTAGACACTATCATAGCTGTTTGTCGCATTCTGTTTTTCTGTCTGAGTCTTTGCGAGAATGCAGCCCACAGTATGTACACTGTTCGAGGTGCTGGCAGTCACAGCGGACATGGCTCCTGCCTGGGTGGCACTTACCACCAGGGGGAAAGCAGTCATTTGTCCCTTCAAGTTTGATAAGAGTTACAAAAAAAGGGAGAGTACAGGTTGTTATGGGAAGATCTGGCAGGGAGACCCACACTAGGACATACAGAAAATTTTCCTAGGGGAGAGTGGGCTTGATCCAGACTTTGAAACAAGGTACTGTAGTTAAGGCTGTGAGTAATAGTGAAGCACGTGACATAGTTCTCAAAATGTTAACACAGGTTCAACAGGAACTGTTCAGATATGCCCACAGAAACTTACTTCGGTATGCAGATTGCTTGAGAAAATGCCGCAGGATTTTGGTTGCTATACAATGATAACTTTTTAAGAGATTGAATACTAGAAAGTTGACTAAACCAGTGTTCATCTTACTCCTTTCGTTGCTGTTGAGATCGTGGCTGAGAATCTACTAATCCCATAGGAGAGCTTCTCTCAGCCACTTGTCTCAGAAAAGATCAGGGAACGACAGTCCACACTCATCTTGCATTTACTCAGCTTTCCAGAGCATCTTCTCGAGTCCCGCTCTGGCATTATCGTTACGAAGGGGATTTAACTTCCTTGAAAAACCCAGCTTACCCTACAGTAATTCGGTGATAGTGTGGCTCATTTTGTTTCTTGCAGTGAAAGTTGTAACCGAGTTCTCTTGGCTTGGCAGCACACTACTCAACTTGAAACAGAAATTTTCTTTTAAAGATTTATCTATCCACCTATTTTAGAGAGAGAGAGCATGAGCAGGATGAGGGGCAGAGGGGGAGAGGGAGAATCTTGAGCGAACTCTGCGCTGAGCACCGAGCCTGACTTGGGGCTTGATCCCAGAACCTGAGATTATGACCTGACTCGAAACCAAGAGTTAGACACTCCACCGACTGAGCCACCCAGGTGCCCCTGAAACAGAAAGTTTGTAGTATGACACAGTAAAGCATCAATTAGAATCCCACAGATTTTCTTCCTGGAGTAGTTAGTAACTTTTGTGAAGCTGTCAGATTCTAAGAAAATCAAATAAATATTAATCTCAGTCTTTAAGCCTTTTGTGTCTCCTATTCCCCCAGTATCAACCTTTCTGTTTACTTTAGAAGTGGTCTAGACTGGAAAGGTCATAAGTTGTGGGAGGCTGTGAGCAGGAAAACATTGGAATGTGACCAGAAAAGATCTGGATGTGTCAGGGTCTGACCTTTTTAATGGAGAAACACTGATAGTCCACAGAGATATGTAGGTCTCCGTTTCTTGTCACTTGAGAGCACTTGTGGAATATTGAAAGGATCGTGGTTGTCTCTCATTTTGCCTGGCCTTAGATAAGCTCCGTCTGCCATTCTTTGTTGTGTTCTTTGCATTCTTGGCACAGTTCAGTGGACCAGGAGAGGACAAGTTGAAGCACGCTGCTGCTACCTTTTGCAGTAACCAGCCTTTCGCCCTGGAAATGATCAAGTCTCGTCAGAAAAAGGATTCTCGATTCCAGACCTTTGTGCAAGTGAGTTGAGTGAGTCATATAAGAAAAAAAAAAAAATGCAACTTTTTTTTATCAAATAGAGACTAAACTGGGGGAATTCTAAGACTAAGATTCTTACAAGGATTATGTTAACCCTCTTTAAAGGCGTACATTAGCTCTTAAGTTCCTGGAGAGTATAAAGGTGGTATTGGAATGGTAAATAATAAAGAATATATGTCAGGATGAAAATACTTGACAGAGAAGTCCACATTGCCGTGGAGATTTTGTCAGGAAATGTCCCGTGTAAGCTGTTACAGTAATATGGTCAGAGCAGGAGAATGGGCTTGTAACTAGCCCAGAGAAGAGTGTGCCAGCAGTCGTGCTTATTGAGGTATATATATTGGTATCTATCAGGGGTCAGTGAACTATGGCCCACAGCTCCTATCCAGCCTCTTGCATGTTTTTGTGGTGTTTTATTGGAACACAGTGTAGTAAATTTTTACTGCAGGAGAATAAATTACCACAAACGTAGCAACTTTATGCAAACGTATTATGTCACAGTTTTTGTGGTTTCGGGGTACAGATATTGTTTGGTTGTGTCCTCCCTGCATGCTTGCAACCGCTGAAAGGAAGGGGACAGCTGGAGCTGCAGTTCTCCTCTGAGACTGGGGTCCTCTTCTAAGCTCCCTGGTGGTTCACAGAATTCATGTCCTTGTAAATGTATAACCCAGATCCCTGTCGCCTTGTCCTCGTTGGCTAGAAACTGCTCTCAGCTCCTAGAGAATGCCCGTATCTCTTTCACCATGTGGCCCCTGCAGCAGTTTACAAGATAGTTGCTTCCTTTCTCACAGGCCAGAAGGATTGTGTGTCTCTGGCAGCTTTCTTGTAAGGGCTCCTCTGATTAAGTCAGACTCACCTAGGAAACACTTTCCTTTTTGATCAACACAAAGTTCACTGATAGTAACCTAATCAGATGAGTGATAACCCATCGTGTTCACAGGTTCTGTCCACACTCCGGGGGAGGTGATTACAGGGTGTGCACGCCGGAGGAGGGGAATCTAGAAGGCCATCTCAGACCTCTTGACTACACACAGCCACATTCATTCCTTTACACACTGTCTGTGGCAGTTTTTGTGCTAAAACGGCAGAGTGAGTAGTTGTGACAAAGACTGTATGGCATGCACAGCCTCGAGCATTTATTGTCTGACACTTTACTGAAAAGTTTGCAGACCCCCTGGTAGAGATGAGCTGGGGTATACCCAGCCTGATGATCCATGGTACCTATTTGGAATAGCAAATAGCAAATCAGCCGACTGACTTTTGGTAGGAATGCTAGTCATAGGAAAATGAATATGTGGGGATAAAACTGTTTTATCACAAGCAAGCAGTACGTAAGGTTGATTATGGATGTTCTTGGTTTTTGCTTACACGTGAGAAAGAAGCCACTGGCTTAGTGATAAAGGCTCCCCTCCCCCATTACGTGAGTAAAGGAGAAAGCAGAAGTATAGTGTGGCCATGGTACACCTCACCATCTTTTAAGTCTTGATTTAATAACCGGAATGGTGATGTTGTTAGACGCATCCATGATGAATATATGGCACATGATGGGTAACTACAGTCCTAATAAGAATCACAAATTCACTTATTTTATTTTAATTTTAGGATGCTGAGAGTAATCCTCTGTGTCGTCGTCTGCAGCTGAAGGATATCATTCCTACCCAAATGCAGAGGCTTACCAAGTACCCTCTTCTGTTGGATAATATTGCCAAATACACAGGTACAGCATTCTCACTGGAATTAAAAAGCTTAGGAACAAAACAGAAAACCCCACGACCAGCTAAATAATCTCTCGCAGTCCTGGTGCCCAAGGGTTCCATTTCCAGAGTCTGGCAACATTTTCTAACATGATCCAGTCCAGTCTTCTTGAGGCTCTTTGATTTAATGTGCTCCATTAGTAGCACATTAAACACAGCATTTGGCGAACTACGAATTGTGGGCCAAATCTGGCTCATTCTCTATTTTTGTAAAAAAAGTTTGATTGGGGGCGCCTGGGTAGCACAGTCGTTAAGCGTCTGCCTTCAGCTCAGGGTGTGATCCTGGCGTTCCGGGATCGAGTCCCACATTGGGCTCCTCTGCTGGGAGCCTGCTTCTTCCTCTCCCACTCCCCTGCTGTGTTCCCTCTCTCGCTGGCTGTCTCTCTCTCTGTCACATAAATAAATAAAATCTTAAAAAAAAAAAAGTTTGATTGGAACATAGTCGTGCTCATTGGTTGACAAATTGTCTCTGACTGCTTTTGCCCTACAACAAGCAGAATTAAGTAGTTGTGACGGAGAGCAATTTAGCCCCTAGATATTGGTTATCTGGCGCTTTACAGACTAAGTGCACTTTGTCCACTCCTTCCTATAGCGTATATCGTACTTGCTTTGAAGAAATCTTATCCTGGGTGAAGTGATGCTCTCTGTCTGTACATGTACTTTCATTAAGCCCAGCCAATCTGTTACCACCAGGAAGTGAATCCCAGTTTCTCAGTTGAGCTTTAGGCTCTTATATTCCGTTCTCATTAATAATTTTATTAAATCAAACTCCTGTTTTCTGTGCCTGAGAATTTGAAAATACTCATACATGTGAATTTTTATACTTTAATATACCTGTTTAGTATAGGTGTACTGTTGTTCAGATGATTCTGATTTTAAAGATTCCAGTTTTGGCATTCTCTACATTGTAGGCCTCGATGTAATCTCAACACATTTTGGTGAATTTCATCTTTCAATGATACAAATGCTGTAATCTGTTTTGTTTCCTTAAATGTAATCTCAAGGGGTGCCTGGGTGGCTCAGTTGGTTAAGCGTCTGCCTTCAGCTCAGGTCATGATCCCAGGGTCCTGGGATCGAGCCCCACATTGGGCTCCCTGCTCAGTGGGGAGTCTGCTTCTCCCTCTCCCTCTGCCCCTCATCCTGGCACTCTCTCTTTCTCAAATAAATAGATAAAATAAATGTAATCTCAAATTCAAAGAAACTTATTCTAAAGTTATTGTGAATTGTGTTATCATTAAAAAATTATTGCTTAACAGGTCCACTGGATGTAGTCACATTGGCTCTGCACTCAGGGGAGATTATAGGGGGAGAAGGGGTCCTATTTATATAGCTTACAACATGAATGAGACCCACCCCCTGAAATGCGTAACACAGGGGGGCTGATACTTGATTTAAAGCATATCTCCTTGAACATGGGATTCTATACAATGACTTCTTTTTAAAGATGAGTATTTATGTTTTAATGTACTGTCATAAGATGTCTCACCTGTCCAAAGATTATCTGAATTGAGATTGGGCCATAGATTTTAGACCGGGATAAAAATATTCAAGGTCTTAGTATGTTCTTGTAACTGTTGGCATAAACTGATATCTCATTTACATATATATATATTTATAGTTACATATATATATTTATATTTATATTTATGTTCCTTTCTGATTTCCTTTATTCTACATTCTGGATTTCCCTGCATGCTTAGAATGGCCAACGGAAAGGGAGAAGGTGAAGAAAGCTGCAGATCACTGTCGTCAGATCTTGAATTATGTAAATCAGGCTGTCAAGGAGGCAGAAAATAAACAGGTAAGAAGGGGGAAAGCAAGAATGATGAAGGGTGAGAGGATGAAGTAGTGAGAGTATTAAGTTAGTGTTACCTAGAATCTGTGACATAATCATTGAATTACCATTACATGATGGACAGGTGGGGCATTTGGTAGCTATTCATGTAGCAGGTGGGTCCAGACCAATTTGTGGTGGAACATCAGACTTGTATTTGGCTTTTTTGAGCATCTCTAGCTGCTTGTTTGCGCTCTCATTCATCTGTCCATTCAACAAATATTTCTAGAGCATCTGAATGCTGAGTGGACACTGAGTGTAGGATATAGGGTGCTTAAGTAAATAAATAAGTGCCCACACTGAGCTGGTTTTCCAGCAGGATAGAAAGTATTGAACAGATTTTAGTGCAAGTATTTTATGTGACTTGTGATAGCCTCTATGAAGGAGAATTTGGGGATGCTAGGAGTATGTAACTAGTGTGGGAGGGTCCAGAGCGAGCCTGGTTTGAGGGTGTTGGGTGGTGGCCATTGGAGAAAGCTACCTTCGGGAATTGACATGTAACCCAAGCTCTGAAAAATGAATGGAAATAAACTAAAAGAATGTGGAAGGGAGCAACCTTACAAGTAGAGGGAGCAGCATATACAAAAGTCCTGGGGTAAAAAGGAAGCATGACCTGTTTGAGGAAGTGAAAGATGAGGTTAGTACAGATCGTGCCTAAAAAGCAAAGTCAGAGTGGTGTGAACATACGTCAGGGCCAAGTCGTACTGGGCCCTCCTATGGACACTGTTAAAGATGTTGATGTTGAGAGCCGTAGGAATTCATTATAGACGTTTAAGAAGAAGAGTGGCATGTTCAGATTTTTCGCCTGTAAGTACCACTCATGCCAGTCTATGGAGAACGGGTTGAAGGGGGCAGGGAGAGGGTGAAAGGGCTCAGCCTGGTCTGTTGCAGCGGTTCAGGACAGATGGCGGTGGCTGAAGAGATGCAAGAACTGGGGAGGTATTTAGAAGGTAACTGACAGGATGTGGTGACTGATTTAGAGAAGGACTGGAGGAGTTGTGATGGTAGGAATAAGCCCCAGGTCTCTGGCTCGCACATTTGGGTGGACAGGCTGAGGGAAGAAGCCCCGGATTTGTGGGGCAGCTGCAGAGTTCGGTTTGGCATATGAGGTGAGAATGTGTGGTACACATTTGGCTCTATGGATCCACCTCTCAGAGGACTGTGCCGAAGAGAAGAACGGAAGACTAGAAGCGTATATAGAACTAACTGAATCCCTGGACATGGATATGATTTCTTAGGAACTGAGTATGACCACAGCTCTGTTGATGCGGCTGTAGGAAAACAGGAACTTTCAGATGTCTTGTTTGGAGTGTAAAATGATAACACCCCAGAGGGCACTTTGGCAGTATGTACCTAAAATTAAGAACGCACATATTCATACATCTGCCGTTTGACCCAGCGATTTTGTTCCTAGTGATCTACCCAGGAGAAATGAAGATCTGTGCCCACAGACTTGTACAGGAATGTTTCTAGCATAAACCAAATGAGGTACAGTCATAAACCAGGATAATAAATTCCAGCAGTTAAAGGGAATGAACTAGTGATATGCACGACATGGGTGGATCTCACCAACATGATGCTGAGTGAAGGAAAGCAGACAGGAGTGTATATATGTAATTTTATCTCTATGAACTTCTAGAACTTCTAGAACAGACTGATCAGTGGTGGGAAAAAGGTCAGGAAGGTGGTTGTCAGTGGGCGTGTGGGGACAGATACTACTAGGAAGCATGCGGAGATGTTCTGTGGTGTTAGTAATATTTCATATCTTGCTAGGAGTCTGCACAGGTGCATGCATATGAGAAAACTTGTGGAAGGTACACTTAAAATGTATACATTTCACTGTATGTAAATTTTACTTTAAAAATAACTATAAATATCGAACTCTTGTTAATGATATGCACGCTAAAATGTTTAAAGGTTAAGTGTGCTTACATCTGTAAGTTATTTTGAAATGCATTCAAAATATGTGGTGGATTGATGGATAGTTAGAGGAATGAACAGACCTATGATAAAACAAATAGATCAAGTATTAACCGGAATGTAAGTGGTAGGTATAGGGGTGCTCACTATACACCCATATTCCTACCATTACACCTCTCTTCAAAAAAGTATACAGACTTCTCTGTATACTTGGACATTTTTATAATATGGAGGAAAATTCACATACGGTTTGATCTAACAGTTGTTTCTTAAGAAATTTATCTTACAGGTGTATCTACACATGTTTATAAAAATGTATGTTTTAAGGCCATGCTATCACAGTATTTATTTGTTATGGGAGAAGATTGGAAGTAACTTACATGTCCATCAGTAAAGTATAGTTAGAGAAACTGTAGTTCATTCATAGAGCTGAATACCATACAGCCATTTAAAGAGTGAGTTCTCTCTATATGTGCTAATGGGGAGCAATCTCCGAGATACATTGATGAGTGATATACACACACACACAGAGATGTGTATGATCATGTTACCATTTGAGTAGTACGTATATTAATATATTATGCTACCGTATCTTTTTTAAAAGGATGTATATACACACAACATGTACAGAAACAAGCATACTTACATATGCATATATTCTCTTTGCTTAGAATTTTTCTAATAGGCTAGCTAAGAAATGGGTATTAGGGATTGCTTTTTTAGAGAAAATTGGGGGTGGGGAGGCAAGAGGACAGGATTGGAGGGAGACTTCATTTTCATTGTGTGCCTTATATTACTTTTCAAATTTTGTACCATGTACATACTTACATATTCAAAAAATAGCCATAAACTGGTTAGAGGTCAGTGAGTTTGAAGAGCAGACTGAGCAAGAACAGCCAAAGAGGGAAGAGGAAGACGAGGAGGGTGTGATGTCTCCAAAGCCAGGTAAGAGGGGTATTTTAAGAAAGAGTGAGCTGTTAGCACCTGGGGCGTGTAGTCGGTTGAGCGTTGACTCTTGGTTTTGGCTCAGGTCATGATCTCAGGGTCGTAGGATCGAGCCCCTTGTCAGGCTCCATGTTCAGTGCAGAGTCCACTTGAGTTTCTCTCTCCCTCTCCCTCTGATCCTCCTGCCTTGTGCTCTCTCCAAAAGAAAGAAAGAAAGTGAGCTGTCAATTATGTCTAGTGTTGCAGAGAGCTCTGTAACATGCAAGTAAAAAACATCCATTTGACTTCCGAACAGGGAGACCATTGATATCCAAAGCAGTAACGTCGCCTCCATCTTGTCTTAATTTTCAGCGTTTAGAAGACTATCAGCGTCGTCTGGATACCTCCAATCTGAAGTTGTCAGAGTACCCAAACGTGGAAGAGCTCAGGGTGAGAGATGGTCTCATCATAATTTTTAAAAAAATACAATTTACTGAAGACCTGGCAGGTTACTAACATCTCAGAGGGGCATCCATCACCTGAAGAAGTTCTTGTATCATAGATTGTCTATATTTATGATTCTGTTCTTCCTTTTTAACATCTGGTCTATGAAGATGACTTTAGTCTTCCATTAGAGGAATATTTTGTATAAAACTAACTTTTTTAACAGGAATTTGCGGGAGACTTAAGGAACATTAACTCTTTAATTTTATTTTGTTCTTATACTTTGAATGAAAGTAAGGGTGTTTACTCTGGGAACTTTCCATATTATTGAGTAAAACATGATAATTTTTTTCATGAAGTTCTTCAAAAGCATAAAAGTTGAAACCATTACAGGAAGGATAGTATTTTGTGTTTGCCATTTCTATTATGTGAAGCTTTTGTTTTAAGGAACTGCTTAGGATTTTCAGTCTTGTACTGTTTCAGTAGGTGGTAGGTTTGGTAAATTTTTTTGGTGGCTGCTTAACTAGACTTTTATATCATATATAGCAGCTTATCAAAAAGTATGCTTAACATGCTTAGCCCCTTCATTTCCAGAGAACGAGATTTTTCTAGAGCTACCTATACTAAGAGATCATTCTCTTACTAAATTATTAGTATTTAGGGGCACCTGGGTGGGCTGAGTGGGGTAAGCATCCAGCTCTTGATTTCGGCTCAGGTCATGATCTCAGGGTCCCAGGATCAAGTCCCACATGGGGTTCCATGCTCAGCGGGGAGTCTGCTTGGGATTCTCTCTCTTCCTCTCCCGCTCCCGTCCCCCCCTCAAATAAATAAATACATCTTTAAAAAAAATAAATAAATTATTACTATATAGAGCAAGGTCAAGTACGACCTGGACTTTTTCATGGGTTCTGTTCCTTAGAACTTTGTTTGGAACTAGAGCCTGGCACTTACAGGCCTCTTACAGATCGACAAGCTATGCCTAATCCTCATGTAGTTATTCATAGAAAAATTAGGGGATGGGCTGCGAATCCAGTGGCTGAATGTTTGCCACTTCATTTTCATAAGCGATTAGGATGTATTTAGTGTGAGATTTAGAAGGCAGCACTCCTGAATGTTTTTCCGCGAGATACCTCTAACTTTTTAAGAAATTATATGGAGCTTACTGTAACTTGGTCTTTATTCCATGTTCAGTAGTTGGCAGATACCAATAATGATAGTGAAGGTAAATAGCATCTTTTATATGCGGCATTTCTTGAAAAGAGACTGTCTGGAATCCAGTCATCTCACTAAGTGCTTGGAAATAATTTGTGTGTAATTCTCTTGATTTTGGCAGAATTTGGATTTAACAAAAAGGAAGATGATTCATGAAGGGCCATTGGTCTGGAAGGTGAACCGAGATAAAACTATTGGTAGGTGTAATGTCCGTCAGTTTGGGGGAGGGTGGAGAAAGTAAAGTCCCCTCGAGAAGAGACAGCTGTTCATGGGTTTCAGTGACAGCAGTGAGCAGTGCTGCCCTGTGTAATTTTTGCAGAAGATCTGCTTATGTTATTTTGTTCTAGGTGAAGTACGTTAAATATTCAGAGGGCTGAAGCAGAAAAGTTTGTCGTGATTCAGTCCTGTCTTCATCATTCGTGTATTCTAATGAGCTTTCTAATAAGCTTTCTTTAAACCACTCCATTTCAAACTATCTGTGGTGAGGAATCATGGTGTTTTTTTTTTTTTTTTCCTTGTCAGTCACAGAGTGACACTTTGGTGTGATACAATATAAAAATGAATTATTAAAAAATGAAACTAAAAAAGACAATATCAAGTCAACTTTTAAAATGTGTTAGATTTAACAGAAATAAATTTTCTCTGTCAAATTGTTACAAAGTTTATAAAACACATTTCAGTTTCTGTGCTAATCACCTTCTCCCCATTTTGATTTCTAGATCTATACACGTTGCTGCTGGAAGACATTCTTGTATTGTTACAAAAGCAGGATGACAGACTGGTGTTAAGATGTCATAGTAAGATTCTGGCGTCTACCGCTGACAGCAAACACACATTTAGCCCTGTCATTAAGTTGAGTACAGTGTTGGTTCGACAAGTGGCAACAGGCAAGTATGTCCGCGGGGTGACAGTAACCTTCAGTTCGTCGTAAAGTTGCATGAGACATTCGGAATTGTTCAAATAGCCCGACTGGTATAGAGTTTTGTTTCTTCATATTCTTAGACAAATGAAATGGAATGTATTTACTGCTTAGAAAATAAATTAAGAGTTTATGCCCCCAAATAATTTGAGAAGCCTAGGTTCCTCTGAGCAGTTTTTGGCACTTGGAAATTTCCTGCATGCTACTTTGATCTTTATTCCATGTTCGAATCATTGACAGACACCAAGGAAGATGATGAACTGAGAGGTAATCCCAGTGAAAAGCTTTCCTTAGAGTGGTATGCTTTTTGATTTGTGATAAAAGAACAAACAAACAAAAATGGAGAGGTGGGTGTAGTTTGGGTTTTTTTGAAATCAGTATAAGTTAGCAAATTATTTGTTAACTGTAGTAACAGTGGAATCCCTTTTAAAATGTGTTAGTTCCATAACGGCAAGATAAACTGATGACCTCTCTTCTCCAACATTTATCGAATATTATTAAGTTAACTGTTTAGCAAAAGGGCAATTCAGAATAAATGCAAAAACATCCCAGTGTTCAGTAAGTCAGGTAAACGGACACCTCCTTGTTTCTACGATGTTACTGTGGAATCTGTGCTAGTTTTTATGATCTTGGTTTTATTGAAGTATAATATATACAGTATAACATGCTGTAAATTGCACACAAATTTTAAATGTATAGCTTGATGAATTTTTACAAAGTGAGCCCATTAACCTTGACCCAGATTAGGGTGCAGAATAAACCGGGACCCTAGAAGCATCTTCATGGCCTCTGTAGGTCATATTCATGTTGTTAGAGTAATTTCTGTCTTGTTTCTTCCAGATAACAAAGCTTTATTTGTCATCTCTATGTCAGACAATGGAGCCCAAATTTATGAACTGGTGGCACAGACAGTTTCCGAAAAGACTGTGTATGTATAAGATAGAGCTACCTTGCTCTAATAGTTTTTATTATGCTGAATATAGTAGTCCATAAACTTAACTTGGTTTTTGTAATACTACTTTGGAAACCAAAAACTATATTGAAACAAGCACTTCTCCTGTCTTCTTTTCGAGGTGTTTTTCTAAGAACGTGTTCCTCTTTAGATTGATGTCCCTTATTTTGATTCTATGCTATTGAAAGTATCTTTTCTAAAGAAAAATTCTCAGAACTGTCAAGTGAAGTTTTTTAATGCGTAGTGTATCCATGTTATTAGGTTTTTCTTTAAGGTACAGCGTTTTTTATGATCTCTACTTACAGAGCCGAAATAAAGACACTGGCGGAAGTAGGGTTTTTTGTTGGATTGGCTCAGTTTGGTTTCTAGTTTGTTTGTTTCTGTTGTTATTTCTTCCTGAGTGTATTTAAAGGGCATTTTCTTTTCCTTTTCCTTTCCCTGTTGGGTTTTGGATCCTTTTTGAACTTCCTGCAGCTGGCAAGACCTAA
Source organism: Ursus maritimus (assembly GCF_017311325.1). Taxonomy (NCBI): domain Eukaryota; kingdom Metazoa; phylum Chordata; class Mammalia; order Carnivora; family Ursidae; genus Ursus; species Ursus maritimus. The sequence goes on along the minus strand of NW_024424008.1, from coordinate 47,579,322 downwards.
TCTGTCGGATGGCCGCATCCGTGAAGGAACAATCCGCAAAGCCCATCCCGTTGCCACAGTCACCACCTTGCGAGTGAGTGTGCCCCTGCATCGCAGGAGGACTCGGGGTCGTGGTCAGCAGAGGAATGGGTGATTCTTACATTTCGTTGAAGCGACGTTTAGGCACCTCACGACGCTGAAAGACAATCTTCTTTCTTCCACAGAGGAGACAACGATGAAGAAGCAGCTCCAAAGTTAAAGGTGGGACACCACAGCATTTCGGTCCCTGGTCTGCAGAGTCCAGGTAAACTGGTCTGTTAGGTTTACCCGGAAGAATGTAGTCTGTGTGTGACTTAGGAAAATGCAGAGAAACTGGAAGTCTTTCGGTGTGTGCAGCTTCGCGCATCAGCTGTTGGCTTTCACAAACTGTGCTTGGGAGCCTGCTCTGTGCCCTCGTAACAGTGCTCTGAGCGCTGCGTATGTTACCTCACAGCCGATGATCTCTGTGCTCTCGTATTTATCTTGTTCCAAGTATTTCCTGAATGCTTCACGTTAAAAATTTAAAGCTTTGTTTAAGATCTATTCTACTTTTTCTGTTCCATTGAACAGACAGAGATTTGGGATTAGAGTCTCCCTTAATGTCGTCAAAACCTCAGTCTCATTCACTGGGGACCTCTGGGAAATCCGAGGTAGATGATCTGTTTGTGGCCGAGAGGCAGTTTGCTAAGGAGCAGCATGCAGATGGGACTCTGCAGGAAGCCGGAGCAAGTTATCAGATCCCAATCCCAGACCCACACTTGCCTGCCTCGGAAGAACGGTGGGCACTGGATGCACTGAGGAATTGTAAGTTTTATTCATGAGTTAACACAGATACTTGTGAAGTACCAGGGTTGTGTCCTGTACTGTGCAGCCACTTAGGGAGAGCCCGAAGAAGTGGGAACTCTGACTTTTCCCCTAAAGAATTTTACCATCTAGTTGGGAAGATGATAGAAAACCGCCCACTTTTTAAAGTAACGGGTGCAGGTGTGTCAGAACGGATCTGGTTGTGGTGACCAGAGAGGGACGCATCAGGAGGCAAGAGAGAGGTGATTATTGCCTTGAAGAATGGGTAAGACTCGGGGGTATGTAGAGGCTATACACGTAGGAATAATGGTAGGACCAGAAGCACAGAGGCAGGAGGCCCCAAGGGCGCTCCAAGAGCAGTGAGCAGCCCACTTTAGTGCAAGGTGTTGGAGACCAGCTTGGAAAGGTAGGAGACGGGATGCTGAGGCCCGCCATTGTGAACGTTCAACACCACATTGAGTCCTCTGGATTTTAAGAATGGCACAACATACAGGGTGCCTGGGTGCCTCAGTCCGTCGAGCATCCCACTCTTGACTTCAGCTCAGGTCATTGTCTCGGGGTCACGAGGTCAAGCCCCACATTGGGCTCTGCACTGGGCATGGAGCCTACTTAAGATTCTCTTTCCCTCTCTTTGTCTCCCTCCCTCTCTCCCTCTCTTCTTCTATGCCTCCCTCACTCTCTCACACACACACACGTGCTCTTTTTTTTTTTTTTTTTTTTTTTTTAGAAAAAGGATGGCACAGCACGTGCTTTTCCAAACTACAGATATTCTTTTAATTTTCTTGTAGAGATTGCAGTACTCTCAACCCTGGCCCACCCTCTCTCTCTCTCTCTCTCTCTCTCTCTCTCACACACACACACAGCGCACACCCACAAGATGGGTGGCCCTTGCCATTCTGTTTGCTGCCCCCTCCCTCTTCAGCCTGGCTGAGAATCACTTATAAATGGGAGCCTGTCCCGTCTCACAGGTGTACTGGAGGAGGGGAAAGGCTGAGAAGGGTTGCTGTAGCTGCTGAGAACGATTGGACGTTTTGAAGCTAGGGTACGACTAGTGAGAACAGATGGCTCAGGCTGAGAGGGTGGAAGAAGGGTTGGAATGGGATGAGCCAGGAGGGCGTGGCTAGTGTGAAGCCGCTGTAGTCGTCTAGGCTTGAGGTTAAAAGGCTTTGGACTAGAATGGTATCAGGAATAAAAGTCAAGTGAGAGTCGACAAATAAAACAATCAACTGGGTTGGTGCAAGGGCAAAGAAGAGGGAATACTTAGATGATTTCAGTGTTCTTGTCTGAAATCAAAGTCAGAAAGGACCACCACACCCCACTGCCACACTTTCTTTTTTTCCCCTTTTTCTATTTGCCAGAGCTTATGGGCTCAATTTTAAAACTGGCAAGCTATTTAAGAGGAAGTAACGAGCAGGAAGTTGGAGTTTTAAGCCTGGGGCTTTGGTGAGAGGGTAGGGAGGAGACGGATTTGAGTGTCAGAGTCATAGGAATGCATAGCATCCTTAGGAAGTGTGGGTAGAGGGGAAGGACAGAGGGCCAAAGACTAGTGGAGACTGTCAGAAGACACAGAAGATAGAAGTAAAGCCAGAGTGAAAAGTCAGGAGTTGATCACATTCTCTAAGATCTGATTTATTGTCGATACTCCTGAATGAGCAGTCAGAAGGATTTCTGCTGGTTTGACTGACACTGTCGCAGGGACTATCATTGTAGGGGTGGCCTCCCAGTGTACACTGGCCCGTTGAAAATTGAGTTGCTTCTCTTTTCAACAGCCTGAGGGACGTGTGCCACCAGTAAGGGCATTTTTAAAAACTCAGAAACATTTTCTTATCCTTTGGAAGGATTCATGCTGACAAATCATTGAAAGTAAATCTCATTTCAGGCCAGCTTTATTTTCTTCACAATTTAAGGAGATTCCTTGGGTTATTATTATAAATGATAAAATAAACATTCTGTGTGTCTAATAAAATTAGAAAAAAATAACACCTGTGTATACAGTGTCTGCTTCTGGAAAAAGCAAAATTGGAGGGCTTCTTTTCTAGCATAACACAGCTTCTTAACATCCTTTTAAGAAGTACCTTTGGGGTATTACTCAGGTTATGTGGAAGAGAAAAGAGGCAGGCATGCTCTTGGTGATTTAGGAGTGCCGCCCCATTCAGAAGGCTTACATCTTTCCAAGTCTTGTGTCATATTAAATCTTCTCTAGATGGTGCCTTATTTTGTTTTTCAATACAAAACAAAAAAAATGATCACATGAAATTAATATTTTGAGTCTATGTTATTAAAAAGGCACTTACTCTTAGAAATAATGGATAACTCCATAAACTAATTTAGTTCTGGCAGTCTGCAGTTATTGTTGTGAATGTGTGGTTTTTTTCCCTCCCTCCCGAAATCTTCCAGTGGGCTTGCTGAAGCAGTTGCTTGTCCAACAGCTGGGTTTGACTGAGAAGAGCACTCAGGAAGACTGGCCACATTTCCCAAGATACAGGACAGCGTCTTCAGGGGTGCAGACAAACGGTGGAGCCCAGAACTCTGAGAATAGTAAGGCCTGTCCTCCTGGTGAAGGACAGATGCCCTTTAGAACTGGAATTGGTGACATTGCAACTTGTTACAGTCCACGGACTTCAGCTGAATCTTCGGCTCCGCGGGATTCAGTGGTACTGGCATTCCAAGATAGCCAGGCAAGTAACATTTTAGTAATGGACCACATGGTTATGACCCCAGAGATGCCTCCTGCGGAGCCAGAAGGGAGTCTCGATGAGAGTGGAGAGCACTTTTTTGATGCCCGTGAAGCACATAGTGATGATAACCCATCAGAAGGTGATGGAGCGGTTCGGAAGGAAGAGGATGTTACTTTGCGCATCTCAGGCAAGTTTCTTTCATGTTTAAACTTTGATCTTGATCGTTATTATCTGTGCTTATGGATATTGTTTGGGTATCCACGCATTATCGTGTGTGTGTGTGTGTGTGTGTGTGTGTGTGTGTGTGTGTGACTTACTCTTTCATGCGGTAAATAATTCCTGAATCTGCTTCATGCCAGACCCCATCCTGGGTGCTGGGAGATACAGCATTGAATAAAACACAGAAAGATCCACTATCCTTGCGAAGCTTAAGTACTAGTGAGGAAAGTGTCATGGTAAAATAAGTAAACCCACAGATGTCAGATGGTAAGAAGAATTAGGAGGAAATGTAAGTCAGACCGAGGGGCAGACAGGACGGTCAGGGAGGAGGGCCTGTGTGAGGAAGCATGGGAGCAGAGCGGCTCGGGCAGTGGGGGAGGAAGCCCTGTGGCGTCTGGGAGCAGGGGATGCAGCAGAGAACCGGGCCCACGTGCAGGGGGAGGGAGGAGGCGGTGGGAGATGAGGCGCGAGAGCTCTGTGGCTGGGGAAGCGGTGGCAAGATCATACAGGGACTTTGTAGCTTCCAGCTTTTAAGATGCTAACTAATCTGAAATTATTCGGAAATTACAGGAAAGTTTGCTAAGTTTAGCTTCAGCCTGAAGTGAGAAGATTCTGATGTACTTAAAACTGAACTCGGGAGGTGGGGAATTAATGGCTTTTCTCCCTCTTTAACGGCTTTTAAGGTTGTCAGCATATCACCCCGTCTCTATTTTTTGACGTGAGGATGGCGGCACGGAGCTCATCAAGCTGTTCTGTGTCTGTCATAGGAAACTATCTGATTCTTGACGGCTATGAAGCGGTGCAGGAGAGCTCCACGGATGAGGACGTTGCTTCCTCGCTCCCCCCGCCGCCCCCGGCAGGCATCCCCTCCACAGACTCTGCCCGCCCGCACCAGCACTCGCCCCAGCGTGCCCATTCCGACGGGGCGGCTTCACCGTTCACCCCCGAATTCCTGCTCCAGCAGCGCTGGGGGGCTATGGAGGATTCCTGTTTTGAGATCCAGAGTCCCCCCTCTTGTGCAGACTCTCAGAGCCAGATCATGGAGTACATTCGGAAGATCGAGGCTGACCTTGAACACTTAAAGGTACCTCAGAGCTCAGTGTCCTCGTGGCTTGGGTAGAGAAACGTATTTCATGCAGGGAGGAGGTCGAGAATAACCGGAATGCTGATGCCAGTGAGCTCGTTCAGGTTCTGGATTTGCTGTCTTCTTTGACCATTACCGTGAATAGACTTGGATAAAAAGCCGAGGTCAGCACGGCACTTCTGGTTGCAGATCACAAGAACAGAAAACGTCGTAGCGCTGTAGACTGCCTGCTTGTGTGGGTTTCTCAGCGTAAGACCCCAGATATGTTTGGGGTGATTGGCCGGTCACCGTGAACAGCAAACCAATGACATAGGCGGGGTTTGTGTCGCTAGGAATCTCGGCTAGGAAATGCTTTCCTTATTAATTACCCATGAATCGTTAGACGGGGGTAGTTTCCCAGACGCTCTGCCACACAGAAGTTGGCTGTAGCGGCCCCCATGATCTGGAGAGCTGGGCCTGAGTGGATTTTTGTGAATCGGAGTTGAGGTCGTCCCTGTACGGGCCGCTATTTCAAAACTGACTTCTGTGGTGATTTCTGAGAAAAGGACTTTATCCTAAAGTTTGTCATCAGTGGAGCCCAAACGTTTTTTCATGACTTCATTTAGTTAGAAGCCTTAGGGACAACATTAAAAGTATTCTTAGCCTTTTAGCTCAAGACTCGCGTCCCTTAGTTTTTCTTTCAACTTCATGTGATAGGTTTTCCCTTTTTCATGCGACTGTAGGTAGTGTCATCCTGGGGCTGATGAGGCATCCAGGAGGCTGTTGTGGGCAGGTTGGCTCTAACAGAGCTCTTGTCACCTGTGGGACCATTTTCAGGGCGACTCTGGGGGTGGGAAAATCACCTTTACGTGAGAAAGTTCTCAGTTATTCACTCAAGGGAGAAGCAGGTAAAAGGAATTCACTTTTCCCCCCCACTAACAAAATTCTTAAGGACGTTGATGTGGAAATCCAGAAGTATGTACCGGTAATATGAAAAAGCTTGCTTTCCTGTTTTCATAAAGAAAAATTACGATGTTCAAATGAAAATCCTATGGGTTTTATTTTACAGAAGGTGGAAGAAAGTTACAGCATGCTTTGCCAAAGGCTGGCTGGATCAGCCCTCACAGACAAGCACTCAGGTATGTGAACATTGTGGATTCCCGACTCTCGAATCATTCTGCCTGAACAGTACATCGAATGAAATGATTTATTCTTCTTTAAAAGTGGAAACCTTCTGAGATTCCATTTCTTTCCTGTCTTTAAAAAACCGCTTGTTTCCAAACATCATAGATCAAGCAGAGGCTGTTTGCTGACTCTGCTCTTCCTCTTCTAAGAGGAGCTGTGGCTATCAGTTCCTGCACCATCTCCCCCGCTCCCAACCCCTCATCCCCTCCGTCTTCACCTTTGCAAGAGCAGAAATCGGGGCAGGGGTAAGCCTGGTAAATCCTGGATTCCTGAGAGATTTGCCAGGGCTGCCATGAGGGAGGCTCGTGGCCCTGGGGCCTTGCTGTACCCTGGCGCCGGTCCTAACCGCGAGAGCGCTGTCTCCCCGTGACTGCAAGTGGGTCTCCGCTCAGTGCGGCAGTTCGTCCTCACTTGCTTGACCTGTTTTCCAGTGAGGCCGCTCTGATCCAGAAAGACATACCGAGATGCACAGATGTCATAGGTATTCTCTGAGTGTTAATTTGTTCTTCTTAATTTGATCTCCGTATCTTTATTCTTCCCAGATAAAAGTTAGAGCCGCGTGTCCTGGAGGTGACTGAAGGTTGTTGGACTTTGAGCATCGGCCTTGTATATCACCCATCTTGGCTCCACCATGGACGCAGAGAGAGTGTGTGACAGAGGGTCTGCCTGTGAAGCCCCCGGGGGTGGCCATGTGCCCGGGCTCCCAGAGTGGGACTGCTTCTTCACAGTCCGGCAGCTGCACTAGTCTGTCAGTGAGGGAGTCCCGACGCCCTCACTCTGCTCTCCTCACGATCGGAAATTCATTTGATTCAGAACAAAAACCAAATGTATAGAGCTTTGGGTGTAGGATATGAAATTTTACTTAGACTTAAGAAAAAGAGAAAATCAGATGTATTTATTTGACTTCATTCCGTATTTGAAAGCACATTTTAATTTTTATTTTGCCATGTTTTGTTTTAATTGAGTAGTGAGAGTTTTAGCCCTTTGTATTTAGTACACCCAAGGGTCAGTTGCTCCTGAAGCCAAGAGTTCCGGAGGAGGTATTAGGAGGCTGGGTCCAGAGGCAGAGAGGAGGAAGGAAGCCGGGGGAGGGAGGAGCATCCAGCCTTCATGCAACTGTATTCCATGCCCTCTGCTGTCCTGGTCTTGGAAGGGCACCTCAAAGGCACAGTATGCCCATGGCTCCTGTGTGCAGAGGACTGGAGCTGTGTGCTGCCCAGGTGGGCAGAGAGTTAGGTGGGCTTCCTTCCGCCTGAGGCAAGCACCTCTTCTCCGTAGCTGGGATCCACCCCCAAGTAACAGAAAATCCTCAGTGTACTAAATAGCAGGCACTTGAAAATGGGTGTGTTTTCTTCTCTTGTCTTCTTTTCTGTTGAGGGTAGGGATTTGGGAGGGAGACAAAAGCAAATTTTATTTTCTTGGCTATAAATTTGTTATTCTTGGTATTGTTTCATTTTTATAATTATACATGAGACTTCGGCACTTGTGTAAAATTATCCCTGCAGATTGAGCAGGAAGGAAAAAACAAACAAATGGAGATGCTTCAGATGGCGGCAGGGTGGGGTGCTGAGGCAGGGCGGGCCTGGGAGTGGGGGAAAGAGTCTGGGAAGGGTGGGCNAGCTAACTGAATCACTACTGAGTTGAACCATGGCTATCATTAGCCACGGGTACTGCTGAATATAAGGCCAGTAAAATTTTAGTACCTGGAGGTTTGACTCTAATATTAATTTTGCACTGATGGTGCCAAAGGGCTCTTTGAGTTAAGAGGAGAGCCACGAGCGGAGTGGAGAGGGATGTGGTGGAGAAGGCAGAGCTGCTCAAACCAGCTCCAGAAGCACTTCCTCTGACTTCACTGCCAGAACGTTCTCCACGCTGGTGCATGACTGACCTTAACAATAGCAGACCAGAGCATACACTGGAAACTGTGGGCAAGGGGTTGCTAACTGCCTGCTCTAGCATGAATTGTAGTATCGGCAGCACCCTACAGTGGATCAATGTTTCAGAACCGGGACTCGAGAACTCCTTCAGTTATATTGGCTTTCTGTGGTTTTCTTTGTGCATCGGGTATATATGTTTTGGAGTATTTTTGCCAACTAGAACTAAATCATTTGTCAAATCTTCAAACTCTGTTAATACGCAAAGCGTTCCTCCACTGCTCATATCTTTCAGTAGTGCCCTCTGAACCCTGTGGGTAATCGGGATCGGAATGTCGTTTTACTCTTCCCCTGCACTCTCACCGCAAGTGATAAAGGTTCCCTACTACTTTCATAAACACCACTACAACTTAACAAGCTCATCTGTGTCCACATTCCCACTTCCTGCCTTTTCAAACCTGACCTAGGTTTTTAAGTAGCTCAACTTGGATCGTTGGACCTCATCTCTAAATTAGAATGCTATTTTGAGTTGTAGACCAAGTATCAATTAAATCAGAATAGGCGTAAAAATTTTAGAAACAGAAGCTAGTAAGTGAAGCTTGGGACTTGAACTTTCTCTATCTCTTAAGGGAAGCAAGTAGAAACAGAATGGTTACATGCTGTTGGAAACAACGTGGTCACTCCCAACTGAACTGGTAGCACACCTGTAGCCACCTGCCACCAGTGTCCTCAGCTGGTATTTAATCAGGAGAAAGGTAAATAAAAAATAGAACTTCACCTTAAGTTCAGACCATCCAGAGTAATCACTTGATTCTGTAGCACTCATTTAAGAAACTTTAAGTTTCTGTTCTAGCTCAGCCAGATCTTGTCCGTAACAACAATTTGCTTTTCTTTTCCTGCAGTTTAACTGGGCTAACTGGAAAAATGCTTTGACCATAGCTCTTGCACTTCCAAATAAATTCGTATCTGGATTTTTAAATGAAGCCCCAAAACAAAGTCTTAAGTCTGAAAAGATTCCACAGTTTTGAGTGTTCTTTTTATCTTAGCCAGCCTGACTTCTCCCACACCCACCTTTTCTTTTGGCCTTTATAATCACATCCACTTTACTTTGCTACGGTATCTGCCCTTCAGGATGATGGAATGAGATATTCATCCTGTCTTTGAGTGCTAGTGGTCACCATCAGAGCTGTTTTCTCAAAGTTACTTGACTAGACGCTGGATTTAAGGGTGGTGAGCAAAGCAACCTCCCCAGAGCAGGAGTGCTGCGTTTCAGCCGTTCAAGTGACCTGCTGTGACCCTGTGCTCTCTTCTGTGGGCCTAATGGCTCCTTTGCTATTAAGTGGCAAATTACATTTGGAGTGTCTCCTTCCTTTTCAGAGAACAGAGTTAATCAAGGCAAATCAGCAAGCCCCCAAAGTGCTATAATTTAAAATCATGATTACAGCCCTAGAAGCCATATATTTTGCACACTTTAAAATCAGCTAACTTGGACTGCCTGAGTTGTCTTGGCTTTTAGAACCTAAACTGTAACTATTTATTACATTGTACCATAAGAAGGTATATTTCATTAGCTTTTTGGCTTCCTGTTCCCCAAAACAACTTCTAACCACTGTTAGAAACGATGTGCCTCTTTATCTTATTTTTTTTTTAAGATTTTATCTGTAAGTAACCTCTGCACCCAACGTGGGGCTCAAACCCACAACCCCAAGATCAGGAGTCACATGCTCCACCAACAGAGCCAGTCAGGCGCCCCAAGGATGTGTCTCTTTAAAACAATTTTTTATTTGTTTTTGGAGGAGAGAGGGGGAACCTAATATGATTAAAGGAGAAAAGCTTATTTTATTATTTTGTTCTTCTTTTTAGAAGCTAAAGAAAATAATTATGCTTCCTGTGAGTTGTCTTTTCCTTGCATACTGGTGTTTGTGTGTGTGATGTTGGTAAATTTGGTGTATTACACGGAGCTTCTGTATTTCAAACTGGAAGCCGTCCTCTCTGAAGGCGGTGTGTGCTGTTATCCTGAGCTGCTGGAGCTGTGGTCAATATTTCCTTCCCTGTATGTCACAGAGGGTGTCCCTGAGAAGTGTGTACAGAGGACCTCAAAATAGAAAATTGGGCAGGACCTTCTAGTCCTTCTGCTGGCTAGTGTTTTCCCCCTCTACCGTTATAGTTTTTGTTTTGTAAATCCTGTTTTCTTCTGACTGTCCCACCCCTTTTCAGTGATCTGCAAAATGGTTCTTTCTTCGAGAAAAGAGTTTCTTCTGCCTTGTTCCTTAGGCCTTCCCCACTGGTACTGATGGTTTTGATAATAAATTGGTAGGGAGAAAAAAACACGTACCTCGTAGAAGAAAGCCCTGTCTGCCATTCCCAGGTGCCAACGGCTAAGCAGGTGTACTACAAAAGTGGTAACTGTCATGTGCACACTCTTGGTTATTTTTAATAAGCCTCTTCCTACTAGAACATTTTATTTTCCTTGTTCACCATACAATCATGTACTCTTTAACAGAAATTACTTTTAAAAAAATCTGGAACTATCTTTAAAAAAAACTTTATTAATAATCATGTATTTTTACTGATCACATTTTGAAATGCCTAAAAGACTTTATTGTTCTAATTATCCAGATGTACCTTTGTAAAATAGCTCTTTTATGAATTAGCTGATAAGGCTGTATGTTTCTGGAACAAAATATTGGTCATCTAAAATCTTTCTGTTTTCTGGGGTCTGGGAAAATAGAAAATGAGAGTTCAAATATTAAATATGCTTAAAGGAACCAAGGATGCGACTTTTTATTTATATTCTTCTTGAGCGGCCTTCTGCAAGTTACACTGGAAAAGCTTAGGCACCAAGGAGGCCGTAATTAGTCTTACGGGCAGCGACCGTCCCCCATTTGCTGCTTGTGAGAGCATCTTTCCTGGTGAGACCGGCCAGCTGACCTCTTAACGTGTGAGCTTCGCGAGGACACCAGCAGCCGGGAATGTCGCGGCGCCTGGGACAGCTTTATTGAGGCATAATGCACATATCTTACAACTCACTCCTTTAAAGTGTACAGTTGAGTGATTTGGGGTATATTTTTTTAAATTGTAAAACATATACACATAAAATTTGTCATTTTAACCATTTTTAAGTGTATAAATCAGTGGGATTAATGGTTCACTTGAAAATAACTTTGGCTTACTGCTACCCTACATGAAAATCTGATGTCTTTACTACCATTCTTATCCCCAGCGCTGACTGACTAAAGTAGCAACATTTCTGTGCTTTATGGATCCCATTTCAACTCTGAAGGCTCGCCGAGTTTGGCTTTTGGGTATGTTGGTTTTGACACAGAGGTATCATTTGACTTATTCTTGGAGGGATGTTTGAATTTTCAGTCGTTCAGGGGCATATTTGGCTGATCTAATAAGCGTAGCAAGAAATGCTTCGTGTTTTGTAGGTTATTTTAAGTTAAGCCTTTTAAAAAGTATGGCTCTTCAAATATACTTTGCGGGAATTAACCTGTTCCTAGTTGCAGGTGTGTTTACGAGCATAGCCGGGGGGGGAGGGGGGAGTGAATACCTCCTCCATTCGCACTGGCTCCTGGAGGAGCACTGCCTCTCGTGGGAGCAGTTTCTTTCACTTTTGGCTGCCTCTCCCAAGCCACAAGACTCAGAGGTAGATCTGTCCCGACGAGTAGTTGCTTTTCAATGGAACGCGATGTCTTCCTACTATGACAAATGTCCTAAAACATTACAGATAAATAGCTAGATATAGGTTTTTCCTTTTTTTTTTTTTACAGATAAATAGCTAGATATAGGTTTTTCCTTTTTTTTTTTTTTTTCTGTCATGTCAAGTACAATTCGTCCTGCTCACAACAAGCGCTTGCCTGATTTTAGCCATCAAGGGGCTTGTTTGCTTTCCCACATATTGTTAGACACCATCGTTCCCTGAGTGTCAGCCGAGGCCTTGGTGTGAAATCATTTAAGGTAGGTAGAGCTCTCTTTCTATTCTAAGGTCTTTTCCCCTCATTTGATTAGGGTGCTTTTGGATCTCCCTATAACTTAAGGCTTTCTTTACGGCATTTCATTCCAGGGGATCCCTTTCTTTGTACATGGGACCAAAGGGTTGGGGCCACTGAATGCATTCTGATCAAGAACAATAATGAGGGTACCTCTTGATAATTCTTAAAATGTTTTGCAGAAGCATCCGTACAGAGTAGTTTTTTCCTGCTATCATTATTTTAAAAGATGAAGGGCAGCAGTGCTCAATCGTTTTGCTCTCAGGATCACTTCATACTTTTAAAAATTGTTGTGGGCCTCGGGAGGAGCTTGTGTTTATGTGGTTGTACCTACTGACAGTTACCTTATTAGACATGAGACAGAGAAAATGTATCATGAGAAATGAGAAAGCCAATGAAAAACATTAATTCATTTAAAAATAATTGTAACCCCCTAGCATGTTTTTATGAAAAATAACTGTTTTCCACGATAAAATTACTTATGAGAAGAGTGTTTTATAGCGCCTCAAATGTCTTTAATGTCTGCCGTAGTAGGAGACAACTGGATTCTCGTATCTACTTTTGCCTGCAATCTGGTGTGCTATGTGTTGTTTCGGTTGAAGTATATGAAAAAAATCCAGCCTCACACAGAGACATATTTTAAAAAGGGAAAAGTATTTTAATAGCCTTTTCAGATGATGGTGGGTATTTCGATTCTACACTGAAACTTGAGAAGTGGTAGTTTCTTGTTTGTTTGGTTTTTTTTAAGATTTTATTTATTTATTTGACAGAGACAGCCAGCGAGAGAGGGAACACAAGCAGGGGGAGTGGGAGAGGAAGAAGCAGGCTCCCAGCGGAGGAGCCCGATGTGGGGCTCGATCCCAGGACTCTGCGATCACGCCCTGAGCCGAAGGCAGACACTTAATGACTGTGCCACCCAGGTGCCCCGACAAGTGGTAGTTTCTTAAAAGAGAGCAGCAGTGTGGAATCTAAGGCCAGATCACCGAACTCTTTATACTTTGTGACGCTAAAATCCATCAGTCCATTTTATACTTTCAGTGTGTGAAGAATGGGGTCTTGTACCTATGCAGGATTTTGTAATATCCTGTATCAGTAATTTGGAAAATACTGGTTTACTGAACTATGCAGGCCTTCAAATGTTGACACATTTCTTTATGTAGGATCAAAAGCTCACATACATTGATATCAACAACTGAGCTCATTGGAAAAGTCTCATGGTGGTGGACACATGTTTCCAAATTAGTAGTTGAATGAAAATAGTTATGAATCCCTGTATCCCTAAAAGTCTTGGGGACCACCAGGGGTTTGCAGACCATACTTTGAGAACTGTCGGGGTGGTGAAAAGAGCCGGAACGGTTCGATTCAGTTCTAGCTCTTCTGCTCACTTGCTGTGTGACCCCGAGCAGATTACCCCCTGGGTTCCATTTCCTTGGCTGCAGGTCAGGATTAATAATACTTAACAGAGTTATGGGGAGTGAATGAGAAACTTCCAAGCATGTATTCAGTGTCTCTCTAAAGGTGGTGGTGGTGGTATTTTATTCTTGGAGTTAAATACTTAAAGCAGGAAAGGTGAAAAATGAATGAATTTAGAATATGTAAATCTCACTCTTATTACTGCAGCCATATTTCATGTTTTGTAATGGTTTTGTGTATCCAAACTCTAGGCTTAGGGGGGTGTGTGTGAGAGAGAGAGAGAGAGAAGGAGAGAGATTGGGAAGGAGAGAGAGAATGAGAAGGAGGGAGAGAATGTATGTTCATTTTTTAAAACTTGGTTGCTAGCCTCTATAATAATATACTTGTTTAACCTAGTTGTTCTTTTAAATGTAAAGAAAGAAAAAAACTTGGTGATTTAGTAAGAACTTTGGTTTGTGTTTTTTTTTTTTTTTAAAGATTATTTATTTGAGAGAGAGAGCATGAGTGGTGGGGAGGAGAGGGGGAGAGGGACAAGCAGACACCCCGCTCAGCGGGGAGCCCGATGCAGGGCTCGATCCAGGACCCCAAGATCATGACCTGAGCTGAAGTTAGGTTTAACTTAACGGACTAAGCCACCCAGGCGCCCCAAAAACCTGGTTTTAAGAAACCTGTATATTAGACTTGTGCTGCTTTGGTACTATTATAAAGGGGTCGAGTGTGGTCATAGCAGACGTCCCAGAAGTTTCACCATCATGTGTAACTAGTGGTTTTCATCTTGCTAAAAGCCTCCTTCCGTTTGCAGTGTGCTGATACTACTGGGTTTATCTTCCAGTTTAGCTAGATCTTGGTAGTCTGGAAGCATCCTTATTTCCTTAAAATATATGGGCTGCTTACATTTTTAATTAATGAGAAACTGAATTACACTGTGGTTATTTAATGAGACTTTGTGTTTTATCTTCCTAAAAATGCATATATTACTATATCTACTGCAGTAAAGAGCATAAGTGATTTTCATATTCATATATAAATATGAATATGAATTTCATATACCTTGAGACCTTTCCTGGAGAATGCAAACCCTGTAGCCCAGACATCGTGGTCTGAAGGGCGATGTGGGGCAGGGTTTCTGGGGTTTTCCCTGACTTCCCCTCCTATCCATGGGAAGAGAGCCATCCATAAGTCCAGGCAAGCATGACCAAACCAAACCTTCAGTCCTTTCTACTCTCTGCTCTCATTAGCTCATTGTCTAACCTGGAAGGTGTCATTTACCCCATCTGGACCTCTGCCTTCTCAGTGATGATTCTCTCTCCTCTGGTCCCTCCAGTCCTGACAGTCTTCAAAGTTGGTGACACAGGAACACAAAGGCACAGCTTAGCGGTGGCTCGCTGGGCAGTCCCAGGTGAGCTGTAGCCTCCCCTGGCCTCATGTGTTTCTCCAAATAAGAGTATGCTTTTCATGTCACTCACTGAAGTCTGTCCCTGGAAATTTCTATTTCTTCTCTTCTTCTTTGGCATCTCTTCTTTTGATAGAGTCCTCTCGTTCGTTGAGTATGACCTAGTCTGATGAGGCATTATTTACATTTTTCCTTTTGTCCCGATCTCACTGCCAAAAACCTTGAGGGCTTTTGTGGAAGCAGATCTGACATCCCTGGTTCAGAGGAGACTTTTGAGCAATGGCTGAGGAGAGACTGACAGATCCTTTTTTTTTTTCCTGTTTTTTAATATGGAACGTTTCTCAAATTTGCGTGTCATCCTAGCTCAGGGGCCATGCTAATCTTCTCTGTATCATTCCAATTTTAGTGTGTGTGCTGCCAAAGTGAGCACAAGACACAGATCTTACCTCCATTCCCGCTCCCGTCCTGATGGATGGCCTCTTCTGAAAGGTTTATGAAATTTGGCAAATTCACAAAAGTTGAGTGCCCGGAACATGAGGCAGCTGGATTGATTATTTAGCCAGCAAATGTACCATCCGAAAAACTGGTCCAGCCAGCAAGAATCAGTCCCAGAGAACTTGGAAGCTTTCATGCAATCAAATATTTATAAACAGCTCAAGTGGAAGGAAAAGAGGCACAACAAAACTGTTCCTATGCCTTTGCCACCTATTGAAAGTAAAAGCCTCAGGTTTTCTCGACCTTTTCTTCTTCCTTTTGGAAAGTAGCCTCTTTGAAATAAATTCTAACTTGATTGGGCCTTCAGTGACATTTGGCCGCAATACATATAGAGCCTAATGTTTGCTTCCTGTGGGGTATCTGCACTCTAATAGGAGTGTGTGGGGAAGATTCTGGAGCTGTAAATGTGAATTATGATTGATGGGCTTACATTCTCAAAGTTTTCCTTCCTGTCTCACCAGAGAAGAGCCGAACTGCAATTAAGACCGGGCACACGCAGGTAGATGAAAATAACCAGGAATCATTCTATCTTGGGTCAGAGGACCTTGGCAGCTGTGACTATAGGGTTGCCTGGCTAATTGGTCAGTTTATTCCTAGCTTTGTTTCAGAAAACGAGGAGTTGGAGGAGCAAGGTGTTTGAAGATGTTTTGAGGGGAAAAAAAATTAAAATGTTGGCCTTAGGGGAAAGAGGCAAAAGGTGGGGGTCATTTATAGTATTTGTTACTGGGGCCTGTGATTCTTTTCTTTCTTTCAAAACGGCTTTCTGATTTCCAACTTGCTCTGTTCCGCTGTGGCCAGGTCATTTTGTACATGGGGATATCTAAAACACCAGCACGAGCAGGAGTTCCTGCTCTCCTGTCATGCGCCTCGCTTCCTGTCCCGTTTTCCAAAAACCCACAACTACCCTCATGTCACTTGCCTGCACAAGAACCGTAATGGCTTCCTGGGGACTGCTGTATGGAGACTGAACTCTACTTGGTTTCTGAGATGTCCATGATTCATTTGGCCAATTTAATTTCCCTCTCCTACCCATCGTGACCCTTTGCCTCCACTCAGGCTTAGCCTCCTCCCTGCCCCCCTCCCTTTGCCTCCAGGGGCTCCTGCCTCACCCTTTGCTCCGACACCAGCCTAGAACGTACCTATCTGTCCGTGTCTTGCTTGTCTTCCCAAGCTCCCTTTTCTCATTTTCTGCAGCCACTGGTTACCGTTCTCTTTGTCCAATTCTTTCTGCAGTTGTGGTTTCCCCCTGTAGTCCGCCAGCCCCCCGCATTGCCACTTAGCAGGACAAGTATGTTTGGGTACCCACTCTGCAGAGCAGTGTGCCGTATCCTGGGGAGGATGAAAGTAGCAGCTACCGTTCATTGCGTACGAAGTACATGGCAGGTGCTGTCCCTTTATGTACATTACCCCTAATCTTCACAAGCACCCCGAGAGGTAAGTGGTTTTTCTGTTTTTCGCCCTTTATTTTTTTTCTTTTTACAAATGAGGTAACTGAAGCTTGTGGTGATTCCGATGTCCCTAGGGGGATGGCTAGAATTCAAGGGGAGGTCTAGCTTCCACCAAAGCCTTGTCTTTATGATCCTGCTGTGGAAACAGTTTTTCCCTTAAACGTGTGTTTACGATCAAATAGCGAAGACAAGTGCATGACTATTGCTCTTCTGCCTTTCTCCCTTACTAAATTGCAAGTTACTTAACGCTGGACCAGGGGGTAGAAATTTCATTTCATTCCAGCTGTTTGATCTTGGGACAGGTTTGGACACAGCTGAACATAAAAAGGATAAATCCAGCAACTGAATCACCCTGAGTAGAGTAGAAAGGGGACAGGTAGTAGATAGGAAAGCTAGTGGAAAGCTGAGTGAATAGCCAATAAGAGGCTTGAAATTGGTCATGACAATAGGGGGAAATGGTATAGTCGAGGTAGGATTTACAAATGTTGGCGTGTAAGTCACTGTGCAGGAGAAGGAGGAGTTAAAAAAAAAAAAAAGACTGTTTCATGCACCTGGGTGGTGCTGCCATTAACAGAAGTGGGGAAGCGTGAAGGAGGGAGGCTGTCAGGGGAAATTAGTTCCATTTGCCCCGTGGAGTTTAGGCAGTGGTCTGTCAACAGACATGTCCGCCAAGAAGCTACAAGTGTGGTGAACTGAGTCCTACATGTTAGTGTCTGGCTGGATTTGGAACAGGAACCCTGCGTTCATCAAACCTCAGAGTGGAAAGCATTTCAGAGTCCATCCGCTGATGAACCGGTCAACAAAATGGCGCATCGACACCATGGAAGATCATCTGGCCATTAACAGGAATGATGCACGCTACCACATGATGGTCCTTGGAAACTTCACGCCAAGTGAAGAAGCCAGCTACAAAACACCACAGATTGTATGATTCATTTACATGAAGTGTCTAAAATAGGTGATTCCATAGAAACAGAAAGCAGATTACCGGTTGCCAGAGGCTGGGAGATGGGAGAATACGAATGAGTATGGAGGGATCAAAATGTTCCGGAATTTGATGATGGTGACAGTTACACAACTTCGCAAATACACAAAGAGTCATTGAATGGTACACTTAAAAAGGGTGAATTCTATGGTATGTGAATTATATCTTTAAAAAAAATGGAAATGAAGAAGTGCCTCAGAAACTGCCCACTTTGTTCCCCTGCTGAGTGATGCAAGGCTTTCATCCGTCCCCTGCTTACACTCCTTAAACGTGCTTCAATAGCTCCTGTCACTGGGAACTCACTGTCCGCACACCTCACAGGGCTGTGTTGATGAAAAAGAAGGGATACATATAAAGGATGTAGTACCCAGGACATAGTCAACACTTGATCCATGGCAATCTCGCCTGCCCTTTACAACGTGAAATACCTAGGAAGAGCTCAGTTACTACGTGTGTTTGGTCATCCGATAGCCCAAAAAGCCTGTAGCCCCCAGTTGAAGCAATGACGTTGTTAGGGATAATCTGTGAAAACATAAGGTTGGTTAATAGTCTTGTTTTTTAAGAATCTCGATGGGGTCTACTGACGCTTTGACTGATGGTGAGGTCAGTTGGCTAGCAAGTTTGTTTTTCCCCTTCGTAAGACACACACCTAGTGTGGCCAGAGATCTGAGGCGCTGTTGGTTCAGGACAACTGTGTGACCGCCCCTCAAGATATGAGGGGAGCTCTGTGTTTAGTTTCAACGTTTCACCCCCTTCCCCAAAATGCCAGTGATATTGAGAGCTAACAGTCTTTATTGAACATAAGGCCGCTGACCCAAACCTTCCTAACAGCCCTCTGCTTTTTGCTAACTAAAAGACAGAAACAAACCTAGTTTGTAAAGGGAGTGAAAGTAATGTGTTGCTTCCTAGATTCTTATCCTAATCTCAGCCTTTTTCTCCCGGTTTTGGCGAAGGTCAGGCAGATACGATGAAATGATATGGCACCAAAATCCCAGACAGGAGACAGTTTATTTAGGTTGAATCATCTAGAAGATTTGGACACCTTTTACAAGCCATTTGTTATGTGATGTTAGTCCAGCGCAACCCGAGTGGTGGAGATGAGTGGGTAATCTCTTGGATTGCTCGTAAAACACTGTAATAAACCCAACAGGAGAAGCCCTCAATAGCTTTGCACCAAGGAGGCGTCCCTCCCACCTCTCATTCCCTCTGCTTCCTACTCCCCACCCCCTCACCCACTCGTGATGCTGGGCAGCTGGGAACCACGGAACACCAGGGTTCCTTTGAGAGGAACAAAGCATCCGAAATGTCCCCACCTGCTTTTTGAACGGGTCAGTTGGTTTCCAGATGTCAGTAGCATGAAGTATTTTTCCTAATCAATGTTTTAAGCTCCTTGATATTTATTCAGCTAGGTTGAATATACTCTATTAAATGGAACTCTATGGAAGGAAAAATAAATCTGAATTTCGCTTCTCTGGAGACATCGTAATATTTCTTATTATCTGAGGTTAGTGTTTTGCCAGGATATTAACGAGCTGTTTGCCTGCTGGGGATGTCATTTCTTCTTCTTTCCTTCGGCCGCCAAACAAAGGGTTTTGAATGAACTTGGAAACCAAGCTTAATTTCTTGACTCCTCCTCTGGCTTTGAATCCCGTTCTCTGTTCCTTGCCATTATAGACCATGTGGTGCTCCTATTTGTCCATTTCCTCGGACCCTTGCCACTGATAACATGATTAAACCCTCCACTCTGTTGCCTTTCATTTACTTCAAATTATTTCTGATTATGTGTGCTGTGTTTTCTTTATTTAGACCCAAGGTATAATTAGGGAAGAGAGCTGGACAAAAGAGTCTATTTTTTTCTGTCTCTCGCCATGGTGTTGGGTGGAAAATGCTGTCCAGCTCGTCGGGTGAGATCCCAGCTGGTCCGTGTCTCTCGTAGCAGCCGGCGGGAAGGTGCCTAGCTACGCAAATCCAGATGTGTGATGGTAGCTTGTTTGTCTTACTTTGTGTTTAATGAGATTCTTCAGATATCGTTACTTCAAAGTACTGCTTCTGTTTTATCGAACATTCATTAAATGTCAACCATGTGCTCTTTTGCATACGAAGAAGAGTATGGTTCTGTCTGAATTAAGAATCTAGAATACTGGTGGGTTTAGTGTCCGTGCTGGTGACTAAAAATATATACGTAGTGGAGAGTGTATGTCAGCCCAGGGTATGTTTTCCAACTATTTTCTATGAAATTAATACACATTAGACCCTGCCTCTGGGAGAGATATATATAAAACAAGACACAAGGAGAGAGCTATGAATAAAATACACTGGAACTTACTTTAAAAGTAAGATTGTTCTAAAAGTAAGATTTAATTTTTGCTCTTGTTTGGAGTGATTGGTTGAATTTTCTAGCTATTTGGGGTTTTGGTCTTACCAGTGTTTTCCATTCTACAAAGAATGATTATATCTTTGCATTTGGCCCAAGGCAAAATGGGTGGCTTGGCTCAGGTACAAGGAGCAGAAGTGTGGCCAGCAGCTCACTTCACCAAGAAGTGCATAGCTTTGTTCCATTAAACACTTTGTTCCTCGGGTTCTCTATGTATTACATCAGGGGGCACCTGGCTGGCTCAGTCTGTAGAGCGAGCGACTCTTGATCTCAGGGGCCATGAGTTCAAGCCCCGCATCGGGCATGGAGCCTACTTAACATAAAAGTGAATGAATGAATGAATGAATGAATGAATGAATGAAAATAGATAGGTATTGTATCAGGATGGCAGAGTAGTTGTTAAGATAGAACTGTAGTGGAAGGGGAATTTTCTGGCTTAAAATCAGAAAATTCAACTTGAAGGTACATCATTTACTGCTACGTGGGTGACATTCCCATTTTTGAAATGGGGATGACACCACAAGTCACAGGGCTGTGATGGACACATATGTGTGATGGCAGCGGCGAGAGCACATTACAAACTGTGAAGTGGGTGCAAATGTTGGTTGTTAGAGTGGTAGGGAGAGGGCCCAGGGACCTGAATAATCACAGAACTGAAAGGTATGTATCTTGAGAATGCTTTCTATGTGAGAGCTTTATTTTGTTTTTCGTGAGTAGGGTGCAGGGGCAGCAGCGTGGAGCTGGGGACTGGAGTGAAGGGGGGGTGGACTCTTACAGAAGGGCCTCTCCGTGCCTCACTGGAAGGACTGAGGGGCTTCGGGAGGGCAGAGACCGCATCTCCTCATACCCACCTCCCCAGCACCTAGGACAGGGCCTGGCACCCAGCAGCCAGTGAGAGGAACGTTCACAAAACCCCACTGAAGACTGAAAACACCCCAGCAGTAACCCTGTTATGTGACCAACTTTCTCCCCTCTGCCCCCATCCACTTTTTTACCCAATTATACCGTAAAGCAGATCCTTACAGGAGCATGAAAAAAATACAAATCTTGTCTCTGGGGGTGGGGGGAGGGAAGACCTACATTCTCTTCTGGTTATTAAATGTCTAAATATTTATGTATAGGTATTTTTGCTCGGGTCTGCTTTTGCCTTTTTTTTTGTCTTCCAATTTCGTTTCTCTATTTCTCTTTCCCCGCCAAATTTTTAAGTCAACCATATCACCTCTACAGTCTGCCTAATTAGCATTTGAAAAGCAGTGCACCCCATCAGACGGAGGGGGGGGGCAGGGAAGGGTAACTTGGAGTCGATTTGTATTCCAAAGATCAGGGTATTACTCTGCGTGTGGAGTTTCACCCAAGTGCTTAACGCTTGAAAATGCATGAAGAAAACCATCCTTCCTCTGGCAGGTGGTACAGTCTGACTCCAAGGCATAAAAGCAGTAGATATATTGAGATACTTTTTCATTTTTCTCTGCTCACTGTTTTCCTTCCTGAACGTGTACGCATGTGTGCACATTATAAGAAGTCATTTAAAAAACAAGCACGATGTTCATCTATTCAAATTGGTCTTATTTGGAAACTATCGTCCTGTCTTGTAAATAGATTTCCTTCTTTAACAAGGCCATTAGTGCTATTTACCTAGTAACACTTGAGTGTATCAATAATATTAATTTTGTCAATAGAGCATGGAAGTGATTCTTGCATTTTCTAATATTAAGTATCTTCACTGCATTTAAAGAAAAGTGCCCATGCATCTAAAGAGAAAGCCCGAACACATAAGGCATGTGTTTACTTTCAATGCAGGAGTTACATTTCTCCAAAGATTGAATGCTTTGTTGTTGTTGTTGTTGTTTTTTTTTCTTTTTTTGCCTCGGGCCAAGGAGACAGACTGAGATTCCAAGAATTTAGAGATGGAAGGTACCTCATTCAACCTCCTAATCCAATGCTGGGATCCCTTCTCTGGCAATCCTGGCAGATGGCCATCCATCTGCTTGTATACTTCCGATGCCGGGGAGCTCATTATCTCCTGAGGCAACTCATAAATTCTTTCTTATTTGAGCTAAAATCGGCCTGTAACTTCTATCCATTGGTCCTGGTTGAGGAGCAAATAGGAAAGATCTTCAGTGTTTGAGGGCAGCTACCACATCTTCCTTTAGTCTTTTTTAAATTAAGATAACTGTTTGTGTCTAAATTAAGACTTTCTCCCGGAATCTGGAAGAGTAAGGATGTAAACAACTGAGCGTTCAACCATGCAGTACCCAATACAAAACTTCGGCTACAAAGCAGCTAGCGGGTAAGCACCTCTCCTATAGTCAAACTTGGCCATAGCCCACTGCGCAGTACGTTCTGGAACGTAACTCATCCCTCATTTAGCCAGGAGTGCTAAGAAATCCGTCCTGGGTGAATAGAAATCCTACTCTCTTATTCTTTTCACTCTTCTGAATTCCTTCAGAGGGCACAAGCTCCTAAAAATTGTTATGAGATAAAATGTAAAGGTTTTCCTTTAGGAGGGAAAATTAAATGCACCAGAACATAAATTTTTGAAAGTAGGAACTATGTCCGGTTTTTCTTTCTGTCCCCCTTAGTGCCTAATATCATTCCTGGCAGATGGAAGCTGCTTGCTGATTTATTGTTTTATTGAGCTGAAAAAGAGAACTAGCCAACATTATGTTGAAATATACATGTGTCTGGGAACACGCACACACACACCTCTATCTGTCTATCTACCTAGCTGTAGAGAGATGTATAGACATACATATGCACGCACATTTTTTTTTACCTTTTTACTATCCTGGGGTCATTTCGTAATAATTCATAGGGAGACTTAATGCCACAGTGCAGACCAAACTGTTCTCTGGATAAGCTGGAGACCCCAACCACCTGGGCTGGTGTGAACAGTGGTGTCTTATTTATTTATTTATCCACTTATTTTGGCATCTTATGTATTTTTTAAAGATTTTATTTATTTGAGAGAGAAAGAGAGAGAGGCAGGGGGCGGAGGCAGAGGGACAGAGAGGGAGGGAGCGAGAGAGAGAATCCCAAGCCGACTGCCCGCTGAGCGCAGAGCCCAATGGCAGGCTCTACCCCAGGACTCTGAGATCAGGACCGAGGCTGTGACCAAGAGTCGGACAGCCAGCCGGTCGCGCCCCCACTGGGGCCCCTTGCCATCTTATTCTTGTATCCTGAAGTGGTTGCACTGGGAAGGCAGCCCCTCTCCTGTGTCCCCTTGCTGCTAAAGCGATCGTACTTTGCTCCCAGGTAGAATGCGCAGCCCCTGTTCCTCATCGTCCCTCGCTCTTCCTCCCGCTCAGCTCCAGAGCTTCTCCAGTTGCTCTTGTTCTTGGAGATGGAGAAGGGCAACAGTGAAAGGGTCAGAAAACATAACTTCTTCAGTCGTTGCTTAGCACTTCACCCCATTTGACTTAAGTGGGCTTATCCCCTTCTCGCAGTGGTCTTTGCCCAGCATCCTTCACGCAGGGCGCTTCCCTCCCAGAGCCAGAAGCCCTGAGTTCTCACCCAGCGTGGCCACCTCCTCACTGAGTGATTTGGATCTATAACAAGGTGTCCGAAACCTGCCTAGACCATGAGCTCCAATGAAGAAAGCTGCGTGTGGAAGCAGAAAGCCCGCCACACGAAGAGGCTGCGTTTAGAAGTGAGCATAGTACCCCTACTATCTTGGCACCAGTTACCAGCCTTGGGGGTGCAGGTGAGCACCATGCCCCCTACCCCAGGGGTGCAGCCGTAGTGCAGGTCTGTAGGAGATCCGGGCGGAGAGTTAGGGATGCATACCCAAGCCAGTGTGTGCGAAAGACCCTCGGTCCCAGGGCTGAACTTGCCATAAGCCACGGGCCCCTGCTGTTTGCCTGCAGCCCCACCCAGCCTGCCAGCCTAGCCCATGACCATGCCACTGAGTTCACTGTATGTGAAAGATCACCCAGAAAATACCTGATATCAGAATGGACCAGAACTGTGAGAAGAGACGATATTTTTTATTTGATTGAACCCCAAGATTTGTCTTGTTTTCTATTTCGTCTCCAGGGCCTGGCACATAATAAGTACCAAAGATTTCTGGAAGAACAAATTGCCATGACAGCTTATCTCCTCTGCAGAGTAGTAGTTAATGGAAACTGAGACACAGGGCGGGGACAAATTAGGTTCTGACGTTGGGAGGAGAGCAGGCCTACAGAAGGAGAGGCCGGTTGTATTCTGATCAAGGAGGATCCAAGTTTTCACTGTAATTTCAGTGTGAGCAGAATTCTGTATGCCTAGACTAATAAAATGGAGATAAGAGAGGTTGGGGGAAGGGAGCTGCATGAGAACACAGTCATCAAGGGGAGGTGGGGCTTTTCCACCTTAGACACAGTCTTTGCAGTCAGCTAGGCTGGGCGATGTGCTGCCGTGGGGCCTGGGGGCAGTGTACGTCAAAACGCATGGGTGTACTTATCTGCTCTTTGCCGACACTTGGCCACAATGTCATTAAGCAAAACCCCTGTTTAGTGCCTCCTTTAAGGCAGGAGTAAAAATCAAAGTAAAATCAAAGAACAATTCTTTCTCATCTCAGTTCTGCTTTTCTCAACTGGTTCTGTTAGGCATCATCCTTCAGGAACGAACCATGTATTCCCCAAACAGTTGCAAGAAGGACAGAGAATTATTTCATTTAATCTGGAGTTGGACGTAGCGGGGTTGCTGCATTTAACCCCGTGGGGCGGTAAGGCTGTGCGGTCAGGCTCTTGCTGTCTTCAACCTCAAGGCCCTCAAGTTGAACCGTACGTTCAGCTTAGGTTTGCAAAGGCTTCAAGCTTAGCGGGGACCAATGGTTTATAGTGCCCGTCAGGAAATCCCATCTGGCTCACCGAGACCAGTGATAGAAGCAAATTCGATTTGCCAGAAGAGCAGACCTTACTAACCCCTACTTCACGTTGGTTCATTCATTCAACACGTTTACTGAGCACCTACTCTTCCAGGCATTCTGCTGTTAATATAGATTTTTTTTTAAGTCCGTACTCTCATTATGAACTTATGATTAACCTCCCAAGGGATCTTCGGAAAAGATGGGGTAGGTAAATTTAAGAACAACTATTCTGCTCTGTGGATATACCTGAGGAAGATACAAAGAAGGGAGAAGCTAAAAATAAACGCAGCGGAACAAGTCCGTAGGCTTTAAGTGAACACAGACATGAATCGAGTGAGTAACCATAAGCTCTAATAAGTGCAAGAGAATTCTAGAGAGGGGAGTAATTAATTCTGCTGGGAAGGAACCAGGTAGCAGGGGAGGAGCAACTTCTTGTAGGAGGAGATTCCTAAACTGAGTTTTGTGTATCGGAGTGTATGTGGGGGGGAGGGGGGCTTCCGGGCCAAAATCAATGTGTTAACATTCACAGAATGCTCACAGAAGCATAAAACAGGAGGACCAGGGAACTGCCTGTGGGCAGCTTGGCATTGATGGAGTAGGAGATGGGCAGGAGTGGGAGATGCTGACGTGCTGCGCTGAGGAGTGCTGGACTCAGGTTTAGTTTATAGGCCACTTGGGGTCATGAAAGGGTTTTAAGCTGCGGTGCGAAGTAGTCATGTTCGTTTTAGATCCATCACTTGGGCAGCCATTTGTGGGGGGTTCGGGGGCCAGTCTAAAGGCAGGGACATCCGTTAGAGACTGCTGCACTGGTTTCTAAGAGTCGGTGACACAGGGATGGCATGTCCCAGGAAGTCAAGCATGCACAAGTCACCCGGTCACGGGGGGCTCAGTTGGCCCTACTGATGCAGTGGGATCCTTAGGCACCTGTGATAAACCTTCACGGGGACCTTTGGGAAAAACACGGTTGGTAACTTTAAGATCAAGTATTCTTTATGGACCTACTTGAGGCAAATACCAAGAAATCCGGGACAACAGACTCCTTCCCGTGGGCTCCAGCCCCTAAAGAACTCAGATCCACAAGACTTCACCCTGACACCGAGGCCCAGGCAATACTGAACCCTGGCTGGGAGGGATGCTTCAGTTGATAAGTTCTGGGGGAAGGAGCCCCATTTCCCAGCTCCTCAGGAATCCCCCAAATGGTCTGGACTGACCTCCCCAGGCCATCCCCACCCCCAGCTGAGCTGGGGGACTTAGCTTGCCTGGAATCAAGTTCTGATGGACAAATGGCCCTGACGTTCAGGAGGAAAGAAAGCGGAAAGCAGGCAGTGAGCACTCAAGACAGCTCATCAGCTGGGACCAGAAAGAAGAGAGGTTGTCCCTTTGCACCCCCCAGGGTGGGGCTGCCAGTGGGCTTCTCTGGCCCTGCCGCCCACCCTCTAACCCCTTCTGGGGGTTAGAGGCCTGAGGAGCAAGACAGAATCGTCCTTGCAGGAAGGGGAGAACCTGGGGTCCTCATTAGGTCACAGCCAAGGCTACCTCAGACCCATCAGCAATCTCTCCGACCTTGTCAAAAGCTCCTTCCCGCCTCCTCGGTTAATAGGATGAGCTCACCAGGCAAAAGAATAAGAGGAAGCATTTCACGTAGTGTTTCCTCCCAAACCCTTAAAAGTCTATGGTCTTACTGATCTCGCATCCTTCCTGGAAAAGGGGCCCTGGATCCGTGCTTGGCACCTCACAGTTCGAAGTCACTTTAAAGATTATTTAATTTGCTTTTCTCCTGTTAAGAGATGTGGAAATGGGAGCCGAGGGTCGTGAAGTCTCCGGCCCAGGATCCCAGGGATGCCCCTCCCGTGTACTTCGTGCTTGGCCCAGTGCAGTCCTTCTGTCCATGGGGCAAAGGACGCCCAGCCTGAGGGACTAGAGCTGGAACTAGAACCTCGTTCTGTGCAGCTTGTTCACCCCTCTGGTTTGGTTTGCAGGCTGCCTCCTCTGTGAAAGGGGGCTGGTGTCACCCTGCAAAGTTGATGCGAATGTGATTAGAAAGACAGTATGTGCACAAGTTGTCCCGGCACACAGTAGGTGCTAAATAATGTCCTCCCTAAGGAGGACGCACCAGGCCAGCATGGGGAGATGGGGGATGGGAAGCTGTGAGCCCGTTCCGCCTGCAGCCTAGGTGGCAGGGACGTGACAAGGCCTGGACGGCCAACCCTCCCTGGGGAGTGCAGAGCCAACCAGTGTTCTATCCCTTCAAGTCCAAGGCCCAACCGCGGAGGCGGGGAACAAGCCGTTCACGGTGGATGCCATCAGGTTGTGGGTGCGGGGGCCGCGAGGGACCGAGGGCTCTGCGATCAGTTTGCTTGTCAGCCCAAGGCCAACGTCTGGGCTGGAGAAGAGGAACTCATGTTTGCCAACTTCACAGGGCCTTGGGCCTCCTTCCCCAGCCTCCTCCTGAGGGCAGCTGCGCCGTGGTAAACCGAGCACCGGCCGCCTGTCAGACGGCTTGGTTGCCCTCCTGGTCCGGCCTCTCGCTACCTTGCTCCCTTGGGGCCCTGGGCTCCGGGCTGGACTGTGCGCCTCTCCCTGGCCTCGGGGTCCTCATCCGTAACACGAGGAGGCAGCGCCTCCCAAGACGTTTGTACTCATCAAACAGCGCCCTGGAACTACTAGACGGGCGCCGGGTCTCTCCGGCCTCGCCTCCAGGTACTATTCTCACGAAACCTGCTCCCCATCTTCGCCGCCGCGGGGCCCGCAGTCTCTGGCAACCCGGCACTCTCGTCCCCCGCGCGGTTCCCCCAAGCCCCACCAGGGGGCGCCCTTTGCCCGCCGAAGCCGGCCGGGCTGGAACTCCGGGGGCCGGGGCCGACTGCCCCCTCGCGCGGGGCGGTGCAGGGTGCGGGCCGCGCCGGGGTTCCCTCTCCCCCACCCCACCCCCGCCTCGAGGGCGCTACACCTCAGCGCCCGCCCCTCGTCCCGCGGCCGCTCGCCTGCCCGCGCCTCTCGCGCTCCGGCCCCGCGCCTCCCGCTCGGCCTCGGCCCCCCAGGGCGGCGGTAAGTTTGCCCCCGGCCCTCCGGCCCTGCAGCCGCCCCGCTCCTCCTGCGCCTCGGCTCCGCGGCGCGCGGGGCGAGGCCCCGAGCCGGCGCCCGGGGCGTGCAAGCTGCCGGGCCGCCCGGCCCCGAAGGGGCGCCCCCCCGGCCGGCGTGCGCGGGCCGCCGCAGTTCCGGCGCTGGCCGCCGGGCGGCGCCCCGCGCCTCGACCGCGCTCCTCCCGCGCTGCCCGCTCCCCGCTAGCTCGCAGCCGGACACAGACTGCCTTCAGCTGCCGGCGGATAGCGCTGGGGCCGCCGCGGCTGCTGCGGAAGCAGGGAAAACCGGAAAACAGCCCGGCGGCCCGGCCGCAGCTCAGCCCCCGGAGTGCGGAGCCGCCCAGGTAAGGGCAGGGCCCGCCGCGGCGCCCCAGCCCGCCCCTTGGGCTGCCCCCCGCGCCCCCCGCGTCCCGGCCGCGCGGGCCCCGCGCGCGTCCCCTCCCGCGCCCGTCCCCCCTACTTCTGACGTCTCTGCCTCTCCGTCCCCCCGGGGCCACTGCCCCGCACCCTTCCCTGCCCCCCGCCCCCACCGCCTCCCCGGCGCCCTGCCTCCCCTCTCCCGCCTTCAGCCCGCGGGTCCCCTGCGCTCGGATCCCTGCGTCTCCCGGGCTCTGGACCCCCCATCGCTCCGCTCCCGTAGTTCCTCCAGTCTCCATCCCCGTCTCGCTCCCTCCGCAGCCTTTCCCCGGGCTGGCGGTCCTCCCGCGCTGGTCCTTCCCTTCCCCTGTGCAACTCCCAGCTCTGCCTCTGCCCCCTGCAGGGATGCCGGCCCCTACCCGCCGCCGGCGCGCGCCCCCAGCCGCCGTCACCCCCGCTTCCCGCCCGGCCCCGGCTGCTCTGCCCCATCCAGGCGCAGCCCCGGAGCCCCCGAGGCCCCCTCCCCCTTTGCTCGCTGCCATCTGCCTCCGCTGCCCCCTGCCCCTGCGCTGGACTCCGGCCACCACCACACCCCCACCCTACACGCCGGCTCGCTTGGGGAACCGGCGTCCTATCAGAAATGACCCTCTTTCCCTGGACTAATGAGGCTACCACCCATCTCACCCTAGTTCACCCGAGTGGGAAGTGAGGGAGAAACTCTGGAGACCTGCATTTGGGCGTGTGATGGGGGAGGGGGCTGAGGAGGAGGGGGGGAGGGGAGCTGATTGAGATTCTCTCCAGTGAGGACTGGCAGAGCGGTGAGCTGCTCAGACCTGGCCAGGGTGGAGGGCCGGCTTGCGACAGCTGGGACAGGGGTTTCAAGGCACCGAGAGCACCTGTGTCTCTTTCCCCGGCTCCCTCGAGCTGAAGAAAGTGAGAGAGGAGGAGCTGGAGCCCAGGGAGAGTTGGCCAGTCGGCGGGGGGAGGCGGTGGTGGGGGGCTGGGCCGGGGCCCTCTGGTCGGCGGGCCTGCCTGCCGGCCTGGCAGTGGTGGGGCACTGCGGTCTGAGCTTCTCCCCCCGTGGACCTTTGGCTGCACAGCTCTTGGCATCTCTACTTTATGCTGCCATCTTCCTCCCGGTGCTGTTGTCTGGTGATGCCACGAGGTGCCACCTCCCTGCCTCCCTCCAGTGGCTCTCCTGGGCATGTCTCCCAAGGGCCTGGGTTGTCTGGAAAGAGGAGGGGAGCTCTGGGCACGGCTGGGGCCCCTTCCAGACCAGACCTAGGGACTGGCCCGGAGTACTGAGCCCTGCCAGGAACAGAGAGAGAACTACCTTCACTTAAGCTCCCTGCGGGTCACCTGGGTGACAGTGACACTTGCAGGAGCACCTGCAAACAGCATGGCATCCCCTGGGATAGAGGCTGTCTGGGTTGGCAGTGGGCATCTGAGAGAGAAGTGTGGTCCCGCTTCGGCCCCTGAGTGTCTGTGCTCCTTTGATCTGGCCCCGGGGGGGCTGGGGAGGTCAGCTGTGTTCTGCTCCCCCCTCCACCCCAGCCCAGGAAGGAAGCCCCAGGAACTCCGCTGGGCATCATCAGGCTGGTCTTATTTGCTGAAGCTGCAGCCCATGCCTCATCATTAATCACGTTTATTATTTTCCTCACTGGCTGGATGTGTTCCTCAAGGTCACGACCCTTTGGAGAGTTAATCTAATATGCACACATTACAGTGTCTGGGTTTGTTTAATTTTCTGTATTTTGTTCATTTCTTGTGGAGCGAGCCTTCCGTGGGGAGCTGTGGCCCGGGCTTGCCCACCAGCCTCCTGCCTGCCTGGCTAGCTCCGTCCCCTAGCCCTCCTCTGGACCTGCCACCTGAGACCAGAGGCAAGGCTGGTCCCCAGAGCTCTTGGCAGTGCTGGTGGGGAAGAGGGGGGCTGGTGAGTGGAGGGGCACTGGGGAGGACGTTCTGGTTTTTCTTTGTGTTCCCCCCCCCCCCCCCCCCCCCCCAGGCATCTTGATCATTGGCTGACATTTTCGTCAGCACCAAAAGTTCTTCGCAGAGACTGGGTCTGCGTCTGGGTCTGGCTTTCCAGTTTGGTTTTCCCCGAGGATGGAGAGGGAACTTTGGCAGAGTGGGAGAGAAGTGGGGACCCTCACAGGGGGATGCGGGGGGCTCGGGGAGAGCGGGTCTGAGCCAGACCCAGATGGAAGGAAGGAAGAAGGGCAGGAGGACCTGCCCTGGGTGAGGGGAGACACTGCTGGAAAAGCACAGGAGCGGCGGGCAGGGCGGGTGGTTGTGCGGCTGGTGCGGGGCAGGCAGTGGCGGGGAGTGTGTGGGAAGAAAGCCTCTGCCGTTACTTCTGCATAGTACGAATCCCTTATGTGTGCGATGAGCGCCGCAGTTTTCCAAATGCTTTTTAGGAGAATTACTTCATCTGATCTCTACGAGGGCCCTACAAGCGTTCCATCCGCACTATTACCCTGTAAGGAGGTGTCACAGATCCCCCAGACTCTGAGGCCCGGAGAGCTTAGATGACCTGTCCAAGACTCTGCGGCCACACAGGAGGCCTCCGGACTCCTGGCCCAGTGCTCTGGGGCTGCTACTTGTTGCTCCTGAGGGTCTCTGCTGCTTGGCCCTCCCTCTCCCCATTCCGTGCTTCGGTTCACCTTCACGAGCTCCACACTTTCCCCTCCCCGTCGGCGCTGGCTGGTGGCCCCTGCTCCCCGCCCCAGGTCTTGGAGCTAATTCTTGGCTCTGCATTCCCAGCCCCTAGACTGGTTGCTCCGGCACATGGGGTGGGGGTGGGTCCCCCCAGCCCTGCCCCAGACAAGCACTTCCTCTTGAGGGCCTCCCACAGAGAGTTCCAGGTTCTTCCAGACCCCTAGGCTCTGTCTTCTTCCTTTGCCCCCCCCACCCCACTCCTGGGTGCCTTATCCCTTTGGCGCTCAGTTCTTTCCCAGCACTTCCGGTGCTTGCCCTGACCTTTCCCTTGTGCCCTGCCACTGTGCCACGTGGGACTTCAGTGATGGGAACACAGCTTCCTCCCTGGGTGGCCTGCAGGCTTAGCTTCCAGGCACCCTGATGCCACGCCTGCTTTCCTACAAAAGATGGCATTTGTAATGCGTGACCGGGTCTCTGGAGCCTCAGCGCTCCCCGCCCCCAAGCTCCCGGACAGGGTCCCTTGTGGTGGTTAGAGTTCATGGCTTTCCACCTGTGGCCCTGCTTATGCCCCCGGACCTGATTCTCGGCCAGCTCTCTGCCCACCCTCACACCCGGCACCTGACCACCTGACGTCCCCATCCTTCCCTTTCCTGCTCTTTTCTGCCCACCTACACTTTCCCAGCCTTCAGGATGTAGCCTGGGAAGCCCTCCCCATGCCCCCAGCCTGGCAGTCCCTGCAGGACCGAGGTGGCAGCTTCAGCCCCTAAATGTCAGGCAGATCTGGCTTCTCTCTCCTGGTGTCACTCTCCGAGTGGTTTCGAACAAATTGCTTAACCTCTCTGAGCCTCACTTGTCTCACCTATAAAATGGGGACCATCTCACCTGCCTGAAAAGGGTTGTCGGCATGACCGTATTTGGGGTGGGAAATGTGATTTGTCGATATAAAGGCCACCCAGTGGGCTCCTCTCAGGCTGCCTCCTTGGGGTGCTCGTTCAGCTCCTATCTCCTGCCTGCTCTTACGGTTCGGTTCGTCTGTCTCTGTTTGTCTCCCTGCCCAGAAGGCAGGTGCCTTAAGGAGCAAGGCCTTTGCCTGGCGCCCGAAGTTTCTGTCCTTGGCTCCTCACTGAGCATGCCCTGGCTTTCTGCACCCATCCATACGTTGGCCCCTGCGTATAGTAGGAGTGGAAGAAATAGTTGTTGCTTGATTATAACATTTGGTTACATAAAATAGGGTATGCCTTACGCCTAACAAATCCAACATGAAAAAACAGTTTATGCCACAGTACCAGCCAAGGTAAATCGTGGGAAGGAAGGAGGGAATCAGTTTAACACTGTCTTGACTGGACATTTCATAGAGTCACTCCAGCTCCCTCACCAGCACCTCCATATTCACAGATGAGGAAAGGCGGCCCACGGGGGACCCCTCTGAGCCCCGCCATGGTCCAGGGAGTGCTCCAGAACCCCACTTCCTTCCCCTGTACGTGATCCTCAAAATGGGGAGAAGAGGCCCCTTATGAAAAGATTTGATACAGGTTTTCTTTGAACAACTCAACACTTCGCTCATTGACGTAAGCAGGGATTGAGTAGCGGGGGGCACGTCAGCAAGCAGGGCTCAGCAGGTTTAGGATCTGGGGGGCGATCACAGGAGGACACAGCGCACGGTGGGAATAGGAGGGGTGCATGGATGCTGTCTGGCCACCATGGGCGCTGGCTGGATGGGGCTGGAGCTCAGTGAGGGGGAGGAAGGGATTAGTGGGCAAGGAGGGCTGCCCAGGCAGAGTGGGGCGACCAGAGGGATGGGTGATGGGCGGGGTGGGACGAAGGGGTCCTGTGTTCGGGGAGTCAGGGTGGGCAGGGGGGAGGGCAGAGCTAACCAATTCAAGAGGACCTTGAAAGCCCGAGATCTTGTGTGGATGCATCAGGTTTGGGGGGTGCAGAGGATCCCGGGCAGACGAGCAGAGTGCCCAAAGAGGGGTTAAGGGCTGGGGGCGACAGCAGCAGGGGGGTGCACTTGAGTGGCATTTCCAAGGAACAGCAGAACGCGCGGACAGATTGGGAACAGCAGATGAGGGAGCAGGAAGTGTGGCAGAGAACTTGGAGATTTGGAGCCCTGGAGCTCGGCAGGATGGCGATGCCACTTCAGAAATAGGGAAGCCAGAAGGCGAAGCAGGCCTGAGGGAGAGCTGAGGAGGGCGTTCCCAGACGAGCTGTGAGGCAGGCGCCAGGAGCATTTGGGGATGGAGCCTGGGTGGCCTGTGGACCCGGGACAGCAGCTGAGCAGTCTTGTGCTGGAAGTTACTCCCTGGTCTGTCGCCTCCAGGGGCCCCTGAGCGGAGCTTCCCTCCAGCTTCGCTCACAGGCTATCCCTAGCGCCATGCACCCAGCAGGTGCTAAGTCAATGTTTGTCTTATGAAAGTGGCCCCAAGTCATGTTGAACAAATGTCTGTTACAGGGAGAAATTCCTGGTGGAACGTGGTGGGTGAGGAGGGGACAGGAAGGCCGTGGAGGCCTCCAGCTTCCAGGAACGGGACTCCCCCCATCAGAATCCAGGCTACTTCTTACTGCCTCAGTTTACTCTTTGTGATCTCTGTAATCTTAGGCATATAACACACTCGACCTCAGGGACAGAATCATGGGCAGGCTCCCTGGCAGGGATGGGGTGCAGGGCGGGGCGTGAACCCCAGGACAGGGGCATCACAGGGGCGACCTGGGAGAGTGGCTGTGGAGTAAACACATGTTTAGAATTGGAGTTTAAGGGCCAGAGTTAAAGAGGAGGGTTTAATAGAATGAGAAATCAATAGCCCAGAGGAGGTTAAGATGTGTAAGTGAGAGGCTGGCTACAGGGTGCACTTAATAAAAAAGAAAATTTTAGGAAGCCGTGGAGGACGGCAGCACGTCTCGGGGCACCTGGGGCGGTGGCTGCCCTCCAGCCCTGAGGCTCCTGGGAAGGGAGGCTGGGTTTCGGGAGTGCAGTGCGGCCGTCCCCTTTGGGGGGCTGCTGTCTGTCTTTCTGGGTGGCCAGAGTGTGACCCCCCCGTCCCTCTGCCAGAGGCTGTGTGGTGCTGTGGTCAGCCACACGTGGCTCAGATTGCACGGGATTCAGATCCCGACTCTTCCAGCCCTCGGGCGGGGGGCGAAGGAGCGTCATAGCAGCCCCAGTAAATCTCAGCTGAGCACCCAGCGAATGGTCAGTCGTTGCTGTTACACGTACGGTCACGTTTTCATTGTTACAGAGTTGGGCTCGTAAGCCGCTGCGGAATGACGTCCCTGGCGAGGCTGGTGAGAGGATGGGAATTGGGCGTGGCCCTGCTGGTTGAGTCCCTTGGTCCAAGTTACAAGGGGGGCAGTGGCAGAGCTGCGGTGTCAGCCCAGGGCTCCAGGCTCCCTGGCCGGTGTCGCTTTCAGTGGGCTTCGTGGCCCTCCACACAGGAGCGGGAGGGCGGGCAAAGAGAGACGTCCATAAACCATTTGGTCCCATCTCGGCCTCCACACAAAATCGGACTGGCACTGACCAGGAGCACAACCTTAATTCCCCAAGGCACTTGGACTGGGAGCCCGTCGGGGTCAAGGAGATGGCCTGTGTGTTTGTGTCTAACAGTAGGTTCGTGTTGTAGGTACTCTGTAAGTATTTGTGAAGTGGACAGATTAGTTGACAGCAACAACACCGATGGTAATAATAATAGCTAATATTTTTCAAATGAAACCAAGCACGGTACAAAGTGCTTTCCGTATATTATCTTGGTTCATCCCTTTATTAACTTTAAACTTCAGGATACTGTTTATGGTGCTATGATTATTTTAGGCACACTTCGGGTACCGTTGTACCCATTTCACAGGCGAGGAGGCTGAGATTCAGGGTAGATGATTCATTAGCCCAAAGTCCCATAGGGAGTACGAAGCAGAGTTGGAATTTGTACCCAGGCGGTCTGATTTAAGAACGATATTTTTTCTTTTTATTAAGTAAACTGTCTCCCAATGTGGGGCTCGAACTCACGACCCGGACATCAGGAGTCACATGTTCTCCCAGCTGAGCCTGCCAGGCACCCCTCAGGCTGTCTGATTTCAAGCTAGGGGTCAGACGTTTCTGTGTGCCTGTGAGGGTGCGTGTGCATACACACGCGTGTGTCTGTAAAATGGCCACTGATTGTCCCCTGACTTCCCCCATTTCCCTCTCCCCCCCCCCCCCCGCCCCCCAAGGGAGAGGACCCTGGCCATATTGGGGAATCGGTGAAAGACCTCCGTCACCAGAGCTCCTGAGTGGGCCCTGAATCATGGGCCGGTCTTTTCCCACACAGAGGCCATCCAGGCGAGGGCCAGGGGTCGAAGCCGGAACGAGGTGGCTTGTGAGATGAAAAGTTTGAGGATTAGAGGCGCTCAGGGGACACGTGGCTCCTTGAGGTCACAACAGCCCCACCCTGCCCGGACCATCCCCTTCAGGGCCCCGGGGCCCAGCGGGCTGGCGTGCGTGGCCGCCTGCGTCGTCAGGAGGGCGAATCTCACTGGGGTCTTGGACTCTCAGAGGCATGACGGGGTATCTCTGGAAGAAATCTCATGGAGCCCTTCTGTCACCGTTGTGGTTATTGATCTTTCTAGCATCTCCCCTGGCCTGGTTCCATTCATAAGATCACGACAGAACGTCCCCAGCAAGGTTGGTGACAGGATAGGAATTTGGGCATCTCTTTCTAGAGGTAGCAGAGACTTTTTCCGAGTAGGGAAGACTAGAGTGGGCATTGGGAGGGCCGGAAGGCCCCCTGGAGTCCCTGCCTGGGGGTGGCTGTGGGGCTTTCCACCAGCCGTTCGCTGCTCCTGAGTTTCCACCAGACGATCAGCCCTTAACGCTGAGGCTGCTAATACCACTTCCTGGCGGGTCTCACACACTCAGAGGCTTACAGTGTTCTCGGTGATTTCTGCCGCGGCCCCACGGATGTCTTGGGTAGAGAGGACAGCTAGGAATGATCATCGCAGACTCCAGAATCTCAGTAACTGGCTAACAACCAGTGTTATTTGGTTAAGAGGTTGGATCAGGATCCAGGACTCCTGCCCCCGGCCCGGGGCTCTGTCCACACACCCAGGGCCTTCTGAAGGTCCCCATGGTCCGTGTAGACAGCGGAGGCGGCAGTCCTTGGGCGCACCTGCTCTTCCCAAGGTGGAGAATATTCCACAGAATAAAGCAGCATTTGTCCAGGAAGGATAATGCCTATCTTATTGCTGGGAAAACAGAAACCCGGGGAAGGTACTGAAAAATAGAATTTTATTCCTGGAAGGAACTTGAACTCATTCGTTCAGCATCCTACCTGGCGCTCTCCTCTCGTCTGCAGACAGAATCTCCGCTGGCTAGTTATCCAGCCTTAGCTGCCACCTCTTCCCTTTCTCCTCTTCCACCACCTCCTCCTCTTCCTCCCCATCTTCTGAGCGCTGACGTTATTGAGCACCGATTGTGTTCTAGATGCTTTCTGTGTATTAAGTTGATCTACCGACAACCAACCCTAGGAGTGAACCGAGGCCCAGAGAGGTTGTAGCTTGCTCAGGGCGACACACTAGTACGTGGTAGAGGCAGCACGTGAATTTGGCTCCCTGGGCCATGCTCTTGACCACTCCTGAGGCAGCTGGAAACGAGGGAACGTGTGAGAATACCCAGCACGCTGCCTGGCGTACAGAAGGTGCTCAGGAAATGCTGGTGATTTTCTCCAAAAAATACCAGAAGGTTTTACCTTATACTGCGCCAAATCTACTTCCCATGGGTCCCCGTTCTGTACTCCTCCTTGGAACCCCATGAGGCACTTCTGCCCCCCTTCCTGTTCCAGTCCTCGGGCTGTGAAGATACCTCATGAGCAGAAGCAAAGCCAGGATTCAGGCTCTTCCTAGCTGGGTTTCTGTCCGAGACTCTCCTCCCCACACCGGGTCCCCTGGCTGGGAAGGTGGTTGGGGGGCTCAGAGAGACGTCCAAGGCTAGGACTCATGGGTGGGTAGTTGCCTGATCTTGGCCACAAGGCGATGTGGGTGATCGCCACACATCCATTCACAGGGCACATTTCCGGAGTGCCCCTGGGGTGCCAGGCACAGCCACAGGGTGGCACGGGGTGGGTGCACCCCACGGCCAGCCCCTCACACCGTGCCGGCACAGATATGGAATCTGTCAGATGCTACACTGGACCTTGGGTCCTGGGGGCAGGGGACTGAGGCCCAAGGTGACCGCCTGCTCCTTTGAGCCCCGCCCAGGCAAGGTGATGCTGCAGATACCCTTCCCCCAGGAAGTTCGGGTGACCCAAATCTAGTAGTACAGAGTGGGCAACTAGATGGGAGAAGGCTCCCCAGTTTATTTGAGCTAAAATAGCACCATCCCATTTGCCTTTGAAAAGTGAGAGTCCTGCCAGAGTCCAGAGTAAATAGGCTGGAACATGAGGTCTGCCAGGTGGGGCGCGGAGTGGAAGTAACAAGGCCGCGGGGCTGTGTAGTCCATCAGCACGAGGCTGGCCAGGCCGGGGCTGGCCCGCTCTCTGTCTTCCCCTCTGCTCCTCTGTGGGGAGGGGGTTAACCCCGGGGGAGGGGGGAGAGGCTTGACCTGGGGCTTAAGGAGCTGGGATGGAGCTGACCTTTGTCCCAGGTTCCCCGGGCCAGTAAGGGCTGCTGCTCTTGTCTCGCCGTGTCCGTTGTCCTGTGTTATCGCTGGACCCGGCGGCAGCCCTGCCCCGTGGGGGTTATTCGCTCCATCTGACCCAGGAGAGAAGGGGTGCTCCCGGAGCCCTAGAGTAACTTGCATAGGGTCGTGCAGCTGAAGGACAGCATTGTCCTTTCTCCGTATCCCTGGCTTCTCCTCCGTGGCCTGTGCTTCTCCAAGGAGCCAGTAGGTGTCTCTGTTCAGCCTCCAGCCCCCAGCAGGGCAGGGATTGAGCAGCTCACCTAGGGGAGGGTCAGGCCGCCCTGATGCCCCGGGGAGGTCAGCAGAGGTCCTCATGTCTATCTCCCGACGAGACACCGCTCCCCTGGCACAGGGGCTGTGTCTGTTTCTCAGCTTTGCACCCCCAACTCCTAGGACAGCCCCAGCATATAGTACGTGCTCAATAAATATTTGCAGCGTGGATGGCTGCTTTTGTGAGCTCCTTGTCAGCAGAGGCCGTGGATCGGGGGGCCCTCGGCGCGTGCTGAGCTCTAGCTCTGGAAAGCGGGGATGGGCTGCTTTAACTCACAGACGTGTGTGCGGAAGACTCGGTTAGTTGATGTGGATCTCGAAGGACATTTTCTCCTTGGAGCGGGGGGTTAGCGTGACGTGTCATGAAGCAGAATCAGTACAAAGAGCAGCCCTGGGTCTGCCTGGACGTTGGCTCTACGTATGCACTTCACAGCGTCCTCAAACCCAGCTGAGCCTGGCATGAAGGGTCGGGGGGTGGGGGACTGGACAGGAGTGTCTTAGTGAGAGCAGAGGTGGTACCCACAGGTGAGGAGCTCTGACTTGAGCTCGGAGTGGGGGTGCTCTTGCTCCTGTGAGTTGGGGGGCTCTAGGAGCAGGGGCCTGAGCCCCGCGGGTGCTCCTCCAGACACCGAGCGTGACCTGGGACCGTGTGCACCCTGGAATTCCTGTACTTGCAAGGGGAGTTAGCTGTGTGGGAGGGCAGTGGGCAGGGGGGGTGTGGGGAATGCCGTGCAGAGGCTAGGAAGAGGCTGCCCTTGTGTGGGGACCATGAAAAGGGACCCAGGATCTAGGGGATGAGAGGGCCTGTTTAACATTTCACGCCCTGAATTCTGGGGCATGGTCAGGAGCCTCGTGGAAGCAGAGCCTCGGGGACTCTGGCCACCTGCTGCTGGCTGTGGTCAGCCGGGTCCGCTGAGTCCTGCCCCCGCTGCCCCCGCTGCCCCCGTGCCCATTTCTGCCGATTGGCGGTGGTGCCTACAGGGCTGAGTTGAGAGGGGTCTGGGGCTGAGTGTGGGCTCCTGGGATGGGGCCTGGTTTGCCTTGTATCTGCCGCAGGCACAGGGCAGGATCAATTTGTCAAGCGAGATCTCGGCCAACCATTTCATTTTACAGATGAGGAAATTACTCCGAGAGGGGAGGTAACTCGCCCAAGGTCACAGGGCTTGCAGAGTCAGGATTCAGGATTGCAGAGTCAGGATTCCCCTGACCCCTGGTTTGTTCTGTCTCGTGCCTCTCTGACTCACAAGGAGCCTCTCATCAAGCCAGGGGACCCAGTGCCCTGCTCCCCTGCTCCCGCACCATGGCTGGGGCCCTCCCCAGCTTCTAGCCAGCCCCCTCCAGCCTGGGCAGGGTGTGGAATGAGCCCCAGAGGCATCCCCACAGCAGGTGGTACATCACGCGTGTCAGGAACACCCCCAGCTTAGCTGTGCGTTAACACTCCGGGTCCAGGTTGAACTGGGCAGAGCAGGACAGGCTGATGACTGTCCTCTGAGCAATCCGCAGCAGCTTCTTGGAAGAGGGGGCTTCCTGGCAGCATGAGTCCCTGTCTCTTTATTTCCTGTGTAGCCTTGGACATGTCAGTTAGCATATCAAAAGCCTCTGCTCAGCAGCAAAATGGGGGCAATAAAGAGCCTATTCTCAAAGGACTTGGGGAGGAACAAATCGGTCACATCTATAAAAGTGTATCTTAAATCATAAGGTGCTTGCTTGCTTTTTTTTTTTTTTAAGATTTTATTTATTTGGGAGAGTGAGAGAGCACGAGCGGGGGGCGGGGGGGTTGAGGTAGAGGGAGAAGCAAGAGAAGCAGACTCCCCCACTGAGCCAGGAGCCCGATGGGGGCTCAGTCCCAGAACCCCGGGATCATGACCTGTGCCAAAGGCAGATGCTTAACTCACTGAGCCACCCAGGTGCCCCCGTAAAGTGCTTTCAGTAGATACTATCTGACTTTATGTATATAAGATTCCAGAACAAGCAAGCTGATCTTTGGTAATGGAAGTCCGGCTGGTAGCTTCCCTCGGAAGGGGGCAGGAGGGGGTATCTGGGCCACTAGAAATGCTCTGTGTCTGGATCTGTGAGCTGATCTTTGGGAAATTCCCTGGGCTCTACACACGTGTGCACTTTTCTATACGTACGTTGTATGTCAATTTTGAAAGTTTTTCAGGTGGTTCTCACGGCTAGAGTCTGGTCACTTGACAGAATGTCCAAGAGGAGGCCTGCAATGACATGAATAAAAATAGCAGTGATATTTGTTGAACACGTTTTAGGCAGTGTGCTGATCATTCGTATGCATTTTCTCATTTAGTCCTTACAACAAACCCCATTTTACAAGGCTCAGAGAAGGGGCATAAATGGCCCGATGTGACACAGCCAGCCGGCAGAGGCGGGCCAGGGCCAGGTCTGACTGCAGAGCCGGCCTTCTCGGCCGAGTATGAAGGCCTGCTCCGGGGCCGCCCTGACCCCTCGCCCGTCCCCTAAGGTCCATCCGCTAACGGGAGCGGAGGTGGCGAGCCTCCTGGCTGTGCTGTCTTTGCCACTTTGCCGCTCTGACCGCGCGGGGCTCCTGCTGGGCCTGGCAGCTTGTGGCAGAATACGCGGAGCAGCCACCGTTGCTGTGCGGGTCCCAATCTGGAGATGCTTCTAGAAGGGAGGTAGGTGGGCAGCAGGAGCCAGAAGGAAGGCGTCCGTCTGGAGAGTAGCGAGTGGAGCTGTGCTCGGGCAAGGGTCTCCGAGGGGCTCGGGGGAGGGGGGTGCGCTGTGTGGAAGCTCGGGGTAATGATGGTGTGCTCAGTGAAAAGCCTCCAGGGCAGGTCCCTGCCAGGTGAGAGGGAAAAGCAGTGTTTCTCCCGGAGTCCGAGGGAGAAGGGAGCGGCTCTGCGTAATGCGAATTCCCTCACTGTCTCCCGCCAGTGCTGGGGGATTTGCATCTTCACCCAGACCACCGAGACCTCCGGGGTGCTGCCGGGGGTGCTGCTGGGGAGAAGCCAGCACAGGCTGGCCTCCTCCCGTGGGCTGGGGGCTGGGAGGGAGCGGGGCAGTCAGGCGCTTTTGTGGCCTGCATTATTTGGCGAAGCAAGGCAGCCTCACTCAGACTAAGTCACCCTGGCGTGTGGCCTTGTCTGGGGGGAGAGGTGGCATTGTGTTCGCGTTTATATACAACTGGCAAACCAGATAAAGCCTTATTGTCCAAGGTTTCCAATCATATGGGGGGAAAAAGAGGGCCCGGTGGCTTCATTCAAATGGGTGCTGGAAGGCAGACAGCTCCTTTCCTGAGGAGCCCACTCAGCTCACCACCTCTGGGAGGCCTGCCCTGATTAACCCCTTCAGCCCCTTCCTGTCACGTTCCAGTCCTCAGCAAGGACGCATACACTGTGACGAGAGTAAGTACGTTAGCAAGCTCTGGTTGTTTAGGATTGATTTTGTCTCCAGTCTATCTCTGGTACTTTGATCTTGTTCCCCCCGCTTTGACTGGAGGCTGGTTGAGGGCAGAGAGGACGAGGACCCTTCCTTAGAGCCTCTCTTCAGGAGTCCCTCCTTTGAGCAGGTGCCCATCGAGCCCAGCTAGCTGACACGAGCTCCCCAGTGCAGCCTTGGCTCTCTGCCTCAGGATGTTTGCACATGCTGTTTACCCTGCTTGGAGCCCCTTCTTCCACCCCCTCTCCTCCTCTTGCTTCACTCCTGCATATGGATTCCTCTTCCAGGCAGCCCTTGCCTGCTGCCTCCTCCAGCCTGAATGAGGCTGGTTTTGTCTATTCTGAAGCCTCCAGCACTCCTTCCCTTTGGAGCGCTCCCCACGCTGCATCGTAACTGCCTAGTTCAAGGCTTGGACTCTCTACCTGGGGCCTGAGGTCCAGGGATAAGATTGGGCTGTCATGGTTGCTTCTGTGCCCCAGGTTCTAACACAGAGCCCCGCAGGTGGGGGATCTCGCTGGTGTTTTTGGAAAGGGGGGGGCATTGAGCACCAAAGAGAGGAGCAGTTTCCGGAGCTCCTTCTTCGGGAGCCCAGGTGCTGGGCCCAGCTGTGTCGGAAGGGTTGCCCTTGTCCATGTGGCTCCTTCCAGCTGAGTCTGAGCCCCAGAACAGCTGCTAGAGGCAGGCGTCGAAAGCCCAGCCTGGGCCCCTTGTGACCGCGTCATTGAGGTCCTGCCAGCTGCGCCCAGATGCGGGGTAATTGTGTTCCACAGACATGCCTAGATGTCAAACGTGTAAGACCCCTGTGGGGAGTGGAGAGGGGACCAGGAAAGGTGCTGGCTGTCATTTATCCTTCCGTGGAGCCCGGTGAGGGTGATTTCAGGTATCCTGCAGTTCTTGGTAGAGAGAAGCCTTCCTCCCTCACGCCCCTCACGGCCACCGTCCCCACTGTGTGCACGTTTGCTTTTAGCCGCTTTCCTATCCAGCTTGTCCATGTAATACTCCCAGCAACCCTGGGAGGCGAGTGTTATTTACCCATTTTACAGATGAGGAAACAGAAGGTCAAAGTGGCTCCGCTGACACGTGTGCATTGTGGCGCTTGACTGGTAGGCATTAGGGCTGGGATCCAGCTCTCTAGCGGTCCCCACCACAGCTGCCCTTCCTTCCAGGCAGCTCAGTGCCCTGCTTAGGAATCAGGGAGCCCCAAGTGCGAGTCCTCAGAGCACCCCGCTGCTCTCGCTCGGCGCCTGGGAGTCCGTGACCTTGGAAGGGCCTGTGTCCCGACCACAAAGTGTGGGTGGGAGGGGGAAGTCTGGCTTTGACAAATAGCCCTGTGGTCCCAGGACATGCAGGGCTAATTCAAGTGCAAACAGTGTATTAGTATTTATTACTCATGCTCCACTGCTAATAAAATTTGAGTTTAAAAATAATGGTGAGCAAATGAATTGGTCGATGGCCTGTGGGAAGAGGATGCAGGGAAGGATATTTCATGGAGAGGAGTGACAGGGG
This sequence comes from Ursus maritimus, assembly GCF_017311325.1. Taxonomy (NCBI): domain Eukaryota; kingdom Metazoa; phylum Chordata; class Mammalia; order Carnivora; family Ursidae; genus Ursus; species Ursus maritimus. The sequence continues at coordinate 47,536,607 of NW_024424008.1, read as the reverse complement.
GACTTAGCTCCTGCAGGTTCCTCAACGGGGTGTGGGGGGGATGGGAAGGATTATTACTGGGGGCTGCTCTCCACTCCCTGCCCCGTCTGGGAAGTCGTTCATCTGCACGTTCTCATTTGTCGGAGAGCATTTGTTGAAGGAGACAGCATCTCCAGGCTGGGTGCCTGCCTCCCGAAGATCCCTTTCTGTTATCTGTGCTGAAACTCTGGAATTGGGAAAGTCACTTCCTGCAGGGTCCCGTGCCTGCGATCCAGTGGGTGCCCCCGCCTCGACACCTTGAGTTAGGAGAGCAGACTGAGCTCTGTCTTTCAGGCAAGACAGAAACCTCAGAAGTTTCTCAGACAAACGAAGGGACATACCATAGCTTCCACGATGTCTGAGGATGTGGGAAGGGGGAGAGAGGGCCCCGGAGTGTTGAGAGGACTTGGAGCTGGATAGCACTTTGGGGTGAGGAGAGGGTTGATTGTTAGAGCCCCTCTCCTCTGCAGTAGACAGCACCCCCGCCCCTGTATATCATTGGTCCTGCTTGTGTCAGGAGCGTCATGGGCTGGACAAAAAATGTAATTCGAGAAGACCTGCTACTGTGTGACTTTGAGCAAATCATTTAACCTTCTTGGGACTTAGTTTGCTGATCTATAAAATGGGAATGCTGAGACCTGCCTGGCCCATCATGGAATCAAGAGGGAACACAGGGCTGTGCAAGCAGATGAGACGTGATGGGCTGTCCGATGTTTGGAGACAGTTCTCACACTCTTCTCAAGAAACTGCTTTGCTTAAACCTGGGCTTTTGGAGGGCTTAGAAAATGTGAGGGGACTTGGGGTTTGTGCATGTAGGTAGTACTTGCAAGAGCTTTCAGTATGTATCTGTCAGGAACGGTGGAAGGGGGCATGGCGTTTTCCTCCCCTCACTTTCCCTGCCCCCCACATGCACCCGCTCTGTAGTGCCGTCCTAAGTAAGGCTTAGACACCCAACGTCACCGGCGCGCTGGACTGGGCGCTGTGCCCACGTACTGTCCAAGTCTCACCCAGCCTTGAGGTAGGCACCAGTGTGATCTCATTTTACTGGAGTGGGAAACCGAGGCCCAGAGCTGTGAGGGGCCTACCCAGGGTCACAGTTAGAATTGAGCTCTGCCTGGCTCCTTCAGCACCCTGTGCGCTCGAGGTTCTGGCCCGAGGATGTCAGGCCAAGGATTGCATCAGTGACCTTGTGGTGACCCTGTGGAGTGGGTGCCTTCCCTTTTCTCTCCCCTGTGCCCCAAAATGGAGACCTGCCCCGTCTCTGGACGCCCTGAGCATGCAGATGGACTTGAGTGCACCTCGCACGTGTTTTGCCTTCAGAGCGCCATGGGCTGCAGGGAGCAGAACTTCCAAAGGCTGAGCCAGGGTCTGGGGCCACTCAGATGCCGGCCGGTTTCTGATTTTGGCCTCTGGGAGTCTCTGGTGGTTCCTCTCCAGTTCCAGAAGTGACCTGGCCACGTGCTCTGAACATTCTTGCCCCTGCCCCAGGCCTAGGTCCGTGCACCTGCCCGGGCCCACCCTTCACCCCAGGATCTCTTGGCCCAGCTGTCCCAGTGGGGTCTGTCCCGGGTGCGGGTACAGTGGCCCTGCAGGGTTAGCAGGGAATGTCCCACCCGCTGGGAGGCATCGAATCAAGATCTCCCCGGAGGGGGAAAGGGTATTGTTTAGACATTTTGTGTAAATTAGTAATATTGTAACTGTTAATTGAATGTCCATCGATTGCCTGCCAGAGGTTTGATTTAATCTGTCCTTCCCTTCCGAGCTGCAGTCGACTGCTTCAGTGGTTGGCTTCTTGGTCTCATTTTTCTTTCTCTAAAGCGGACTCCTCCCCGGCACCCCCAACCTTGGTCTCATTTCGCTGTCTTCATGAGCATCTGACACTGGCCTTGGCCTCCCTGTAGCCACCAGTCCCTCCCAAGTGGATCCGCATGACTCCTCCCTCAACTGGAGTTTCCTCGAGTTATCTGGAGACCCAGGCGAGACAGAGTTGGCCTGGTGCATTGCTTTTGGGATTTGAATGCTTTGAGATGTTCTGCAGGGGTCTGGAGACAAATGGGATGAGCCCTGGTTTTGCTCATTCATTCATTCATTCATTCATTATTCGGGGGTGGGGGGCATCAGCTTTATGCCAGGCCCTGTGTTCAGCTCTCAGGGAACACATTCCTGAGTTCAGCATTTTGTAGTGAAGATGGGGCGGTGGACAGATAACACAGTGTGCCGAGGTGGAGGCCAAGGCACAGAGCCAGGGGGACACAGAGAGGACATGGAAATCAGACGTGGGCAGCAGGGAAGTCTTCCTGGAGGAGGAACAATACCTATAATATAGATCAAGCTGATTTCTGAGGACAGGTAGGAGTTAGTCTGGCAAAGAAAAGGTCAGAGGCATCTTAGGCAGAGGGAACAGTGTGTGATGACTGGGCCAGAGCGGGACCCGGGGGAAGAGGTGGCCAAGAATAAGGCAAGGGGTTAATCACAGTCACAATGGAGCACTCACTAAGCATCGGGCAGTGGCTAAGGGCTTTCCTTGGATTATCTAGTTTGTACCTATAACAACCCCATGTACAGGTGCTAGTAGCATCTTTGATCTCTGTGGTGGCAGAGCCTGGATCCCACATGTGCTTGGTAGAGAACCAGAGATAGGAACTCAGCCTTCTGATTCAGGGGTGCTGCTTCCTTCAGCACCCCTGGCCTGCCCTGGTATGCTGTGCCGAGGGTTGGGGCAGTGACCTTGGGGCATCCCCGTAGTGCCAGATTACGGAGGGTTTTTTGGGCGTGCTAGAAAGTGTAAACTGTGTAAACTGTATCCTGAAACCTACAGAGAACCACCGAGAAATTTTAAACAGAATACTAGCTTGTTCAGATTTGTTTTTAGAAATAATCGCTCTTGCTGTGGGTTGGAGGAGGACATGACCCAGACCTCAGACACAGAGAGCAGTAACCGAGCACAGCAGTGACCCTGTGCTGTTGCTGGGTCGATGCCTAAGGCAGGAGGACGGGGGTCGGGCGGCACCGAGGACCCGGGACACCTAGGAGTCAAATGTATGTGGCTCAGGGGTGCTGGGTGAAAGGCAGGTGTTTAGACGATTCTCAGATGCTTTTTTTTTTTTTTAACCAGAGGTTACAAAAACTTATTTTTGTAAAATACATGAATACATCTCATCAGAATAAAGTCTTGCCAAAAGCCAGATTATGACCTGTGACAATTTCCAGGTCGATGCAACATATCTTTGTTGATCATGAAAAGGCACGTGTGTAGTAGTGACATGCTGGTCTGCCCACTGGCGCGGAGACTCACACGGGGCGTGGATCTTACACTGGAGACCGTAAGTTGATACACCGTCAACTCACTGGCGTTATTTAATAGCCTTGTTTCCCCCAACACGGAAAAGATGCATGTGAAAACGACACAGGGTGAAAAAGAAAGCCTTCCGGTACTTCATACCCTCGCAATGGAACCGCAAGGCTCATTAGCTACAGAAATTCCTCATCGTCGTGACCCCAGCCAGGACGAGTGGTTTCTCCTCCCCTGCTTTACCGAGACGTCATTGACAAACCTCGCTGTAGAAGTTTAAACTGTCCACCGTGATGGTTTGACATACGGATGTCGTGGAGTGATTAATGACTTTAGCCAGCATCCGTCAGCTCATAGATACAATAAAAGGAAAAAGCAAAACAAAACAAAAGAAGCAAAAGAATTCGTTTCCTTGTGATGAGAACTGAAGATCTACCCTCTCAGCAGCTTTCCGTGTCTCCTACAGCCGTGTTGACTACAGTCGTCACCCCACACACGGCCCCCCCCAGGACCGATTCATCCCGTAACTGGAAGTTCGTATCTTCCGACCACCTTCCTCCGGTCCTCCCCGCCGCTGCCCTCCCCTCTGATCACCACAAGCTGGTCTCTTTTTCTATGAGTTTGGATTTTTGGTTTGGGTTTTATTTATTTATTTTTTCAGATTCCACATATAAGCGAGATCCTGTAGTGTTTGTCTTTCTCTGTCTGGCTTACTTCACTTGGCATCATGCCCTCAAGCTCTATCCATGTTGTCGCAAATGGCAGGATTTCCTGTTTCTCGTCGCTGGATGCTCTTCTGTTGTGTATATACACCACATCTTTATCCGTTCACGCGCTGATGGGCGCTTGCGCCGTTTCCGTGTCTCGGCTGTTGTGAGTAACGCTGCCCTGAACGTGGGGCGCGGATAGGTCTTTGGCATAGCGTTTCATCTTCTTTGGATCAGTTCCCAGAAGTGGGATTACTGGGTCATATACTCATTCTCTTTTTCGTTTCCTGAGGACCCTCTATAGTGCTTTCCACAGCGGCTGCACCAGCTTGCACTCCCACCGGCAGTACACGAGGGGTCCCTTCTCTCCTCGTCCTCACCAGCACTGGTTATCTCAGCGTCTTCTTCTGGGGCAGCTGGGAGTCATTCATCAAGGCCGGGTGTACGGGGAAGGACTGGATTGCAGTAGAAGATGATGGACTCAGCCCTGTTTTAGACTAGCTGATTTGCTGTGACCGTGGCGATCTCTCACAAACAATTGAATGTGCCCACCCGGAGCCCAGGACAGAGGCAAGGAAGGGCTGGGGTGCAGGTTTGGGAACTGGGGCAATAGGGGGCACACGGGTTTGGATGAGCTCCCCTTGAAAGACATTTAATGTGAGAAGAGAGGGGGGCTGATGATGCGTTCTGGAGACTGTCCATTTGGAAGGCCTGAGTCCACGAAGGGACCAGAAGAAGTAGATAGGGGTAGAAGGACCGCCCGGAGAGAAAGGTGTCCCAGAAGGCTGGTAGACATGGGGGAGTGGTCCCTAGTGTGGAATGCTGCGGAAAGGTGCGGTGAGTCAGTAAGGCAAGAGCAGACAGTGCTTAGGGGTTTGGCAACTCGGGGACCCTTGGTGACCTTCCTGGGAGAACTGGGTGGGGCTAGGGAAGGGGAGATTCCGGGAGGGGAACGGTGTTGGATAGGACAGGAAAGGAATTGTGACAGGTGGCTTCTGCAGCCTGGCTGGGAGAGGAGAGACCAGGGAAAGCCTCTGGCGGGGGCAGAGGGCCCAGGGAGGGCCTCTGCAGCCTGAGAGACCTGAGTACGGTTACTGACTGAGAAAGATCAGTGGACGTAAAGAGGGGAGGTTGACCGGCCATTCAGTTGCCCAGGACTCAGGGGCTTCCTGGAATTCAGACTAAACCTGGGATGGTCCCGGGTGAACTGGGACAGCTTGTCATTCTGGGAGAGTTTACTTCCACTGGTGAGCTGGCCAGTGTTTGACAAAGGGCTCCTGTAGGGGGGAAGCCCTGGTGCATAGTGTTTACTGAGTGCCATGGTGTGGACACTCTTGCCACAGTCCATTTTAAGCTACCATCGTGACATCACCGAAGGCAGAACTGGGAAGTCTTTTGAGCTGGTCTGGGCTGGCTCCAGCACATATCAGAAGAGAGCCAGAGGGAGGGGCCTGGGGGGCAGGAGGGGCTTCCCCTCAACGGGGACCAGAGGGAGGAGGTAGAGCTCTGGATGAATTTCAGACCCATCAAGAGAGGGAGACCCTGCTTAGAGGGGGTAGAGTGGGCCAGGGACCAGAGGTGAGCCTGGGAGGGAGCCTGACCCACTGGGGCAGATGCGGTCAGGGGCGCAGGAGAGAGTATTGGAGTCGGTGCGGGTTTGGGGAAAGAAGAAACAATGATCAGGAGCTGTGCGGCCCCGAGGAGCCAGGTTCATCGTGAGCCAGGGTCACAGGTGGGCAGCCGAAGGCATGTTTCGATAAGCATGTCTGTGCTGTCACTTGGCTGCTAAGAGGGACAAGAGGGGACCCTCTTTCCACGTGGGCAAGGCTGGGGTGTGGTACAGCAGCACTGGGCCAGCTGGAGAGGCAGGCGAGGCGCAGAGGAGCCCAGAAGGGAAGCACCTGCCTTAGGTTTTGGAGTCTCTTTCCTTAGCCAACCCCCACCCCCACCCCATTCTGGCTGCAGAGCTGAACGCGTAACCTGGGAGCCAGCCCGCATCCCAGGACTGTCCAGGCTCCCCGTCTGGAACAGGGCTCAGCTTGGAGAGTCCCTCTCTGCTCCCTGTGCTGCACTGTGTCTCTGCTCCCGGGCAGGTGTGGGGCTGACCCAAACAGCAGGGCACTGGGCTGATGCAGCTCGAGACTCATGACTTCTGGGGTGTGGGAAGGCAGCACCGTGACCTCGAAGTCAGAAAGACGTGGGTTTGAGTCCCAGCCCCATCATTTGAACTCCGTGGGTCCCTGGTCAGGATGCTTAACTTCCCCACCCTTCAGCTTTCTCATCCATGAAAGGGGAATAGCACTGGCCCTCACCAGAGACACCTGTGGGGATTCGATGAAATAATCCATGGAAAGTGTTGGGCACCATGCCTGTGCCTGTAGACATGGCTCCTTTAATGTTAGATGTGATTGCTGTGGACAGGGCTCCATTCCAGCTCTGCATTCGGATGTTCTTTCTCATCGGCATCTAGCCCCCTCAAGTGAACGGATGGTCTTGGCTCCCTGTCCCTCCCCTCTGCTCTCTACTCCCTCCCTCCCTTCCTGACTCCTCCCCACAGCACTCACTACCTGTTCACACACTATATATTCTACTTATTTATCGTCTGCCTCCCCTCGCTAGAATACAAGCTCTGTGAAGGCAGGAGTGTCTGTGTTTTGTTCACTGCTCTATCCCCAGGATCAAGAACAGTGCCTGGTATACAGTAGGTATTAAATAAATGTTCATTGAGTGAATTAAGAAGTGAAAGTCTCAAATAACCAGCAACCTTTATTCTTGCTATTTTTGTCAGCTCTTAACATCCCCGTTCCAGAATCTTTCGCTCTTCATAAAGCCTAATCTGGGTGGGCTTGCTCTAGTGTAGTGCGGACAGGTTGCTGTAGGACCAGGAAGGAGGGAACAAATCATTCTACCTGAGGTGAGACTAGGACACGATTCACCGAGAAGATGACACTGAACTAGGCTTTGAGGGAGGAATAGGAGTTTTCTGAGTGGGCAAGAGAAGAAAGGACATTCCAGGCAGAGCCAGTAGCAGGAACAGAAAGAGGCACAGTGGTGTAAAAGTCCGTGGAACATTCACAGAATAGTGAAGAGTATCTGGGTGTAAATGTGATGCGTGCCGTGGGCTGGAGGAAATGCAGTGGAAGGCTGCGGATGCGATCTGGCTGAGGTATGGAAACACGCCTCAGAAGAGGCAGCCATAGGGGCGCCTGGGTGGCACAGCGGTTAAGCATCTGCCTTCGGCTCAGGGCGTGATCCCGGCGTTCCGGGATCGAGCCCCACATCAGGCTCCTCCGCTATGAGCCTGCTTCTTCCTCTCCCACTCCCCTGCTTGTGTTCCCTCTCTCACTGGCTGTCTCTGTCTCTGTCGAATAAATAAATAAAATCTTTAAAAAAAAAAAAAAGAAGAGGCAGCCGTGGTTGAGAGCTCAGACTCCAGGGCCGGGCTGCATGGGTCCCCAGCCCAGCTTTCCCGCTGCCTGCGGCATGCTTCTGTTTGCTGTAAAGTGGGGATAATCACAGTCCTCACCTATAGGGCTATAGTGGGGATTAAACGAGTAAAATATAGGGAGCACTTAGTACCTGAGCAAAGTGATATAAAATATTAACTATTATTATTACAGCAGGAGCTCCACGAATGCTGAATTTTTTATATGTGCATCCGTGCACGTATGTTCGCATTTGCATTGCCACTCATAGGCACCCCTTGCTCATGCATAATGAGCGCTCCTTAAGATACGAAAATGACGCTATAACCTGCCTCCACATCAGCGGGCGTGTTTTCAGTTTTCGGTAGTAGCCGTGAACGTACATGAATACGGTATTCGTACGCTCGGCTGGCTCCTCCTGACCGCAGGGCTGCAGTTCTGCCTCGGTGGGCCAAAGCCCGGCATGCGTCTGAGACCCGGACAGACAAAGGTAAGCATAAAGTCATTCTTAGAGGGCAGGAGCGGAAGATTGTAAATGCGATTCTGGAAGCATCGCGCTGAGAAATCGTGGAGAGGGTGAGAGGTGCCGGAAGTCTATAGACAGGCAGATGTTTTCACAAAGAAGGAAAAGGTAGATTAGAAAATATTATAAAGCAATAAGTGGTATGCCATTTGCCTCCAACATTTTGAAAGAGTTTAGGAAGCAGATGGCTTTGGAGCTCTGGGAAGACAAAAAGGTTCTCCCAGGGCTGGCAGGGGTTCACGAAGAACAAGTGAGGTCAAGCCCATCTCCCTTTCTTTCTCAAAAGCTTGCCATGTTGCGGGGTCTTAGACATGGGTGTCTTAATGTCAGGGAGCCTTAAGCCATGTCTTTGTGGTGTCTTTAGACATAAGACGGAAAGCCATTTAAAAAAAAAAAAAAGAAGGAAGGAAAAGCTGTAAACTCCGCCCTGTGGCGCAGACAGGTGGATTCATAGCCCCGGGCATCCAGGGAGGCTCAGGGCGGACCTAGAGAGAACTCACATTCATCTGTTTATTCATTCAGTTGCTCATGTTTTTACGTGACAAATGTTAACTGAATCCATCCTATGGATCTCTAGTACCAAGGGTGTCCTCCTCGGGCCCGTCCTGGTGACATGTTTGTCGCTGTCTTGGATGGGGAGAGGGAAAGCAGACTGTCACATTCACACATGGCACCAGGCTGGCCAGGAAAGGAGCTACGCCACTGACTGACATAATCAGTGTGTAGAATGATCGATAGGCAGAACGATGGGCCAAAACCAAAGGAGATGGAATTAACCATGAGCGAATGAGAATTCTTGCATATAGATTTTTTTTTTTTAATCAATTACCTGAACACAGAATGGGGAGGCCTGGCTGGGCGTCCTCCAGGGCAGAGGACTTGGCAGTGGGGCTGACCATGAGCTCCGTCTGCCCAGCACGTGCTGAGAAGAGCACCCCGTGGTCAGCCGAGGGGCGTGTTCCCCACCCTGCACCCTCATTAAAGCATGCTCAGGGGTTCACTGTGCCCAAAACCGAAAGTCTTGCTCTGAGATACGTTGATGAAAGCCACCATGTGTCCAGGAGCAGGCTGGCAACATGGCAAGGGGCTGCAGGAAGGTGGGAGGGAAGTTAGACAGCGGCTGCTCCAGACCTTTGAAGGTTTGCAGCGGGGCTAAAGGAGAGAGCCTGACTTCTTCGTGTCACTCTCCCTTACTCTTTGCCCCACCAGGGGACATATAGGACCCCTCCTTTTCTTTCCCACACTTTCGTCGTTTTTCCCTACCTGGCTCACGGATCCTTCGGAAATGAGGGAATGGAAAGCAGGGGGAAATGTGGGTTGTGGGCAGTGGGGGAAGCACCTAGCTGGAGAAGTGGAAGTGCTCTCGGGCCGTAGCCATAGAGCAAGCTTCAAAGTAGTCCCTGTCCTTGATACGGATGTTGCCTTCTACTTATTGGGCATGAGGACAAGGCAGACGAATGTGTACAAATGAGATCTCTGGGACCTCATCAGAACAGCTCTGTACTGCCTGGGGGAGTCCTACCTGGAAGCAAACGCAAATGCCTTCTGGAAGTTCTTTCCAAACCCTGGGGCAGAATCAATTATTCCTTCTTCTCTGGTTTCCACATACTTTGTGTACCGCCCCTACCAGGCGCATGCATATCCATTTGCACATACGTGTAATAGATGCGTGTTTGCGAGCTGCTCCCCCACCACGCTGTGAACCTGCCTTCTCCTGCTTACGGCTTCTGCCTCGGCCCCATGCCATGCACAAAGTCAATGCTCAGTAATGAATGAGTGACTCTGTCGTAGAATAAATCTACCTTCTTCTGTGTGCAGGTTGGAAGGCATACTCATTTGTTCCTAAAAACAACACGAACAAACAAGCCTTTGAATGGGTTTCCCTTCTTAAGGGGATGGACCCAGGCTGGAGGGCCGGGAGGTATATTTATATGTCCTACAGCAAGGAAAACCAGAGAGCAAGTTTGTGATTTATTGCCAAGGCCAACGTTTAAATAAGAACCTTGTCTTAATTATTTAGCTTTAATAAACAGAAGCGTGTTTTGATGTCCCCGCCACAGCCTTTCATAGATCACACAGCCGTAATGAGGGCGGAAGTCTTTCTTTAGAGAGAGGAAGAAACAAACATCCACCACCACCCACCATCTCCGATGCTGCGCGTGTCCCTCTGGATGTCTGTCTGTCTCCAGGATGGCCCTGCTTTCCCGGAGAGGTTCGGCACCGCGTCAGTGGGGAGAGGGCATATTTTTGGAGATGCTATCCCTTCCTGGGAAGAAAGAAAGGAGCCCAGTAGTTGGTTACGGGCAGGCGCTTGTAAGGGAGGTAGACAGTGTCCCGGGAGCACCCCCCACCTGCACCCCAGTCCATAGCCGGCAGGTGTCTGATTCCCCACTGTGAGGTCTGTCTTGTAAAAGGCTCACTCTCCCGAGGGCACACACATCCAGCCCCTGCAGATCCTTGGGACTTAACATTCCAAGCGTATTTTCCCTTTCTTTCTCCATGAGTTAGAATCAATTTTCACATTAGTAATGAAATTGTGTATATTGCATTAGCCATTATCATTGGCTTCCTTGCCGCTTAGGGCTGGCCGGGCAGACTGCCTCAGGTCCCTTATCATCCTGAAGTATGGAGACAGGCCAGGTGCTGGAGCTGGCTGGTTGTCTGAGACCTTTAAACTGGCAGCCTACCTGGTCAATCACCTAGCTCATCCGAGAGAAGGAGGAGGTCAGGAGGGAAAAAAGGGCAGTTTTTCCATCGGCGAGTCAGTGCAGTTTGTTGGTAAGTAAAGTCTACAGGACAACAATGCTGAGTCCAGGTCAGGGCTCAGGGCTCTGACTGTATCCCAGGATGGGTGAGGGGTCCTCCTGATGGTATCCGAGGGAAGGCCAGTGTCCTTACTGGGCCGGGGGCCAGGTTAGAGATTTTTTCTCTCCTTGTTCTCAGGGCTAGGAAGTTCCAAGTAAAGGAAAGAATGTAGCCCTGACTACCTGCCCCCCAAGTCCTTGGGGATCCCCAAGGCCAAAGCCACTTCCAGATCACATGAGAGGTACTCAACTCAAGCTCTGGCTGGAGGAGGCCTCCCTAAGGCAGGAGGTCAGCCCCTGGGGCTCTCACTCTGGGGAAGGAGCCCTTCCAGGGACCATCTTCCTGGGGGAGGGGAGTGTAGCCCCCTGGCTAGGGTTGGAGTGGCTCTTGGAGGCCTATGGGATAGTCCTGGGCCGTGTGTCCCTGTGGTCTGGAAGAGGTTCTGGGGAAGAGGTCTGGCACATTACAGGGCAGACCCCTGAGGATGAGCCGCGAGCATCTTAAACTACCCGTGGTAATCGTCCCTAACCTTGGTATCCACTTCGTAGTGGGTCACCAAAAGAAGCAGTCTTGCAAACAGTTCCCTTTGCTTTTTACAACACCACCAGCTCCTCTTTGCAGATGGACTCTGAGCCCAGTGCTCTGCCTGGGAGACACAGCTGCCCCTTGTGGCCACCTGCTGTAAGGGAAGCTGGCCAGGGACCTAACTGGAAGTCTGTTAGGTCCCACAAATATTATTTGATCTGGAGCTTAATTCGAGCGTTCCTCAGCAAAGTTATTATCCATACCAACGTATTTAAAGTGGTTAAATATTTTAAAGCCAGGTCAGCTTCTCTCGGCTGAACAGGGTCTCCAAACACAGAAGCCAGATGCCTCCCCTGGGAGCCAGATGGTGGGTTTGTGCAGGGGCCGCGTGTGCTGGGTGTTCAGCGGAGGAATTGAGGGGTAGGGAGGCAGCCAGGGAAAGGGAACCAGCGCTCTAACCTACTTGGTTTTCGAAGTCCTTCCCACGTTGCCCCACTGAAGGCAATTTGGAAGTGCTTGAGTTTCTGTGGGGCCATGACTTTGTCACAGGCGGAGAGAATGTGTGTCAGCAGACAGCGTAGGGTGGAACGGAGGGGATGAGCATGGAGTGCGGTGTGGGTGGGTTCGTCAGGGGTCTTCCGGGCCTCTGGGGAGAGATCGCCGAGGTCCCACAGGCCTGCAACCTGCCGAGAAAGAGAGGGCAGCTTTTCCTGCGAAGGTGTGGCATGGTGCCTTTAGGGGAAGAGCCCAAACCGCAGAGTGCAGGCTCGGAGCAAAGGGATGTGGTCGTGTTGCTGGCTTTCTTCGTCTGGGGTCTGTAACCCGCAGTTTATAAATATGTGGGGGTCACTGAGAGGGTTCAGGGTTGGGGTACAAGGTCGATATCATTCATCAGGTTCTCAAGGAGGGCTGTAGCCTCAATACCAGGAACCATTCGTCCGTCTGCGGTGTAAGGCCCTCCCCAGCCTGCCCAGCCGATCCTCCAGGGTATTTTATCCTCCCCGCCTTCCCCAAAGCCTGGGGTCTAGGCACAGGGTTTAGGTATAATTTCTTGAATGTTCTAGGCTAGTTCAGGCTCCAGGGTCTTTGTGGGTGCTGTCCTGTCTTTGCCTCCTTCCCCGCCTACCAAAGTCCTACTCATTCTCTGAGACCCAGCTCAAGCCTTTGCCGAGCCGTTCGCTCTGGGCAGAGCCGACGGCCGCCTCTTTTGAGCCACCAGTAAACCTCAGCCGGCTTTCCTGGAGCGCCTGTCACTCAGGGTGTTGACAGTGTTTCTTCCTGGGTCTGTTTCCCCAGAAGACGAGGCACTTCTGGAGGGCAGGAGTGGTCCGATTGACTTCTGAATAAGCTTTTTGAGTAGGTCTTCAATGCAGTGTGGTAATGACCTAAGTCCCTTCCACCACGAGGGTCACAAGACGTAGGTGACGAGAAAATGCCCTTTGTTTTAAACTTGGAAATTGGAACAGTTGTAGCCCTGCTGTTATTAGGAAGGGGTGTCCCTCCTCCTCTCCCTTCTCCTTCCCCAGTGCTTGTTCCTTGGGGTTAGAGCAGGCTAAGTTTGAGTCACCAGGGTGACAAGGAAGGGGGACATCTCGTGGGTCATCAGAACTCTGGGCCAAAAGTAGGGGATTGAGGTCAGTGCTAGACCTGGAGGATTGGGGATAGTCACCTGCCATGTCATCAGGGAAACCATGTTTGGCCCATGTCACCAAGGACGTGGAAGAGGAGAGCAGGAAGAACTAGGAGGGAAGAGGACCCAAGGCTTGTTGAGCACAAGTTCCCAGGATGGGGTCAGACATGGCATCTGAGGTGTCTCATTTGGTTGCCATTGCAACCCTATGCTGAGAGTGCCTGTATTCTCTCCTTTGTGTGTGTGGAAACTGAGGCAGAGAGCTTGCACAGTTCCCAAGGCCACGTGGCTGGTCAGCAGCGGGGTCAGAACTTGGCTGCAGTGGTCCAGTCATGAGACCAGGGCATCACCCTCTCTGGTGGTTGTGTGGGGGGAGTCATCTCTGAGCTAGAGGCGGTCCGGGCCGGGCATGGCCGGGTGGCCAGCAGCTGGGCTCACCTCGGGGCTCTAATCCCTCAGCCCTGAGATGAGAAAACCTCCCATTGTTGCTAAAAGGACTGAGAACACTTTTGTATGTTACAGAGGCGTCCCAGACATGCAGCCCGGCTCCCTCAAAACCAGCTTATCTCCAGTCTCTAGAATGTTCTTTTGGCTGAAACTATATTAAGTTAGTTTAATTAAAGGTTATTTTCCTAAGAGACTTTTTTTCTAATTATAAAATGATATATGCTCACTGAAGACAGCTTAAAAATACAGGCAGGCAAACGTAGGGGGTGGGAGCCATCCATCATCCTACTGTGGAGTAGTAAGCACCGTTCTAAGGGCTTGAAGACACTATTATCATTAAGCCTTCTCTATATGTGAGGAAAGCAGATTCTGAGAGGTTAAGTAACTCAGCAAAGGTCACACAGCCAGTAAATGGCGACCCTGTAATAGATGCAGTTGACTCCGGGGCCCTTGCTCTTAAATTCCCTCTGTCTTACGTGAAGCAGCAACGGCAATGAATTTTGAAAGGGAGGAGTTGAAGCTGTTTACTGGGTTTTAACTACTCGGGACTCCAGAAATCTTGATTATAATTGTCAGATAGGGACCACCGTTTCCAGGAATCTTTAGATAACAACACCTAGAGGTTCTCTAACTCAGGCTTTATGAAGACAGAGCAAGAGTTATTGAGAACCACCGAGCTGCACTCCGTCATGAGAAGTTCACACGGTTGACGCTGTGGGATGAGTGAGGGATGGAACTCGCTCCTTCCTCCTCAGCCAGGGGTGTGGCTCGGGGCCGGCTGCTTCACACTTCACCTGTGGACCCCATGTCGTGGTCAGATGTCCCACAGTGTGACTTGCATACCCTCGGCTTCTCCCCAAGGTGCCCCTATGGCCAGTGACCCAGAGCCCTTGGTCTTCGTGGGTTGGTCCAGGTGTTGGTCCTGGGACACAGCAGTTCTGTGTTTCCCACGGGGTCCCCTGGGGCCACATCCTCCCTGGGAACCAGTCCGAGGAGGAGACAGGCAGGAGCCCTCACTTGAAAACCATGCCTGACAGCCGAGCTTAGCCATTTCAGTTTCAGTGATTCATCCCCTGTTTGCTCGTGGACTTCTTAGGTTTGCACCTCGAGAAAGATGAGCTAAAGCTAGATCTGGTCCAGAGAAGTGATCAGGAGTATGTTCCCAGGACACCGAGGGGATGGACAGAGGGTGAGCCGTGTGAGAACAGACCGGTTTGGAATGATACCCTCCGGAACGGCGAAGGACTTCCTGAGGGACTGTGCCTTTCCACTTCCTGCCAGGCCGGGGTGGCTGGCTTCTGTACCTGTCATTCCAAGAGCCCGATTCCCTTCTCCCAGAGATCCACTCGGAGGAGGGGGGCTGCAGCCCGGACAGCGGTCTAGCACCTGGAGGGGGCTGGGCACACCGTGTCCCATGGGAGTCCTGTCACGGAGTGCGTAGAAGGCGAAGGCCGGGTCTCTGGCATGCACGCGGATGGTGCGTGGGGAGGGCCTGGGGCCTTGAGTGCCTTAGCGCGTCAGTCCCCTTCCTGAGTCAGATGCCTTCCCGCCACCCCACCACCCCACCTTCCAGAGTCCCCTCCCCACCATGTGGCTCCTAGGACTAAGGATGGAATTTGTGGTGGGCTTCGGGCCTCCATGGACAGGACATAAAATGGAAACGCAAGAAGTCGATTCAGAGTCTTGCTAGAGGAACGAGATACAACTTCAGTCTCTGATCTCAGGTTCTGAAACCGAGCCCAGCTTCCAAGCGGCAAGGGGCTTTGGCATCACCTGACTGTCCAGCTTCAGGCTCTTGAATGCAGAGTCCCAGGAGCCTCCCCAGCACCCTGCCTTCTGGGCTCTGGCAGCTTTCCCTCTGCATGCTGGCGTCTGGTGTGCCTCCAGCCCTCGTGTGGCTGTTCCATCTACCGAGTGCCCTCCTCTCTCTCCCTGCCTCTCCTCCTCGCCCTCCTCTTCCTCAGGAGCCGGAGCAGTGGTCTCCCCCATGGAGCCTCACCTGGAAGTCTCCCCTAAAACACTCATCTCCTCTTGCCCCCATGGCACCCCGGGCATGCCTCCACTGTAGCCTTTAGCATCTGAGCTAGTTTGTTTGACATCTCTTTCTGCAGCTAGACCGGGGGCTCCCGGAGGTCAGAGACCTCGCCTCGGGCATCTCTGCATGTCTAGCTCCTCGCACACGGTGACCTTAGCAGGTGGCTGCATGGCTGGGGGGACAGACACGAATGTGGGGAAGTGGGATCACACTGGCCTGAAGCCTCACACACACTTTCAAGGCAGTAACCAGATAAGTAGGGGTGGGGAGGAGGCACTGGGGTGGGGGTTGGAGCTGGTGAGACCGAACAGGGAAGACTTCCTCCTGTTTCCAGCCGCTCAGAGATGGTTTTTGTCCTAACAAAAACACACCGGTTTTCTACATGGAAAATCAGAAACTCTGTCTTAGGGAGAGACCAGAAATTACATGAGCTCATCATTATTTTTTAATTAAAAGACAGCAACTGCCAGTATTTGGTAAATTCAGTCTCCTCCCTGTGGGTCCACTAATGTGCCGAATTTATTTTTTATAAGAATCTGTTACTGAACCTGCTCGGTGGAGAGAGCCTTGTTAGAGCTTTAAGAAACTTCTCATTAGCGGGATAAATGTGCCGGGTGCAAGGGGAGTGTGCAGCACGCTGCTGCTGGGCGCCTGCCAGGGGGAGCAGGCTGCCTGGCCTTATGGCAGGAGGACTCCTGAGCCTTCCTGTGGGAGCATACCCGTGCGGGGGGAGGACACCAGGGGGACACGTGCATAGGCATCCCGCTGAAAAGTCTTTGCGTGAGTCATCAGCCGGCACCTGGTGCCAGGAGGCAACCCAGTCTGCTGCTAACGCAAGACTGCCGGACTCCCCAGGCCTGCCCCCTCTCCCCCCCTGCCCTGCCAGCTCCCAGGAGCGCCCTGATGAATCAGAATGGCCATCAGGCCATGTTACAAGTGCTGGCTATGGGAGGAGCGTGGAAGACCCAGGGCATGGATGTCCGGGTGATGGGCCTCTGACTATGTGCTAGGGGTGGGCGAGGGTGCACAGAGGACATTGATGCAGAGGCTTGAGTCTGTTTTTTTTTTAGATTAAAAAAAATTATTAGAGCACAAGCAGGGGGAGTGGCAGAGGGAGAGGGAGAAGCAGACCTCCCACTGAGCAGGGAGCCGGATGTGGGGCTCAATCCCAGGATTACCACCCGAGTCGAAGGCAGACACTTAACCCACTGAACCACCCAGGTGCCCCACAGAGCCTTGGTTCTCAAGTAGAATTGCACAGGGTGGGGGCACAGGACACAGAGGCCAGGGAGGGATTCCAGGCAGAGGGAGCATCTGAGCAAAGGCATGGCCGTGTGGAACTGGGGTGGGGGTGGGGTCAGAGAAGGGCCCAGGGACTTGCTGGGCTGGACATCAGGCTTGCGGGAGGCAGGTAGGCGAAGCGGCTGGAGGCGGCTTGGTTCCTGATTGCCTTGCTGAGGGGTTTAGACATTCTCTTCTAGGCAGTGGGGTCTGAGAGAAAGAATACCATCCTGTTGGTGTTTTGGAAAGAGCCTCTGCGGGCAGCGTGGAGGGTCAGCAGGTGGAGAGAGGAGGGTCTCTACAACAAACACCTGAGAGCAAAGGCACGTCCCTGGGCCACCTGCCCCAGCACCAAGACCCCTTATGTTGTCCACAGACTTCCTCTTTGGGGCCAGACGTTTGGTGTGGGAGCACAGCTCCAAAGTAACATTCTCGGCCGGAGAAGCATTGCATGTTAGAGCCGGAACGGGCCCCAAGGTCACTCTCCCAGCCCCTTCATTTTACAGTCAGGAACCGGAGCCCCGAGAGGCTGCGATTCATCAAAAGTCACTGAGAAGAGGTGGCAGGGTTGCAGGGGAGAAAGGTCGCTCTTGCCTAGGAGAGAGCCTCTGCTCAGGGGCCGGTGAACCCGTGCCCACACAATGCCGGTTAGGCATTGCTGAGGCAGGCCCGGGCACCGCGTGTGGTCTGGTCCGTGGTCTGGTCTGTGGCCAGGTCTTCCCTCTTCCCCGCTTCACCATCGCAGGCAGCCGTGGGCCCCGCGGGTTCCGAAGGATGCTGTTTCTTGGCTAGTTCTCACAGAAGACACATGCCCCCATCGGGTCCCGTTAGATGGCAGTTGTGAACAGACACAAAGTGTAGCGAAGAGAGAGTGAACCCTTCACGGGGAACTGCTGTGGCACGTGTTGAAAGGGCTCTTTACTTCAAAAGGACGCAGAGAAGGAGAGAGGAAGGGGAGGTGCAGTCTGATTCTGAAAAGGGGGACATACCCCAAGGGCCGCTCAGCTCCCAGAAGGGACAAGAAAGAGCCGAGGCTGAGGAGAGGCAGCGTGGGGGCAGCCGGGGGAGCTGGGGTGCAGAGCGGGGGCACGAGAGGCGGAGTCTCTGAATGGAGGGCACACAGGAGAGATCTCTGAGCAGATAGAGCCCCTCGGGCCTGAGGACGCCCCTGACCCCCAGCTGCCCGGGCTGCTGCTGCTGGCCCGTCGTGCCATTTGGAAAAGGCACCCTGGAGAGGGAGGCATGAAGATCCGAGCTCTGCCGCAGCTTTGGCCATTTCCTATCCATAACTTAGCTTCTCTCATTGAAGCCCGTTTGGGTTGGGTTTTCTGTCACTTGCATGGGTTTGGTTCTCAGTGCAATGAAAGCCGCTAAAGGATTTTGAGCTGAGGGGTGACAGGATCGATTCCTATTTTAAAAACATCACTGTGGCAGCTGTGGGGACAGGGGGCTGTGGAGGGGCCAGAGTGGGAGCCGGAGACCACTGAGGAGGTGGGAGAAGTGGCTGAAACACGAGGGTTGGTCATAGCAGAGCGGGCCGAGGAGTCACAGTACGAGCTGGCGTGGAATCAGTGAGACTGCTGCTGGTGGCCTGGAAGAATCTGGGGGCACTGGGTGGTGTGGACGGGGCTGCTGAGTGACACTGGAGGGGAGCAGGGTTTGAGGAAGGTGTGGCTTGGGTGCGAGGGGCTGGGGGTTCTCTTTTGAGCAGGTTACAATTGAGATGCTGGTGACACAACTAAGTATAGAGATATCAAGTCAGCGGTTGGCTAGGGGTCTGTTGCCCAGGCTAGAGGTCCAGGCTGGGGAGTCGCCAGTGATGAGGAGGAAAGACAGTGATGTGGAGAGAAAATAGAAATATTGAGGAGAAGAAGAGGGGTGAGGACAGAGCCCTGGGGTATGAGAGCCAGGCCAAAGTGCAGAGACCAGCACGGAGATGGAGAAATTGTGGCCAGAGAGCGAGGACCCCTGGGCAGTGTGGTGCCCCACAGGGCAGGGAGGAAAGGGCCCCGAAAGGGGGGAGAGGAGAGAGCGGACAGCCGCGTCCATGTGCTGAGGGGTCACACAGGTGATGAGTGCAGAAGCGTCTGCAGGGTTTGGCAACATGGGGGCCCAAGGGGGCCCTGGTCAGAAGCCCGACCCTAGCGACCGAAGAGTGAACGGGAGGAGGGGGCTGGGGGAACGAGCACGAGAAGGTCTTTGAGGGTCGCCGTGAGCAGATGCAGGGCCAGGAGCCGTGGCTGGGGGGGAACGGAGATTCCAGGGAACGCATTTTATTTCTAAAGACCAGAGATGGCGGAGCACTCGCGTACGGTGATGGGAATGACGTGGGGTACAGGGACCAAACTGATAATAGGGACCAAACTGATAAGAGGGCCCCTTCCAGAATGAAGGCCTTGAGAGAGGGAGGGGTTGGAAAACAAATGGTTTGGCGTCTGATGGAAGAATAGTCGGGCAGATGACAGAATGTGACAACAGACAGAGGCAAGTCCGGGGAAGTTTAGGGGGTTCCTGTGTACTTGCTGTCCCCGTGGCCTTCGGGGCAAGGCCATGAGCTACAAGGGACAGGCAAAGGTGTAAAATGCCAGTCAGGGAGTTGGGGTCTCTTTACCAGGGATCTGTTGGAAGGGGATCACAGGGCAATGATGAGTGCCTGTTGAAAGCTTGTGGTTATAAACCAAAGGGCAAGTAGTCAGCCAGCTGTGGGGGGCTGTCTGGACACGTTCAGGTGCTGGGGTGCAGGCATGGAGAAGATTTAGTTGGGTGCAGGTGGCTGTGGGATTTTGCCGGGTGAGAAAAGGTAAGGAGGAAGGTGCGAAGGATTAGAGGTTAATTTGCAAGGGACAGATTCTAATGAGCTACAATTAGCATATCCCCAAGCTGTCTAGATAGAAGACACAGGAAATGCAGGTTCGGGGTCATCAGCTAACAGGCAGTGGTGAGGGTTTAGACAGGTGGCCATGGGCGAGTGTAGGGTGAGGACGAGGAGGGTCAGTGACCAAACCCTGAAAGTCAGCATTTAAGGGGTGAGTGGGGGAGCCTTCCGGGGAGACCCAGGTGAGGTGATGCTGTGGAAAGCACGGGGGAGGAGGAGAAGCTGGGGCCGACCGTGTGGCTTGCTTCCAGGCAGTCCCGGAGGCTGGAACGGTTCATTTGGAGGCCCCCCAGGACTAGGTGAAAAGGTTTTTAGAGGAGAGGTGGAGGGGCTGGCCCCAGTCAAGAAGGGAAGGGAGGAGGCGGGAAACAGTGAGTAGGGTCAGAGGATCAAGTGTCAGATACGGAGGGAACTGGACCGAGGTCTGGAGAAATGAGAGACTGGTTAATTTTCCAAGAAACTGTAGGAAAAAGAAGTTATGAGCTGAACTCAGCGGTTATATTTGGAACCAGAAAACAGCACTTGGCTTTCAGGGCCCGCAGCTGTGAGTGAGAGAACGCTCTGGGCCTGGAGAGGCGGGGAGAAGTTAAAAGGGGTCAAGAGTACAGGCCCAGGCCGGGAGTGAGGACTGGCATTGCTGAATCCTAAGGAGCTGAGTAGCCACACCTGTGCCCCGAGGTGTCTCACCGCCCCCCTGCACCGGGTACACCTGCAGAGTGGGGGAGGGGCCTAGGCAGGGAAGACTCAGGATGGTCCAGGCCCCAGGGTCAAGGTGAGGCTGTAACCCCAAGAATCCACTTTGGAGGGAGGTGCTGATGATCCGGGCTGGATGCGGTGATGCTAACATTTAGGTCAGTGTTGTAGGCGTCACCCCCCAGCCCCCGGTAACTGCCCCAGGGTACTGACACCCACAAGGCTCCATGGGTGAAAGGAAGGAGGATGAATGTCTGACAAACTAGCGTCAGGCCCAGAGGGGGCCAGCAAAAATATCTGAGGGTTGCATGAGTGTTTTGAGCCCAGGATTTCACTGGCAGGCACAGTCTGTGCTCTGAAACAGCCCTGGAGAGTCGGGGGCAGGGGACAATTCATTATTCGTTGGCCATGAAAGCCTTTGCATGTCTCACGGCATGTTCTGCCCTCTCTTTTTGTATCAGGGTGAATGGTCAGGTCTCCGTGTGGGAGCGCAGTATCTCTCAGCCTTGCGACCCCTGCAAGGCCTTCTGCCCCCCCCCCCCCGGGTTTTCTTATTCTCCAAGTTTCTCTTCCCACTCCCCCAGAGGGTGTGCGGCAGCAAGTCTAGGGGGAGCTCTGGGTCCCTCTTCCTTTCCAGTCTCCTGTGAGGGGCTTGGTTGGAGAGCCCCTGTGCATCTTTTCATCTCCTTGCAAATGAGGGATGCGCTCAGCTTGAGGGTGCAGTGCCGGTGGTAGGGAGGGGAGACTGCAGCCACATTGCTGGGAGGGTGGGCCCCCCAAAGCCCACGGGGTGGGGCGGTTGCTCCTGCTGCCTGGGAGACCACAGACTGCTGCCCACACATCCTCATGGGCAGGCACGCTTGGGTCAAAGTGCGGTGTTGCCGTGTTATCTACCCGTCTCTCTCACGGCGTCGTGCCTAGCTCCTGTAGATGGGTCCCTGAAGCCCCAGAAAGCGCGGTGCTCCTGTGTTTTCCGCAGGCTGGATTCCGCAGGCAGAGCCCGCCTAGTGGCCTCCTGTGTGTTCATCAGGTCTGGGAGCTCTCCTTACTGAGTGGTGATCCGGAAGCCACAGGGAGGCCGCGGGGCCAGATGAGAAGTGGAGAAGCTTCTCCGGAGCTGACATCAGCAGCCACAGGTCCAGCTTTTGTTTCCCCAAGTCTGGTTTGCACTGAGGTTGCTAAGAAAGCTTTCTGCCGGGTCTGCTATGTCCTCGACTAGCCTCGCCAGCGCTCCCAGACGTTCTCATCTTCCCTCTGTGGGGTTCACGGTGGGGCTGAGGCTGCGGCCAGATGCATACCGCGGGTGTCCTCCTCTCTCGCGGCCCACCTGCCCTTCCCGCTCTGCCCACTCCTGGGTGGTGGATTTGGCAGCTGGCATTGAGAAGCTTCCAGTGTCTTGATGCAGAGGTGGGAGGAGGGGCCGAGGGCTTTGCCCTCCACCTGCAGTTCTTCCGCCTCCCGGAAGAGCTGTGAGTGGCACCAAGTTCCTTTTACGTGTGTCCCCAACCACTCTGTCATCATGAGAGGCCTTGGAGCCTGTTCCCACCGTCGCTGTTATGGATGCCCCTGCCCGCCGAGAATCATGGCCAGGCTGAGGCCGTTAGTCTCAGGGGCAACAGAAATTGCTTTGCCTTGGATTTTACGATTTGGGCAATGACAGCGTTTATACGGGCACTTCCTACTTACATACAGGTCGTGTTTCTAGTGGTTTATTTACAAATTGGCTGTTGGCCAATTGAAACCAGTTCTTAGAGAAATACGTTTTCAGGTGGTGGTTAGGTTTCCAGGCCAGTGTGCAGAGGGCTGTTTAACTTGGATCAAAGGCAGGGATCCGAGAGTTGGAAGGGGCGGGTTACAGGTCAAGGTTACACCGAAGAGGGGATAGGCAGGGGTGGGGGTAAGCCTGGGTGAGGAAAAGGTCCCTGCCCCTGGGTCCACGGAATGCCGTCAGGGTGGGGCATTCATTCGTTCGTGATTCCCTTGCTTCACCTCATACCCATATTCAGTTCCCCTTTGCTCCCAGACTCTACCCCCAGTCTAGCCCCCGCCCTAGCTACCACCACCCTAGTCCCAACTGCTGCCCTCTCTCCACCTCCCTGCTTCGTTCTCTCCCCCCACCCTGTCCCTCCCCACTGCCCACCACCAGAGTGAAGCTTTTAAAATGCAAGTCAGCTCAAGTCATTTTGCAAGGATCATGCAGAGCCCCTCCAGTCCAGGAGGCCGGAGTCAGCAGCTACCCCTCCACCCTCCACCCCATCAATTCCACTTACCTGGGGCCCACTTCACTGAGAGGTGGGGGGTGGGGGGGTCAAGGTTTCTCGGGCGCCTGCTTTCTTTTGGATCTGCTTGGTTTCCTTTTGCCCCTACGTGTTCCTGCTTACTTCCTCAACATCCTGGGTGACGTCTGTCTTTGGAGCGGGCTTACCACCCACCCTTTGCTTTAGACAAAAAAAATGGCACCTCCCTCCTCTCACCTGCTGTGTATACCCCCAAGAGGACAGGAGGACACTTTTTTTTTTTTTTTTTTTTTTACTGCGCTCCAAAAGTTCATAACTGCAGTAATTCATCTTTTCTGGGCTCCTTCCTTAATTGTGAGTGGCAGTCACGTTCCTGCCCCCGTGTCAGTTTAGCTCAACTCTGCGCACCAGGCCTCGGGTTCCTTCTCATTAGTCACTCTCCCTCCCCTGCGCCACCCTTCCCTCCTGGGCCTCCAGCCTCCCCTTCCTGGGGTGAGCCGACACCCCGCCTTGAGCTGACCCGTCCATCGGGGCTGCCCCCTGCCCCTGGAAGGCACCCACCTCTAACTCCCCCTGCCACGTTGGCCTGATAGGCTTAAGTCACCCTGATTCGCAGGCAGGCAGCTGCTTCTTGGAGCTGCCCCAGGGCAACATCCCAGGCTGACTGTTCTCTCCTGTGGCTCCATCAGTGAGTTTCTGGGCCCTGTGTCACAGCAGCATAGAATCTGGGACTGCAGGAGCCCCTGGGGCTCATTTTGCTCCTGTCTTGCCCTCCGCCCTTCCCACCAAGGAAGAACCCTCTTCCCTGGCCAGAGACTGTCATGTTCAGCGTCCGCCTCCTGCCTCTGCCTGCAGGCTCCTTGCCGCAGGCTCCTGTCCTTGCGTCAGGGGAAAGAGCAGTATGTCCTGCTGCTGGAGTCGCCTGCCTCTGGTGCTGCACCCCCGCCGTCCCAGCCTCTTCTCTCCACCACTTGTTTACAGCTTCCCAGCCTCTCTGCCGTCTGGGTGACGGGAGCACCCAGCCAAGACAATCTGAATTAATTTTGCAAGTAAAATTTCATCAGACGACCTATCAAGCGCTTCACTAAATCAAGACATATTACATCTCGTGTGTGCCCTGAGCCCATTTATCATGAAAGTCAGCCCCTGAAATGCCAGACAAGCTTAGGCCAGAAAGGAGGAAGCTTCTTATATGAAGTGAGAGGGGTCTTCCTTGTCTCTAGATGTATGACCCCAGGGGCTTCGCTCTGCTCTTTTGCCAAGAAGGCATTGTTGATGGTACTTGCGATTCAGGGTCAGATGGCTCCGAAACAGAACCCCTGCTTTGAGGCTTCCTTGCTGTGCAACTCTGAGCAAGTTGCTTAACCTCTCTGAGCCTCTGTTTTCTTGAATGTGAAATGGAAATCATTATCTACCTTCAAGGGCTGTAAATGAGACGAGCCTCTACGAAGTCTCTGTATGATAACAAGGGCTCTATGAATGTCCCTTCCTTTCCCCCATAGGAGGTAAGTGACAAACCCTGTGGACATTTCTGGTTCCATCACGCTGACGTGGAGGTATCCGCACACGACAGGAATGATGGAAAATTAACAAGGGAGTAGAAGCTCTGCACGTGGCAGGTACGTGTATGTAGTTGATGGGGGGGGGGGGAGATGGCTTCAGGGGACCGTTCCTGTTCACACGGAAGGAAAGCGGGCAGAAGTTGTCACCTTCCAGACACAGTATGGGTTCCGTACGTTGGTCCCTCTCTTGTGTCTTTTTTTCTTGCCCTGACTCATCACCTGTGAGTTGTTGGTTTTACAAAGACTTCTGAGATCCTTGATGGAGCCTCCCTACGGTGATGTTGATGGACCCTCACCTTTCTGCTGGGTTGTTTGGCTTTGTGGCTGTCACCTTCCCAGGTAGCAGTTGACTCGAGTCTTTTAGGAGCAGGCACAGGGAGCTAGAGACACGTCCTCTCTTATCTGCTGACAACTTAGGTTTGGACTCCTTCCAGAGAAGTCTGGGGGTGATGACCCCCGTGGGATATAGCAAAGACCCCCTTTGTGACAATTCTACTCTAAGCTTGGCCTCCTGGGAGCTGGGAAAGTGAGGTCCTGGGCAACCCAGGACTGGTTTTGGAGGGGCCCAGGCTCCCTAGCTCCCTCTGCCTTCTCAGCTGCTCATGCATGAGGCACGTGGGCACCAGCACCCCTGGGAAGGTCTGTCGTCTTTTGTTGGGTGCTTACCAGTGCTGCACCCTGAGCCGAGAGGGCCAGACAGAATCTTTCTGTCCACCAGGAGCTTCCAGTCCTGACTGGCTGTGGTGCCAAAGGACAGAATGAGGTACAGGATGTAACTTACTTCTTTAAGCACCAAAATTAAAAAAATATGTATCTTGGCCACTTTCAATATTTCCATCCAAATGGACCTAAGAAAAGGATCACTAATATGCGTCTGTCTTAAGCAGTGTACACAGAGCACAATTTGATCATCATTCTCATTACTCAGGGTCGTTATTAGAAACATCAACTACTACCCAGATATTCTGTGTCCCATACCAAGTGGCCCTGAACTGCTCACTTCTTGGGTTCTTTATCCATTTTATGATTTTTATCTCTCTCCTGCTTTATCAGTTGCTTCTTGCTGCTTTTGCCAGCCTGCCTGCCTCCCTTCTGTTTCGCATTTAGTGTAAATAAACTCTATTAGCAATAGGCGTAGGAGGGAGTCTGGGAGGGTCTCTCTTGTTTATTTTGAGGTTTGTTTTTTTTAAAAGATAGAACAAGACAGCTTGGGGAGGGGGGTTGAGGGGGGAGGGGCAGAGGGAGAGAGAGAATCCTAGGCTCCATGCCCTGCGCAGAGCCCGATGTGGGGCTCGATCTCATGACCCTGAGATCATGACCCGAGCTGAAACCAAGAGTCAGATGCTCAACAGACTGCACCATCCAGGTGCCCCTGTCGTTTCTTCTTTTATTTCAGTGGAGTTATGTCCCTTGGGTAGTGGTGGTATCATACTGCTTTGCGTTGATGCTGCGTTGTTTGCGTATATGCCGTTTTTAATTTCATTTATTTATTGAGATATCCTTGACATATAACATATTAGTTTCAGGTTCGATATTTGTACAGATTGTGCAAGGATCATATATGACCAGTGTTCCAGATAGATTTTCAGCTCGTGGTAGACAAGGGACCTCACGTCACACTGGTTATGCTCTTCCCAGAGCAGTGCTCCGTGTATGGCAGGGACCTCACATATGCGCACACTGAAGGTTTTTTAAAAAATATTTTATTTATTTATTTGAGAGAGAGAGCGTGTGGGCACAGGTACAGGAGAGTGGGGAGGGGGAGGGGCAGAGGGAAAAGCAGACCCTCCCCCCCCACTGAGCAGGGGGCCTCACAAGGGGCTCCATCCCAGGACCCTGGGGTCACGACCTGAGCCAAGGGCTGACGCTTAACCGACTGAGCCACCCAGCTGCCCCCACACTGAATTTATCAATGAATCTACTTCATGAAATAGGGCATGAAATTGAATGTATCGTAGTTGTATCCTCAGAAAGCGAGAGAGTATTTCCATCCAAAAGAGACAGTATGATAGTGGGGTAAGACTTGGTAAAATTGGGGCACTCATTTCAGCCCTTCCATTTACTAGTTGGGTGATTTTCGATTACCCTGTGCCTCATTTTCCTTGCCTCAGAAATGGGATGATTATAGTGGCTGCCTCATAGAGTTGTGAATTAAATGACAAGATAGCTGTTACAATTGCTTAGTACACATTCGGCACGTAATGAGCTCAGGGATGTTAATCACAATGACAAAGAAGCCTAATCCTTTGATTTGGTGGGAGAGTGGTGGCGATGGTCTGAGCTTTGCTAGGAAGGTTTTCTAGGGACCATTCCTTTCTGTCCAGGACTTCCTCCTCCTCCTCCCCCTCTTCCACGCCTCTGGGAAGATCTTTATTTGGTCTCAGCACTAGATGGATATTAATGCAGAAATGTTAAGGCTGAAGATTTCCACAGCCTTTGAATAATAGGCATTTGGAAAATTAAATATTTCTGTCAAGTAGGCCATAAATCTTGGCTGTTTAGGAAGGTGAGAAATTAAAATTGCAAAACAGCCGCGGAGGGAGCATGTGGTCCAGCCCCCGTGTGTGGTCTCAGGGTGAGGGTGGGCAGAGCGCAGGGCTCCCCGCGGCGGCACAGCCGCTTTGGAGCAGGGACTGGAGCAGACCTGGGGCGTGGAGGCCGTGGGGAGCAGGCTGGTCCTCAGCCTGGCGGACTTTGAAGTTCAGATGGTTTTGATGGAGGCTTCCCGCTTTGTTTTCTAGATCTGCACCCGGCCCGCGCCTGCCGGGCTTCAAGCCTTCTCTTCTTTCCCTCTCACGTTGGCCTTCCTGCCCACCCACCAGCCCACCAGCGAGGCCTCCCGCCCTCCTCCCGCCTCAGAGGAAGCCTGTGCCGCCCCTGTTCCGTTACCTCCTTCTGCCGCTGGAGAGCCACCCTGAAAGGGGGCAGCCCGTTCTGGGCCTCCCCTGCCCCAGCAAAGACAAAAGCGAGAGGGTCTTGTGTAGAGAAAGGATCTCCCGGACCACAAGGAGGGACAGCACATGTATTATTCTCCAGGGGACAGGAAACCGCAAAGACAAGGAGATGTGGGTGAGGCCTCTTTACATGGGACGCTCTGTCTTCCAGAAGAGCAAGACCATCCCCGCAGCTCCGTCTCCCCTCCCCCAGCCCCAGGATGGCCCAGAGACCCTCAGCCTCCTGGGTGTTGCTTTCCTGACTTCTTACCTGGTCACGTATCAGGACTTGACTCTTGTCTACTAAACTGCATACATGTGGTGTTAGGAGTGTGAATTAGTCACCAGTTTTGGGGGACCCACATGAAAAGGGCTACCAGCAAAGTAAAGCCTAGCTAGGGGAGAAGGGCCAGGGGTGCTGAAGAGACTTAGAGCCACGTCATGTTCTTTGTTTCATGCATGGGTAAGCGATTGGAACATTCCTGATATGCTGGATACCTAGGAAATATAAGTAACAGTGAGAACAGACTGTATTGGGCATTGTGCTAATAAATCCTTTAAACACGTTAATTCATTTAGCCCCAAGAGTCTTAAAATAATATTGTTATCCGGTTTAATATGGAAGCTGTGATTCAGAGAAATGACCTTCCCAGATGGAAGAGCTGAGAATCAAACCCACATCTGACTTTTATTTTTTTAATATACATTTTTTTAAGATTTTGTTTATTTATTTGAGAGAGAGACAGAGAGAATGAGAGAGCACGAACGGGGTGAGAGGCAGAGGGAGAAGCAGGGAGCCGGGTGCGGGACTCCATCCTGGGACTCCAGGATCATGACCTGAGCCCAAGGCTGACGCTTAACCAACTGAGCCACCCAGGTGCCCCCACATCTGACTTTTAACCACTTTGGATCACTTGCCAATAAGGCCTTGTTGAAAATTCAACAGGGAGTCTGACCTTGCTCCTAAGAAGCTCAGTCTAGAAGGAG
This sequence comes from Ursus maritimus, assembly GCF_017311325.1. Classification (NCBI taxonomy): domain Eukaryota; kingdom Metazoa; phylum Chordata; class Mammalia; order Carnivora; family Ursidae; genus Ursus; species Ursus maritimus. The sequence goes on along the minus strand of NW_024424008.1, from coordinate 47,508,632 downwards.
AGCAGGTGAGTATGCTTAAGGGGCAAACTCAGTCTAGGATGGATGGCCAGGGAATAGGGAGGGCTTCCTGGAGGAGGTGATGCCCAAGCTGTGTCCAGAAGGATGCAGAGGAGCCAGCACAGGGAAGAAACAGAGGTAGGTGTTGTGAGCCTGAGGGAGGAGCTTCAGCCAACACCCAGAACCGAGTGGGAATTTGTGTCTAGGTAACAGGAAGCAGGCTGGAACTAAGGTACAAAGGAGAGAGAAGGAGCCAGAGAAGTGGCAGAAATCAGACAGGAAAGGCCTCGTATGTCAGGCTGAAGGTGCCAGGAAGCCACTGAAAGGGTTTACCCAAAAGGGAACAGGTTGAGACCCTCCGGTGGAGGTAGGGCGGCTGGGTAGTAAGAAGCAGAAAAATGAGGCTGTGGCAGCTACTTGTGAGAAATGTAGGCGTAAACTGAGGTCTGCAAGTGGACAAACTTGTGAGACTCTAGAAGGCAGAATCGATGGGACTTAGTGCTGATTAGACATGGGGGCGGGTGTCATGTAGAGAAGGGAGGAGCCAGGGCTGAGGGACCAGGGTGGGCAGCCTGTCCGCACATATGTGTGGCCCACCTGCTTGGTGGCCATGGGGGTCTTCCCCGTGGACACAAACCCCGTTCTGGCCTTGTGTGGATGAAGGGGATGCATTCGGACCTCTGGGCTGTGGGATGCATATGATTATTGAGATGTCTGTCATGCAGGCAGGGGCCCAGCTGGCCCAGCTCCCACCTCTTAGTCGCTTCCAGGCAAACCCCTTCTTTGTCCCTTACAAAGGAAGTAGGCTCTTTCTGTATTGGACATATGGACGGTGTCATTATTGGCCTCTTTTCCTGTATGGCCTAGGGGTTGCTTGGCCAGCCAGCACTGTGCTTGGACCTAGCTTCTTCTAGGTTACTAGCATATGGCCGTGGGCAAGGCAGCTGTTGGAAAGCCCCCAGTCTAGGAGCTCTAAGTTTCAAGTTCCCCTACACCCCAGCTTCTCTGGGCTCTAGAGAACCCCTTCTGGGGCCTGGATGAACTGGTGCCCAAGGAGAAGCTTGTAAAAACGAGATAAGACAACTCCTATCCTATATCTCTGGGTTCCTGGGAAGAAAGCAGGGTGGGTGGCAACCTTCACTTTCTGGAGTAAAATGTGAACTTTTACAAACTGAGGACCAAAAACTAAGTCCAGTCTTAGGCCAGGGCCTGGGAGGGAGCAGAGGCAGCCATCTGGTGGTTAAGGGTAGGATGGGTGGGCTTTGTTCCCCATCTAGCGGGCTGCTTCTCTCAGCTCAGCGGACCTAAGCACTTGGGGAACTCTATCCTTTGGTCCTCCATGCAAGGAAATTAGATGTGACACTCCTGGTTATTCGACTCTGAATCCCCCCCCTTCCCGGAGCTTCAGAGAAGCCCACCTCCTGGTCAGAGAATTTATGAACCCCCATCTGCCCTTTCTGGCACCTGCCACACCTGGGATGGGTTCTGCCTCCCCGGCCCACCTTGAGCACCAGCCACCATTCTGGTTCGACTCTTTACGGACACCCGAGGGCCGGGCACATTATTTGTCCATCACAGAGGAAGTGTGCCAGGCGTGTCTCCTGAATTCAATACAAGCTCCCGGAGAGCCTTTGAAAGGCTTGGGGTTGGGGTTTGGCGGCGGCTGGGGGGCGGGGTCGTCGTCTTGGTGAGAGAACGTGTGTAGTGTGCAAGTTGGGGTGGGGATTGGCGATGTCCAGGCTGGCCGGAGGAAGGGCTCTGGGGCCTGGGCGTGGATGGCGGTGGAGGCAGCAAGCCTGGAGCCCCCGCCCGCCCGGCTGCCTCTCACCACGTGTGCGCTAGGCCTTCGTTACTCTGGCAACTCGCCCCGCTCAGACGGCACCAGGCAGCTGAATCCAGCCCCTTGTTACGGGGGGAAAATGCTCTCATTGAAGCGCCCGAGCGGAGCTTCTGCCTTCTATTGCAACCGGCGCCACCGGCTTCCATTTGTAAACTTATTAGTGTGCGCGCGCGCGGCGAGAGGGCCCGGGAATCCGGGCGGCGGCGCGGGGCGACGGAAGGGGGCGATGGCCGCCGCATGCTAATCAGGGGTCCGGGCCGAGCCCAGGGGTGCCCGTCGCCAGCGCCCCTGGCCCTGGCGTTGCCCTTGGCCCGGCCTGCTCGGATTCCCTGACATTGTGCTAGGAGTGCAGTCGGAGCGGCGCATGGTTGGGGAGGGTCTCCGGACCAGAGAGGAGACAGGTGTCTCCCCCACCACTCCACCCCCACCCGGACACCGGGAGGGGGCGGCTCCCTGCCCTGGGGGGGGTGCCCTGGTCCCCAGGCCTGGGGCTCCCCGCAGCCACAGCCCGTGGGCGCTTGCCCGAAATGCTAATGCGCCCGCGCCTCCTTATTCCGAAGGGGCAGGTCATCAGCCCGACAGGTGGGGCCGGGCGCCCTGCTCCGTGTCCCGCTCCCTGTAGGCTCCCGAGTGGGCTGACGAACAGAGCGTGGGCCTTCCGGAAGCCGGCTGTTCTGGACCCATCTCAGGACTTCGCACAAGGGCAGCTCTTTGTTTACAGCGCCCCTTTCTCCCCCCCCCCCCGCCCCGTTTCCTTCGCTCCCGCCTCCTCCCCCTTTCCGGTGATCTGCTCCACGCGGGGGCGGGGCAGGGCTGGGGGGCCTTCCCTGTCTGAGCGGCCCCCCTCCCGGTCCTGGGCCGAGGCGGTGACGCTGGGGCAGGCGTGGGAGGACGGACTGCGGAGCCGGCGTCATCCCGCCCGTGGGGAGCGCTGTGCTGCTCTCCTGCCAGCGGGCGGAGGCAGTTGGCCGCCACCGAGCCGAGCCACCGACCGCGGCTTCGCCTGCCTCGTCGCCACCAGCTGCTGACCTCATTAGGGCTGGTATCATGGAGGAGCGAGCCTTTAAAGGACCAGAAGAACGGGAGCTAAGTGGCTGCGAAGATATTGACAGCCTCCTTGGAAACTCGCTTCCCAATGAGCGTCCGCGTCCCCTCCTCCTTTAATTAGCAGGAGGGAGCTGGACAAGTTGTTACAACTGCAGGGAAAACGATAAAAGATGGCTTTGTATTAGTGTGGCAAATTTTATTAAACTGAGAGAAAGGGTAACTGAAACATGACAGCCGCGTGTGTAGTGCCTCCTGAATTTGTAATAACCCAATCTTGTTCTGAATCATCCCTGCGTTGGCAAACGGAATATAAAGCATTTAACAGATCCAATATTGCAGGAGGTACAACAGAGAACAGCCGAGTGGGGAGGGACAGGTAGGGGAAGAGGGCCTCCAACCCAGGGCAGCCTTCGCTGGTTAATGAGACCTGAGCAGAAATACAGGGTCTGGCTCCCAGCTTTGTCTCATTAATGACTCCTGCCCCCCCTCCCCAGGGGGCTCTTTCTTACATCTCGGTGTTTCCACTTAAAATTCAGAGGTAATATCTGGCCACAAGAGAAAACTTAACTAATAGCACATCAGTTGGTAGGGAATGGACAAAGCCATCTTTTCCTAAAGGGAGTAAAAAGTAAGACAGGAAATCGGGGAGGAAGGAGCTCAGCCACATGGCCCTTCTGGGCTTGGGGGACGACTTTGGTACCCAAGCTGGAAGGGGCATGATGCCATGTTCACTGTGCATTAGCTGTGGTGCCCATGGCTATCATTTTGGTGATAGACACGTGTGTGAAGCCCAGATAGGTTAAGTCCTACATCCAGGGTTTAGGAAATGGCAAGCTTGGTCTCGCACTTTGGTCCTCCAGAGTCCAAAGCCTATGCTTTACCCATTACCCTAGGTCTCAGATTTCAGTTGACAAATAATAAGGGGAAAAAAAAATCATTGGTAGAGGCACTTGAGTGAGGAATTGTAGCCCTTGAACTCTAGGGGATTTCAAGATCTTCTGATCTAGGGGAGATATTTACTCTGCTTTTCAGAGGAAGTGACTGGTTCCAGAGATGTTAAGCCACCTGTCCAGGGTCATCCAGCCAGGAGGTGACTGAGAAGGGAGATCAGACCGCACATTCTTCCCTACTGAGTAAGGCCTCAGACGTCAGATAAATCCATGCTTTATTAAAATAGGGTCTATTTAAGATGATTGCAAGCTAAATCTGCAGACTGAGCCTGATTTCTTACTCCTGCCATTTCCTTCTCTTTGGTCCTCAGTGGAGGCAGAGACGAACATCATCGTCCTCCCTGTCACTCTTCCTAGAGTTGAAGGCTGACATTTAAATCTGACCTCTCCCCTCGCTCAAATTCTTCCTGCCAAAGACTGAGCTAGACCCTCTTGGGGGTTTCACTTCCCACTCAGGAGTGATTAACGTGTCCCTTTTCCCAGCACGTAGAGGAAGTGAGCAAAGCACTTCTGTTTGGAAAAAAAGAGAGAAAGAGAGAGAGGACAAAAATATGTAACACAACCCCGGGCTCCAGTTTGGGTTTGCAAAGTGGAAAACAAAACAGAACCATTTCCCAGGTACTTTTATGTTATTGCCTCTATAATGTGCCCAAAAATATTTTCCAAGTGATTCATCTACAATCCAATAAGAACAACGGCTGTTGCCATTCGTATGAAAGGAGCCGGAGAGCATTAGTGAGCAATTTTATTTTATGAAGGGGAAGTGGCACAGGTGTTTGGAGCCATTTGCCTGCGGCATCAAGGCCTGTGCCCGGGGCGTGCGTAGCTCCAGGTGGGGCAGCTGGCAGAGCTGTGGTTGGCTGAGACACCAAGCAGACAGTACCCCACAGTTAACTCGGGACGGGACTACCCATGGTGGAGGCTTTCAACGTCAGTGCACTGGCCTTCTGCCATTCAAAGATCTCTTTGTCGTCTGCTGATTTTCCAAAAGTATCATTAACTGTAATAATTCACACTTGTAAGGGACTTCGTAGTTGGCAGTGCTGCCTTTTACCCATCCTCTGGTGTGATCTTGATAACCACCCTGAGACTGAAACAGATCCTGTCCTCCCCATTTTACAGATGAGAAGACTGAGGCTTTGAAAAGTTTAGTGCTTTGTCCGGGTTAAGAGGCTCCCTTCCACCACTACCCCACCCCCCTGGCCATTTCCACATGTCGGTGTCCTCCTTGTAAATGTTGGGGATTTTGTGTTGAATTCTCGTTTGGAGCAGGAGGTGTGGGCTTCCCTAAGAGGGTAATGCTACACAGTGTCGGTCACTGGGACAAAAGGAAAGTTGTTAGCCAGGAAACAGGAGTGATCAAGAGGACCTCAAGGTGGCAGGGGAGAAACTCTGGGCCCTACTGGTGAATACAGACTTGGAGGAAGCCGGGCATAGGGAATGGCGCTGTCTTCATACAGGCAGGTAGGGGCTAGGAAGGGTGAAGCGAGAGTCTCAGAGAGGGTCTGAGCGGACCGATGAAGGTTGGGTAGATGAGTGTCCCTCTTGTTCCTTTCCCCTTCCTATTTCTAGGCTGTTAGAAAAGTCTTATTGAATCATTCCAGTCTCATTAGTTGTGCGTTTGGGATTAAGGCAAAGGACCTGTGTCCGCAGCAAAGCATTCTTCAAAGGGGGTGGTGGCTGTTTCTCAGAGCATCCTGTCGATGTCAGCAATCATAAGTGGGAACGAGGGTCAGGGAAGAAAACCTGCTGCCTGCCTCACTGGAAAGCCTCCCTCTCCTGCCAACTGTGGAAGGCCAGGGTATGAGGAGTTTGAAACCTGATTGTCCACAACATTGTGAATTTACGTAACACGACTGAACTGCACACTTGAAAACCATCAAGATGGTAAATTTTATTTCATGTATTTTACCAATAAGAAAAATAATTGTAACAATTGCTGGTAGTTTATGAGTCAAAGGCTTATAAGGGTTCTGACGATAGTATTTCTCTGCCTACCCTTCCCTAACCCCTCAGCCTCCCCTCTTCGAAGCAATGGCTTTCAACTTTTTATCTCTTTCTTCTGGCATTTAAATATCTCTAGAGTTCTAAATAATATGTATGTTTCGTTTAGTTTAATGCATTAATTATATTATCTATTGACTTTCTATTTATGCTAATGAGGATTTAGTTGTCTTCTGATTCTTACCCTCTGTATAGGGGATTTAAATTCTAGGTAAATCCATAGTCAGGATTTACATTGTGCCTCTTTGTGATTCACAGCTCACTATTATATTATGGTTATATTTCTTTTTTTTTCTTTTCTTGAAGTTCATAACCACCTTGTTTTGCTTAATTTTTTCGCTTTAATTGTACTTACCAATAGCCTCTGAGAATAATTTTCCAGAGGGTCAGTCTCATCAGACAATCAGTCCGTTCCGACACGCGTCTCGGAGACTTCGCTTCTGGACGCCGCTGTTGTGTCTGGTTGGCTTGTGCTTAGGCCTGCGGCTTGGCTGTGACCCTAGGACTTCCCTCTGCCCTGGTCCCAGGAAATCCCTTTGCCTTTCTGTAATATACATTCCTTATTTCTAGGATCTCGCATCCTCTTCTTTTTTGGCTTGCTCCATTATTTTGATGGAGCACATTTACCAGGAATTTTCTCAGGTTAAAAGATGTGCAGTGACCAAAGTCCTGGTGAGGACAGGCCGCGGTGTGGGCCTCGCACCCTGGGCTGGTGCCTTCCTTGCCTGGGACACGGTGGCCTCCTCTCCCCTGGGTAGGATTTCCTGCTTTCTGTAGCCCCTGCGGTCTTTCTTCTTATCCCTTCATCCTGCTGAAGGATTTTGATTTCTAGGAAGGCAGGGCCCTCACCCATGTCACACTAGTAAGGGGCCGAACTGTGACTTGAACCCAGATCCGTGGGTTCAAGTCCAGAGTCTTCTTCCATGCTCCCTGGTCCTCGCCACTCATCAGCCATCTGGCCTCACTCAACACACCTCACCTCTTCTCCCCTTCCTCCCTAGCCAGCCCCATTGTGGATACGCATGTCCCCAGCACCCTGCGCCCGTGCCTGGGCCCTGTCCAGGGAGGGCATGGTCTCCTGGGGGAAACCCCAAGGACTGTGAGATGACCTAGCGTTTTATCTGGGTGGCCGATCTGCTTGGTGTCGGTGGTGGGGAATGTGGTTAAAAGGATTAAGGGCATCCCTTTGTCTGTCACACAGCTCTGCTCAGGCCCCTTTGAACTGGCAGGAAGTCAGGGGAAGGGATCCCCTCTACAACATGCCTGGTCACCTTCGCCTGGAAAAATTCAGGTCTGAATCAAGCAAGGGAAGGAGTAGCACATAGAGAGAGAGTCAGGCTCCTCTCCATCAAGTCCCTTGTAACTCAGTAGGTGAGAGCATGTTATGGTAGCAAACAGGGCAGGAGAGCTTGTCGACTTTGCGGGGCTGTCTCTGGGAGGCCTTGCCTGGCCTGCTGAAGGAGGCTGCCTTCCCCCTCCCCTCCTAAAGCATTGCCTTCCTTGGGAAGCTTTCCAGGCGGACTGGAAGCAAGATGGCCGTGCATGCTGGAAGTCATGCATAGGTAAAATCCAGATAATTCCCAAGCTCTGCTTTAGCCATTAGTTTTCATCTTTCTTCCCACTAAACCTTTCTCTGAACTGCTAAGGGAGCAACGCGGATTGATTTGTGCCTTTCCCTTTATGTTTCCTCTGCTCCCTCCCTCTTTTTCTGATGAAGATCGAAATTACCTATGAAATGACCCAAAGTGAGGCCACGACATATTCTGCAAGAAGGTAGACAAGCAAGAGGCCTCAGTAATCCATAAATTAGATAATCAGGCCCAAAGCTGTTGGAGGTGATGCTATGCTGTTTACTCATTCATTCATTCATTCACTCCATGGTATCTTCTTGATTGAAAAAAGTTCTAGGCTGTGGTGTGATGAAATCACAGCATCTTGCTGTCTGAGGTATTTAAAGTGCATTTGAAGCCGCGTGACCTCTTACAAATTGCAGTCACCCCAAGGCTGTGAGCCTGGTTGGTTTTGCTCACTCGGTATGGGGTCCTCCGGGTCTGGCTTGGGCTGCGCAACAGGCAGTGTGCTCAGAATGAGAGCCCCATAAATGTTTGCTGTTGATGGTGATGCTTGATCAATAAAGCTAATCCTGCCATTGTCATCAGGGGATAAATCAGTACTCGCGTGCATGAGAATTTCCCCTTGAACGTGTTTCTGAGGGTGCTCAGTCAGACTCTTGATGGTTTCCAAGAGCTGGGGCATGATGAAAAGGGCCTTGGCAATTTGCTGCCGTGGAGAAGATGAGCAGAAAACACGGAGGCAGTGAATTAGTCAGGGCCCCGCGACTCACCCATGCTACCCCACAGCCGCTGAGGACCCTGGGCCTCTGCTCAGCGATCTTCAGCTCGAGCTTATGGGTTCTTTGATAACAGCTCAACTCTTGTCTCTCTGGGAGCAGGAGGAGGTGGACACGAGGAAGGAAAGTTGGCGCTGGAGTGCTTGGGACTCAGAATGGTTGTGAGCAGGGATCTGAGAGAGCAGAGCAGGAGTGGGCAGGGGCGCGGTTGGGACTGGACTTGGACTCAGCAGGCTGTGGTCTTGGCCATCACAGACAGTGTGGGCATGAGCGGGAGTCAGGAGCCAGGGAGCCACAGAGGTCCAGGGCTTGGGGTTCGGGACCCGCTCCCAGCCCCTTCTGTGTGGGGTGGCCCGGCCTGACAGCTAAACCCGCGCTCACGTTCCAGCTCCTCCGTCCTCAGAGTTCGGGACGGAAGGTGGCTGAAGCGGCTGACGGTAAGGCCTTGGGACTCCAGCTGACCCACCTCCACCGGCTCAGGGATTGGGGGCGTCGCAGCCCTGAGAGCATCTCCTGTGACACATCCTCTCATCTCCGGGACCAACCCCAGGGCCGGATTGATTCCCCGATGTAAGATTGAGTCTTCGTTACGTGTCTTCTCCGCAGCCTTATCTTAAGCTTCCTGAGAACAAGTCAGAATCGTCTTCCCTTGTCCAAATGTGCCCTAGCATGCACCAGGCGTGTGGTAGGGGCTTAAGTGCTGGGTGAATGGAGCAGGGGGCCAGCTGTGTGTTTGTGCCTGAACGGGTGGGGGACAGTGCAGGTGTCCAAGATGGAGTCGCTGGGCAGGATGGACGCCATGGTTCTAGGTTTTCTTCCAGGGAGGGAAGGAGGGATGGTAATGACAATGTTCAAACACTAGAACAGTGCGTGCTCCACACCAGGGCCTGCTGGAACACCTTACACAGGTGCCCTCCTTTAATCCTTTTTTTTCTCATTTAATTCTCAGTACAGTCCTATGAGGCAGGTGTTCTTAGTATGCCCATTTCACAGATGGGGACATGGAGACACCTGGCTTCCTCCTGTGTGCTCTTCACATCCTTCCTTTGTGAAGGCTCGAATAGCTTCCACCTCCCTGTCACTGCATTTCTTGCTCTTCCTGGCTGTTTGCTTGTCCCGCTCCCCTAGGACTGACCGTAAGTTCTGTCCGCACAGGGACTGGCCTCTCTTGTGCGTATTGAACCCCTGGTGCCCGGCGTGCAGTTGGTATGGAGTAGAGGCCCCGTAAATGTCTGAATGGATGAATGAACAGACTGCGAGAGCATTACTTGCTCCCCACTGAAGCACTCCCCCAGTCTGCAGGGCGCTGGTTCTTTCTTCCCTGTCTCCCCACAGTGCCCACTGAGCAGAGAGGTGTCCCACAACCAGGCACCTCTGTTGAACCCATGTTTGTTGAGCACCTACTGTGTGCCCAGGTCCATACTGAGCGTCAGGAAAAGGGTCCCTGCCATCAAGGAGTTTCCAACATCTTCTGCAAAGAAATCCCTTCCCTTGCCTCTCTCCTAAAGCTCTCCTGTGCTTTTGGTGAATAGCCCCCACTTTGCCTTCTGTGGGTTCTAGGAACGGGCGAATGAGTGCCATTCTCAGCAGCCTTCTCAGCCTCAATGGACCCTAACAGAGCCACCACCCCCCCGACAGACCAGCCAAGATGGTTCAGTTTTGCACCTTAATGCTGGGATCCTTTGCTTGCTCCTTTTTTTTTTTTTAAGATTTTATTTATTTATTTGACAGAGAGAGAGACAGCCAGCAAGAGAGGGAACACAAGCAGGGGGAGTGGGAGAGGAAGAAACAGGCTCATAGCGGAGGAGCCTGATATGGGGCTCGATCCCAGAACGCTGGGATCACGCCCTGAGCCGAAGGCAGACGCTTAACGACTGCGCCACCCAGGCGCCCCTGCTCGCTCCTTTTTGAGGACTTGAGTATTTTTTGCAAAATCTGGAGCGTATAAGTTTTCTGCTCAGCCTGCGACGGGCTTAGGGTGTCTTTCCATTTTCTGTCTCCATCCTGTTCTCTCCTCTCCCTGCCCAGCCACTGCCTTGTACCTGATGTCATGTTCACACCTTACTCACGGAACCCGCATCACTTCCCTCTGGCGCCTGGGTCTTCCCACCATCTTCCATGCTCTCCTTCCCCACGGGGACATTTTTGCAGGAGATGCCGAGGGTTTTCTGAATGGGGTGTGCTCGTGAGAGGGTGAACGTGCCTCACACCCTGCCCCAGACACAACTGTATCTACAACTCCGCTCTTGCCCGGTTCTCTGCCCTTTTCCCTCCAGACCCCACTAGCCTCTCCACCCCCCTGCTCGGCACCGCCAGGAATGCTGGCGGGCCCTGATGTGCTTAGAACTGAGCAGCAGAAAGCTACTGAGGGGGCCCTGAGCAGAGTGGCTCTAACGTGGTCCACACAGCATATCGCTGCCGCTGGAAGATGCAGCCCCTTGCGTTTTTGAGGCGGCCACCATAGGAAAACAAAGTATGAATGGCCATAATTTCCTGGGCTCCTGAGCAAATTTGTATTTCATTCTGATTATTGAATGTGTTGCCTAATTGTAGCTATAAAAAGGAATAGTCCATCTTCCCCATGAAAGCCTGGTGCTGGCTAATTGTTGTTTAATTAGTTGATTCCAGTGGTCGAGGGGTGAGTTTGGAATTACAATTACAACTCCTATTATTTCAGGGAGATTGCTGAATTAATTAGTGGGACAATAGGATTCCTCATTGTTGACATCTTAAGAATCCACAACAATAACTTTAAAATGGGTTGCAATAATGGAGGTTGGTAATAGATCTGTCTTCTCTGCTGGGTGAGGCTGGTCTTTAGGAGGATGGGGCCTCCCTTTCTGCCCCCTTCCCAGGGGAGGGATGGGAGTCTGGAGAGGCAGGTGCTCTCAGTGAGGGCTTTGACTGGCCAGGGGTGGTGGAGGAAGCAGGGAGGGATCACCTGTGCTTGGCTTTCTCATGAGCTGAGCGGGTGGAGGCCAAAGGGAATGCATGATGGGAGAGAAGAGGAAGGAAAGGGTCCAGCCAAGAATGTGCAGGGTTTAATTCAAGGTCAGTGAAGAGGAACTTTGCTTATAGCTCTGATGATCACGGACAGCCACGCTGGCCGGGGGCAAGTGGTAGTACTTCTGGAGAGGCAGGACCAAGTGGTGACAAGGCCAAGGTCATGCAGGGAGCTCTTGGAGCTGGGTGGGTCCTTGGGAGCCTGTGTTCCCAGAGCCCCTCTGTGACTACCAGCCTGTGCGGGGCTGGGGACAAGGTTGGTTCTTGTTTGGTTCCAGGTGACCTTCAGCCTTCTGCTTCAGATCTTACCTTAGCTCCCGCTGGGCATGCCCAGGTTGGCGTGGGGAGCTGGGAGGATTCTGCTCCCTCTCCTTCCTTGTCATTTTCCCCCTCTCCCCGGGAGTCACCAGAAGCATCTTCCACTCTGGATATAAAAGAGAAATATTGCACTGTAGCTTCAGCAAGAGAGGTGATAATGAGGATATAGGAGAAACTGTTTATCCAGGTACTTAATATATGAATCATCCTGAAGGTCACGTGGCATCTTTCTTCCAAAGAGAGATTCCTACCCCAGCCTCAGCCACACACACGGAGAAATGGGGCAGGGTGTAGTTCTGTCCTGAATTCTGGATCTTGTGCACCTCGAGCCTGGAGACATTAAGTCTGGGATGGAGAGGGGGCGGGTGAGTGGGCTGTGGCCTCAGAGGACAGTGGGAGGGGGTGAGGTCCTGTGGAAAGCACTGAATGGGGTGAGGGAGATCTCTTGGTTTAGAAGGACCTTCTTCCTTCAGGTTCCGAAGACAGTCTCCCAGTGAAAGCTGGTTGGGAGCCCATTCCAGGCACATGTCCTCGGTGTGCATCTTTCCCTTTTCCCCCACCAGTGTCCCACTCTGCTTTTCCAGGGCGAGGCATCCTCCAAGGGGACAGAGGGCCCGGAGTTTCTTGGAAGGCACATCATTAAGATTTAATGGGACATTTCCTGCCAGACGGGGGGGTTGTAAAATGCAACTACTGCAGATAGCTAGGGGAGCACAGAGTCCTTTCGCCTGTCGGCTAGCAAAGGCCAGACATGAAATTATGCCAGTCCCTGCTCTCCTCTCTCCAGCTCTCCCCAGCCTCACCCCTGGGCTGCAGCTGCGCGGCCCTGGAGCAGCTGCTGGACAGTGTCCCTCCCCACCGGCGGCCCTGTGCGCAGCGCAGCCCACGGAGGGTAGTTAGCAGCGCTGAGAGCTTAATGAGGAATGCCGTGCCGAGCAGGGTCCAGGCGGCCATCCGCCCCTGTGCAGTTTACAGTCTCCTTGGCTCTAGCCCTGGGGACCACAGCCGCAGCCCAGGCATCCTTTTGATTCCCTTGATCCCCCACAGTGGGTTTTCCAGAGCCTTGATCCGTCAGGATCCTATCCCTTTGGCAGAGTGAGCCGAACAGCTGAAGGAAGTGAGTTGGGGAAGGGCGTGCGGGTGAGTGCCTGTGCATGTCCGTGCGAGAGACAAGAATCAGAGACAAGCAGACAAAGGGGGGGGGGGCAGAGTGGGAGAAGGAGAGAAGTAAGGCTGGGGGCAGGGAACTGAAGGTCAGTGGTTACCTTCCCCAGGGCAGGGACATTTGGTCAAGGCTGGTCTCATTTGTGAGTCTACACCCACAGGAGCCTAGAAATGAGAACATGGAGGGACAGAGGTGGGCACAGCCCACAATCCTCTGGGGCTCTCTGGTCTGCGCCTCCACGTTCAGGCTGAGAACGTGCTGAATTAAAGATTCCCAAGAAGCCGGAGAGAGGCGGGGGTTTAGAGCCGCCCATAGGCATCTGACTTCTGAAACCACCTGTAGATGTGGGCTCCAGAAGGCTCTGCCTCTTACAGTGCATGTGACCTCTCTGAGGTCACACAGAAGTGAGGAGGCCATTGCCAGCCTCCCAGGGTTGTGGTGGGGGTTCAGGAGACAACGGGGACATACTAGTAGCTGATATTAGCTCCCGTCCCTCCGTTCCGTAGAAGAGGTGTCTAATGCAGGGTCAGACACAGGCGTGCTCTTAGTGCAAGCTGGCATAATCAGCCTCTGGAACCTGAGAACGATTTGGGAGGTGCCCCGCAGGACGTGGGGCTGGGCCCAACCTGCTGCCAGGCACCTACACCGCCTGCCATGTGTCCCTTCCTTTCTTGCGTGGCCCCACTTTGCCCATCCCCACAGGTACCCAGAGTGAGAGGTGGAGAGGGTTGCTAAGGCCACTAGCTCCCCCGTGGCTGGGTTTGAGCCCCGGCTCAAGTTCCAGGTTCCGGCCAGAGCAGGGGTGAGGGTGGGACATCCCTCAGGCGGTGCCATGCCTTCTCTGGGTCTGAGGCTCAGAGGCAGGCTCCTTCCGGAAGATAGAGCATTTGTGGAGTACCTACTGTGTGCCAGGCCCTGCCCCTGGTCCTGAGGATTCTGCAGCCGCTCAGGCTGGCGTGCTGGCCCCCTAGCGGAGTGAGGATGACCGGGATGCGATACGTGTCATGGCGACGGATGAGGTGGGGGGGTGCAGGATGAGATGGGGGGCTTTGCAGGGGGTACCGATAGGGCATCTTTCTGAGGCAGTGACATTTTTATGCTTAGACCTGAAAGGTCAGAAGGAGCCCTCCACACAGCGGTCAGGGCAGAGCCTTTCGGGTGAGGGGAGTTAGGCTGGAGCAAAATCCCCCCCCGTATTCTATGAATGGCATACTTGGGCATGCTTGGTGTACCCAAGAGACAGAAAGATGGCCAGAGTGTCCGGCTCATGGCGGACAAAGGGGAGGGTGTGCAGCGAGGCCAGAGCTCCAGGCATGGCCTTGTGGGCCGGGCAGGAATTTGGATTTTACTCTCAAGTGAGATGAGAAGACAGAGGAGTTTTAAGCAGGGAATGACATAATCTGATTTATATTTGAAAAAAGTAATTCTGACTGTCCTTTAAGAATAAATTATAGGGAAGGAAAAGTTAACAAGTGACACATAGCAGCCTGGCTTCAAGCTGACAGAGGCTTGGACGGAGGGCGGCCCTGGCACGGATAGACGTCTGTTGGGTGGGATCCAGATACATGTGCTTTCCTCTTCCGATGACGGTACACTTCACATACGCTAAAATGCATCACGTGCATGTTGACAAATGCATACACTGTGTGACCAGAGCCACTCAAGATACGGAACGTTCCCATCACTTCCCATCATCTCATAAATTCCTCTGTGCCCGTTGTCAGCTCCTCCTCCCACCTCCCACCCCTGCCAACCACTGATCTGGTTTTGTCCCTAGGGGTTTGCCCCTCCTAAAAAAGTCATGTAAATGGAATCACGTGGTACGATGTGGCTTTTGGAGGCTTTGCACAGTGCGGTCCTTCACTTAGTGCAATGGAGCCGAGAGCGCGCGTGGGGTGTGGGGGTGCAGGTATAAATGTGCAGTTCACTTCTTCCTGCTCAGTAGTATTCCATTCTGTGAAAATACCAGTTTATTCATTCACCACTTGAAGGACATTTGGGCTGTTTTTCATGTTTGGCAATGTCAAGTAAAGCCGCTGTAAACCCTCGAGTACAGGTTTTTATGTAAATATGAGTTTTTACTTCACCTGAGTCAATACCAAGGAGTGGAATTGCTGGGCCATCCAGTAAATGTAGGTTTCACTTTGTCAGAAACCCCTGACCTGTTTTCCAGGGCACCATTTTGCATCCCCACTTAACAGCGTGTGAGAATTCTAGTTGCTCTGAATCCCTGCCAACACTTGGTATTGTCCTTTTTTTAAAAAAAATTCAATTTTTTCCTCCATTCTAATAGATAACATAACGATATTTCATTGTGGTTTTAATTTGCATGTCCCCAAGAACTAATGATGTAAGTGTCTTTTCATCTGCTTATTTGCAATCGCTCATCTTCCTGGGTGAAGGATCTGTTCAAGCCTTTTGTACATTGTTGTGTTGCTTGTTAGTTTTCTTATTATTGAGTTTTGGGAGTTCTTTATATATTATGGATGTAAGTTCTTTATCAGAGATGTGATTTGCACAGGTTCTCTCCCACTCTGTGGCATGTCTTTCCTTTCATGTTCACTTGTTCTTGCTTGCTTTCTCTTAAATCACAAGACCAGGGATATTTATGAAAATAGAACAAAGACTAAAGCAAACATAATTCTTCTATGACAGACCACTCCTCTGTTGTCACTGAGAGCATGGTTTCAGAAGACAGCCTCTATGAGAATCTTATCTTGATGGACCAGATTTTGTCGTTCCTATGTTTTTAAATTATAGTAAAAAACACATAACACAAATGTAGTGTCCTAGCCATTTTTAAGTGTACAGTACCGTAGCACTAAATAGAGGTACATTATTGTGTAACCAGTTTCTCAAGCTCTTTTTATCTTTCAGAACTGAAATTTTGCACCCATGAAGCCACAGCTCTGTATTCCCTGCTCCCCCAGGCCCTGGCAAGACCATTCTTTCTGCCTCTCTGAATGTGGCTACTCGTTAAGTGGAACCACACAGTGTTTATCCTTTTGTGACTAGCTCATCTCACTGAAGATAGTGTCCTCAAGGTTCATCCGAGTTATAGCATGTGCCAGATTCTCCTTCCTTTTTAAGGCTGAATGATACTCTGGTGTATGTATATGCCACATTTTCTTTATCCATTCGTATGTCAATGGACATTTGTTTTGCTTATAGTTTTTAAAGATTTTTATTTATTTATTTGAGAGAAAGAGAGAGTGTGTACACACATGTGGGAGCAGGGGAGAGGAGCAGGGGGAGAGGGAGAGGGAAAGAATCGCAAGCAGACACCCCGCTGAGTGGAGCCCTGACGCGGGGCTCGATCTCACGACCTTGAGATCATGACCTGAGCCAAAAACAAGAGTTGGACTGAGCCGCCCAGGCACCCTTTGCTTATGATTTTTGATTATTGTGAATCATGCCGCTATAAAATTGGGTGTAAGCATCTCTCTTCGAGACCCTGTTTTCAACTCTTTTGTATTCTTTTCATTCTTTTGACAGTCCCTTTTGTGAGAGCAGAAGTTCTTAATTTGATAAAGTCTAATTTGTCAGTTTTTTTTTTTTTTTATGGATTGGGCTTTAGTATTATATCTGAGTATCTGAGTACTCATTGCCAGATCCAAGGTCACAAATATTTCCTCCTACGTTTTCTTCCAGAAATTTTATAATTTTAGATTTTATAATTTGGTCCATGATCCATTTTGAGCTGCTATTATTATTATTATTATTATTATTTTATGGTGAGGGGTATGGGTTAAGGTGGTTTATTTGTTTTTTTTGGTTTTTTGTGTGTGTTTTGTTTTGTTTTGCAAATGGATATCCAGTTGTTTCAGGACCATTTGGTGAGAAGACTATCCTTCTTCCACTGAATTGAACAGAAGCAGGGGGAGTGGGAGAGGAAGAAGCCGGCTCCCAGCAGAGGAGCCTGATGTGGGGCTCGATCCCGGAACGCCGGGATCACGCCCTGAGCCAAAGGCAGACGCTCAACGACTGGGCCACCCAGGCGCCCCCCACTGAATTTCTTTTATATTAGACATGTTTTTGAGCTAGGATTGGTAGGACTTGTGTTTGGATGTGGAACACGAGGGAAAAAGAGGAATTAAGGATGACTGAGTTTTGGCTCAAGCATCTGGTTGGATTATGGTGCCATTTTCTGAGATGGGGAAACATAGAGGAGAACAAATTTGGGAGTTGGGAGTTATGTTTTGGAAAAGCCCATGAGGCATAAGAGCATTTGGCAAGGAGAGAGCTGATGAAGGAGTCTGGAGTTCAGGACAGAAGTAAAGGCTGGAGATACAGATTTTGCAAGTCATTGGTGCATAGAGACAGGTAAGCCAACATTGAGAGTGCCATGTGCTGAGCGCAGCAACAGAGCTTTGTGCGAGGGGTGGCAGGGCTCTGGGGCAAGGAGTAAGGGCGGGAGCACAGAAGGGCCTTCGAGGAGGCCAGGTGAGTGGGTCTTAGTGAGTAGGAATTTGCCCAGAGCAGACCCGGGGAATGGCATTTCAGGGGAAGGATCAGAATGTGCACAGGTGTAGGAGTATGAAACTTAGGGTCTTCAGGAAACTGCAGAGTTTGGAGCAGCCAGGGGAAAGGTGCACAGGTTAGGAGGATGGGGAGGGGGTGAGTCTGGAAGAGGACAAGGCCAACTCAGGAATAACCGTTACGTAGAGAGAAGAGTTTAAACTTTCTCATGGAGACACTGGGTGAAGCAATGACAGACTTTCTGTGAGGTCGTGACCATGCCTCTGCCCTCACATGTTTGTTTCAGGTACATAACCAGGGCCATGGTGAGGAGTGGGGGGCATGAGACAGGAAGGGAGAAGGTCAGGGAGGAGGAGTTTGTTGACTATGAGAAGCTGATGTCTGCACTTGGCAGTGGTGGGGGGGATGAGAAGTTAGAGGGGACAGTGAGGACCTTTAGGACAAGTGCACTTCTCTTTTAGTGCTCCCTCCTTCCGGCCCGCCAGCCAGGCTACCCTTCTTCTGACCTGTAGAGTGTGTCCCTTGGGATCCCTGATTAGATCAAACCCCACAATTTAGATGACTCTCTCTGTGCTTTGCAAACCTGATGTGCGGTTCAAATCAAGGCACCCGCTCACTCCCCCTCCACCCAGGCACGGCAGCGAGGGGGGACCAGACGCAGGCCGTCCGTGGACGGCTGTTGGGTCTGATCCTTCATCTGTCGGCCTAATCAGACCCTGTCTGTCCTGACAGGAATACAGATGTGATGCTTCTTTTTCACTCTGTCTGAAATTGCTTTGTAATAACAGTAGGAGTTAGAGAGGCATTTTTATTGATTAAACAATCGAGGCGATTTGTCTTTACAAAACTGAAAATATAGAGGTGTCTCTTTTTCCCTCTGTATACATTACGCATGTTTATTTATCAGAGGCAACAGTCTCTGCTTATAATCAAGCTGATGTTTATGATGGGGCTGCTTTACAGTGCCAGGCTGAGATGATATAATGGGAGCTGGAGTGAAAAGAAGCCTAATGTAATGACACTGACAATCAGGGGTGAGAGGCCCCCGGGGAGGGCAGCGCCGGCGGGGATGAGAGGTTGGAGGGAACCGTGGAGCCATTTTGATACGGAGAAAGGATTCTTATAATGTCACAGGGCGAGAACAACGTGGCTTTGGATCAGATGGCTTAAGGTTTGAATCCTAGCTCTGCCATTTATTGCCTGTGTCCCCTGGGAGAAGTTGCTTCAAGTCTCTGACACCCAAAATAGGGATAATGATATCTAATAGGATGGCATATGCGAATCGCTTAGCACAGTATTAGACATATGGAGTTAGTACCTTGATCTTTCCAGAGTGGGGTTCTAGGTAGGGAGGGGTGCCGTACGGTGGTTGGTCTGGTAACCTGTGTAGCGAGCAAGTTAGGAGCTGCTCAGGATTGAAGTTCAGGCTCAGCTCATTCATCTTAGATCCTGCTTGCAAGGCTGGCCTGCTGGCTCCGACAGCCAGGCCCACCTCGTGTCGTACTATCTGGATAACCAGTACTGCCAGGTACTGGTTAGCTGTGGTGCTTGGTGAGTCTTCAGGGGGAGGGAGCAGGCAGCCAGAGGCTAGTGAGTTGCCTTTCCAATTGAGTGGGTGGAGCGTGGCCTTGTTGGACAAGGATGTCGCTGTTGGAGCTGCTGGCTGCATTAGTAAGAGATCTTTCTAATTCCAAACTGATATGGTGTAATTGTTCCAGCCCTGCAGGGCTCTGTAGGAAAACTGCTGGCAGTCACTTGGCTGCTGGGTTTGCTAAATTGTCTTCCTGAATTCAGTGTATCACCCTCGATTGTGAGCTTCAGTACACAGACTATGGGCGTGCAGACTCAAGAGGGCAGGCGGCTGGAGGTGAGCAAGACAGACGTTCAGAGCACCCATCTCTGCTGATATGTGGCTGGACTTGGCCTGCTTTGGGGGATATCCAGAATCCAGAGGGAGGTGAAATAGCTTAGGTGGGGTTCTCTGCATGCTTCTGGTCCTCAGGCTTCTTAGTGCCCAGATTTGGGGTCTGTTAGAGCAGAAGCTTCTTGGAGTACTGTGTTCTTGGTGTTGAAATGTTCAGGTGAGGTGACCACCCTGCCAGTCAACTCCCTTTCTTACTGCCTGGCATCAGTAATTGCATACCTGGTACCTACCGTGTGTAAGCATGGAACGGGATAGGGTTTCACTGGAGCGGGTGGCGACAAGCATTATACAAGGTCTTTACTGGCTAATATGGAGCAGGTTTTCAGAGGGCAGAGAGTTACTGTGACTTAACTAGCTAGTGAGGAAGGCCTTACAGCAGGAGTGGGGTTTGCAGGATTCAGTCTGCAGGGTGGCCTGGGAGGCAGTCCAGGAGGTCAAGGGTGTAAGCCAAGGGCAAAGTGTTTAGAATAATGAATGGAAGAGTTTGGTGGCAGGGAATAGTACGGGACAGTGTTCTCAACATTTTGAGTCAGAGGAGTCTTTGTTATGGGGGGTGCCCTGGCATTGTAGGGTACTCTGCAGCATCTCTGGTCTGTACCTACCAGATGCCACTCATATCCAAGCCCTCCAGCCCCCATGTTGTGAAAACCAAATATGTCTCTAGACTCGCCAGACATCTGTGTGCAAAGGCGCCCCCCTGTTAAGAACCGTTGGTGTGGGGGATAATCAGAGATAAAAGTGAAAGTTTGGCTGGGCCATCTGGAAGGGCCTTGGGTGTCTTGTCAAGGTTGGGACTACAACTCAGCAACAACAACAAAAAATCAACCTGATTAAAAAATGGGCAAAAGACTTGAATAGGCATTTCGCCAAAGATAAAGGACCAATAAGCATATCAAAAGGTGTTTAATATCACTAATCATCAAAAGTACAATCAAAACCACAATGAGATAACCACTTCACACTCATTGGGATGGCTACTGTCAGAAAAATAAAAGTGAGTGTTGGCAGGGATATGGAGTTGTGCACTGTTGCTGGGCCACTGTGGGAAAACAGTCTGGCGAGTCTTCAGAAAATTAAAAGTAGAATTATTATATGATCTAGAAATTCCACTTTTACGTATATATCCAAAAATAATTGAAAGCAGGAACTGAAGAGATATCTGCACACCCGTGTTCATAGCAGCACTATTCACAATAGCAAGGAGGTAGAAGCAACCCACATGTCTGTTGATGGGGGGATGGATAAACACAATGTAGCAGATACGTAGAATGGAATACTATTCAGCCTTTAAAAAGGAAAGAAGTTCTGTCACAGGCTACAACATGAATGAGCCTTGAAGACATTACGCTAAGTGAAGTAAGCCAGTCACAAAAGGATAAATATGGTATGATTCCATTCATATGAGGTATATAGTCAAGTTCATAGATAAATAAAGTAGAATGGTGGTTACTCGGGGCTGGGGAGAAGGGGCAAAAGGGGGTTGTTTAATGGGTATAGAATTTCAGTTCTGCAAGAAAAGGTTCTGAAGATCTGTTTCACAACACTACTGAACTGTGCCTAAAATGGTTAAGATGATAAGTTTTATGGTATGTGTTTTTTTACCACAATAAAAAAAATTAAAGGGAGTTGGGCCTTTATTCTGGAAAGAACGGGGAGATATGGGTAGATGAATCAGAGAGGTTTTGCTGTGCATCCATCACCGCCATCCATCGTCAGAACTTTTTCATCTTTCCCACCTGAAACTCTGTACCCATGAAATACTAACTCTCCATTCCTCCCTCCCCCAGCCCCTGGAGTCACCCTTCTGCTCTCACTGTAGATCTGACTCCTCTAGCTACCT
The DNA here is from genome assembly GCF_017311325.1 of Ursus maritimus. NCBI lineage: Eukaryota > Metazoa > Chordata > Mammalia > Carnivora > Ursidae > Ursus > Ursus maritimus. The sequence goes on along the minus strand of NW_024424008.1, from coordinate 47,487,715 downwards.
CATAGAAGTGGGATCATACAGTACTTGCCCTTTCGTATCTGGCTTAGTTCACTCAGCATAATGCATTCAAGGTCCTCCCTTTTAAAAGCTGAATAATATTCCATTGTGGGCACGTACTGCATTTTGTTTACCCATTTATCCGTGAACGGGCATTTGGTCACCAAGAGCTTTTGCTCAGGTCGGAACTACCTTCTCTGCCAAGGGTCCCCAAAGACAGACACAGTATGGGGCCCAGCTGGCTGGTAATAGAAATACAACAGGCAGGCCAAGCGGAAGGCAATGCTTGTTAAACAGCTTGTATTTGGGTCCAAGAATGACCCCTGTCCAGTTCCACTACCTCAGTGGTCCTCAGACTTCACCAAGCATCCTCCTCATGTGGAGGGCTGGTGAAAACCCAGAGTGCCGGGCCCACCCCCAGAGTCTCTGATTCAGTCGAGAGTCGGGAAATTCGCATCTGTATCCAGTTCCCAGTAATATTTGCACTGCTGGTCTGGGAGAGCCACTGTACTATGTAATTTTAACTCATTGCCCAGACCAGACCAAACACTTTGCAGGCTGTAGTGTTCAGGGCCTGGCCTCTTCCTGGCAGAGCTCACAATCCTACCTTTGGCCATCTTCACAATAGTGAAGACCTGTCTAGGGAGGGCTCGACAGATTGGAGACACCTGCTTTGGGCCCAAGATAAAGTCTCGGGAACTCCTACTGGTTCGGCCACTGGAACTTTCTCAGTGCTGGCTACCCCGTTCTCTCAAGCCTCTTGAGCTGGATGCAGCCGCTGGAGGACAGAGCTCAGAATGTTTGAAAAATGCACAGAGGCATTGAGCCTTGGACCCTTCCGCTTTGGGAACATTTCCTGTTTGCTCTCCTGCCTGCGGGGGGGCTCTCAGGAGACAAAACTTGACCCTTCCCATAGAGCATCTCCTTGGGCCTCTTCCTCCCCCCTGCCTGCCTTGCCCCTCGGTCCACAATCACAGCTGTCCTCAGCAGGGCAGAGCACATTTGTCTCTTTTAATATATATTTAAAAGGTATTGATAGCCGAAAGGGCCGGAGGGACCCATACACAGCCCTGTCTGGGCGGCTGGCATTTTCACATGTAAGGGCTTTTGTCTCCCTCACTCCTAAAAGGTCAGAGCAGGAAGGGGCCTCAAAGGTCATTCTACCCAAACCCCCGAGGCCAGAGAGGGAGGTAAGGGTCACAGGGTCACGTAGCCAAGGAGCCGGAGTCTAGGACCCTGCTCTTTCTTCCGGATGCATCTTGCCAGTTCGAGGATGTACCTATACCGAAGGTCAAGGTCTGGGGCGAGGAGGTCTCAGCGGCCTTTTCATCCATAAAGGAATAATTCCCATTGGCGTTTTCTTCTCTCTTTTCTGTGTTTCAACTCCACCCCGGCGCCTGCCCCTTACCCTGCCTCTGCTTCCTCTCAGCGGGCCTGCCCTTACCCACGGGCCCTAACACCACAGTTCTTGAGTTTACCCGGTGTGGGTAAACATTTCCTCACAGCCTCAGATGGTCTTTCCCAGGGAAATAGAATGAAGTCATCTTGCAGGCTCTGCTGTCCTCCTCAGAAGGGGCCCTCGGCTGTGTGGATCGGCCCGGTGGCCTGGGTCTGTGGTCCCAGACGAATTCTTAGTGTGGATTCCCCGCACCCCGATGTCCAGGTACCACGGGCTGCTGGGCGGTTGTCTCCCTCACTGCTGCTTTTCTAGGCTGTGCACAGGGCCTGAAGTGCGGTTGGCACTCGGTTCGATTGGAGAGTAGTAAGTGGGTGCATACTTGTGCTTCTTTTCTTCCCTTGACTTGGTTCGGGTGTCCTCTTGGGAACCCCAAGTCTGACCATACAGTGACTCATGCATGGCTGAGTGACCCATGTCAGTGGGATCTTAGGCCCTTTGTGCCACAGGTCCTTTCTCTAGGCACCTGCTGGGCGATTGACGCACATTGTTGATTCTCTCAGCGGCCCCCGAGGTGGGTACCACTATCTTTATCTGATAGGCTGGTTGTAGGAAGATGTTGAGAGGTTATGGAACTTTTAAGAGGCTTGTCATAACTATTCCTCAGCTCCCTCCCTCCCTCCCCTGGCTTTCTGTTGCCTGACCCCCACCTAAGGCTTGAGACAGCCCCACTATGGGCTGGTTATTGCCAAGAGGTGGTGAGTTCAGAGGTTAAATCGCAAGAGGTCTGGCTTTTTCACGTGCTTCCTTCTTGTCTGGAGGGGTAAACTGAGGCAAGTCACCACACTTGGAGGATCCAGCCATATCTGGGGACTGGGCTCTCTTGCCTCTGTTCCTAAGCCTCCAGCTGGGCTCTGGCAGGCGGGCCTGGGCACGACTGTGCCCCTGCCGGGCAGGGGAGCTAATGCATCATGAGAGCCATCTTAAACAAGTCTGTGCAGGTCCATGTCACTTCCCACCCCTCCTCTCGATAGCTTCTCCTCGTAGCCAGAGCACTGACCGTGTCAGGAGTTTAGGCTAAGAACATGCTGGAAGGGTGAACCCCAGATAATCGGGGTGCACCCCCTGCTCCCTTCTGCTCCTCCCTCCCTCCCCTCTACTGCCACCTCTTCTCTGGGTCGGGACAGTCACACATAGCTCTCCCCTGTCTTCGTCCCACGTGGCCTTGCTGTTTGCCCCTGGACTGATGCTCACTGACACATGTTTTTGGTGCCAGCAAAGTGCTGACGTTTCCATTTTGCTGAGTTGTACAGTGCCTGTGCTGGGTTCCCCCTCGAGTTCCCCCTCCTCATCTGTATTTGCTGGCACGGGAGCTCCTGTTCCCATCAGATGAGTCAGGGGAGAGATCTTGGAAGAGTAATTAATTTGAGCAGATGTGTGTCAGTGTCCCAGGAAATAGGAGCTATCAGTACAAGCCACCTGTGCTTGCTGTGACCACAGAGCTCCTGGGATGCAGGTGGGCCTCTCTTTAGGAAAACCCACTAGGTCAAGGCTGTTGGTGTTACCCGAAAAAAAAAAAAATTCACTTTACTGAAGGATTTGCTGATAGGTTCTTTAAAATCGGAGCTCTTTTAGTTTATGTAAGTGGTTTACAGGTCATTAAGTACTTGACAGAGGGGCTTTAGGGACAGGGAAACTTTATGTTCGAGCTTAAGAACCGGTGCCAATTACACATCCTTCAGAAATGAAGATGAAGCATCTCAGAAATTGTTTGGAAGCCCTGGGGGAAATGCAGTCTGGCTCGCCAAACAGGGCCCCACACACCCTTTTAGAGATGGTTGCCAGGGGTTCCTACAGAAATGTACCCGTTTCTTTTTAATGATGAACTCTGTGCCCCTTTCCCGACTGATCCCCTACTCAGTGCCACACCCCCTCGGCTATGGGGGGAGATTGGCCAGCTGAAAAATCAGAGTTCAGATCATGGCCTTTTAGGATTTTCTATCATTAGGTGTTTCTCTAGTGGACTCCCTTTCTGCTCCCTGAGGCTCCCTTTCTTACCTTCTCTCACTTGGGACCTCCTTGCTCACCCCCGCACCCTCAGGCCGAGCTCAGCCCCTCACCCCAGAGCTGGAGGAGGCCACGGAAGGCCTGGGATGGAGTGCCCTCATCTCTCCGCCCCGATCTCACTCACACGTCCCTGCTGGAACTCCAAGGGCGGGTCCTCCCACACGTGCTCAGGATCACAGCCTGTCAGCCTCTCGCCCACCTCCCCCTGGGATGGGTCCAGCAGTCTTCCGGCATGTTCTGTCATCCGTCATCTCTGAGAAAGCCACCTGCCACTGCCCCTTCTCTCTCAGTGTCTGCTCCAGCTCTGCTCCTTTTCCTGGCCCAGCAACTGTGAAGAGTTGTGGGCACACTCAGCCCCCACTCCCTCACCTCCGAGTCACTCTCCTGCCCACGTCAGTCTGGCCTCTGTCCCGACCACTCCCCCCCGCCCCAGCTTGTGGAGGCTACTGGTAACTTTCACGTGGCCCAGTCCTGTGGACGCTCCTCATCTTGGCTTCTCAACAGCATTGCATACCCTCTTCTGCTTGGAGACCCTTTCTCCCGGCTCTGGACACAGCACTCCCCTGGCTCCCTTCCCACCCCTTCTGCTTGTTCCTCCTTTACTCTTGTCTAAACATCAGAGGTCCCAAGTGTTGGCCCCAGGCCTTCTTCTCTGTCCTCGCTTCTGTGCTCTGTGTTCTTGCGATTACCAGCTTTAAATACCATCTATACAGTGATGACTTCCAGAGTTCTCTCTTGATCTCTGGTCTTGTAGTTCTCTCTGTGTACTCGGATTTTTCATCTGAACGTCCTACAGGTATTGCAAACATATGTATTTAAAAAACCCCAACAAAGCAAACTCTTGATTTCTTTTCCCAAATCCGTGTCTCCCTAGACCTTCCCCATCTCAGTAAATGGCACCCACCAGTTTGCAAGGCCAGAAACATGGGAGTCAGCCCTGATTTCTCCTGTCTCACCTCACATCTCATATCCCCAGCCTTCCACCCACCAGTCCTGGCCACCATCGTCTCTTTTCTGACCTAGGACTGTCACCTTCAGATTGGTCTCTTTACTTCCGCTTTTGCTTCCTGGTCTTCACAGAGCACAGCGTTTTAAAAACATAAGATGTTGCACTTACTCCTCTACTGCGAACCCTTCAGTGGTTTTAAGGATAATGAATAAAGTCCTAACTCCTTGCGATGCCTTATAAGGCTCTGTATGATCTGGCCCATCCATGAAATTACCCAGCCTGAGCTTAACATGCTCTTCTTGATTGGTTGTCCTCCCAACAACCCTTCCTCCCATCTTCCATTATAGCAGAGGCCTGGTTGTTCATTTCAGGCTGGGGGAATTTTTCATGAAAGAGGTGGTGATATTTTTGGGGAGAGGAGCCCTTCTCCCCTCCACCTCCGCTCCAGGAGGTGACCATGGTGAATCTGAGTGAATCATGGTAATGCCGTGACTCCATTGCCAGTCACTGGTGTCAGGGTGGGTGTGTGGTTGGTTCTGTGCCTTGGGACTTAAGGAATGTCTGCTGGCCGTGTGTGGGAAGGATGTGCTATCCTCATGAGAGTTGTGCATGGGGGTGATGCCTCCGTGGCACCTTTCCTGCTTCTTAGGTCTTGGGTGAGGATGTGGCCCTGGACAGCATGAGGGGAGACAATGCCAACACTGAGGGTAGCAGATGGGGTGGGGCAGGTCCTCAAAGACATGGTTGAATGGCAGAATCCACCCTGTAATCGACCATCTCCCTTGAGTGGGATAATAGATGTCTTTTTGGTTCCGGTTACTTTTAGGAAGACTTCTGTTGCTTGTAACCGACCCCATCCTAGCCGATATTCTTCCTCTTCTCGCTCTGTTTCACCCTCATTGCCCTGTCAGCCCTTGGATAGGCCACGCTCTTTCCTGCCCCAGGATGTTTGCACATACTGTCCGCTGGGTTCGGAGCCTCTCTGCCTGCTCTTCGCATGGCCAGTGCTTGCCCATCCTTGGGTCTCACATGGCTCTCACATCAAGGCTTCCCTGCCCCTATTACATTCTTTGTCTACACTCTGATTAGTTTCATTTGTAGCCCTTAGTGCATTTTTAAAGTATTTCTTGTGTTTACTTTTTTCTTCCCCTCTAGACTGTAAGCTCCATGAGGGTAGAGACCGTATGTCTTGTTCACCACTTTGGCTCAGCCCCCCTTGCACAGTACATCACAGAGAGAAGGTACTCAGCTCCTCGGTGCGCACTGATGGCATAAATGGAGGAACAGTCTGATCCATGCTGATTTTCCCACCTTTATCCTCTGCTACTCGGTGACATCTCATGCTTTATGCTCTGGCCCTGCTGACCTATGCTATGATAGTTTGTAGAACGTTCTGTAGTCTCGCTTACCTCCAGACCTCTGCATATGCCTGGGACAGCTCTTCCTTCTTCTCCCAGATACCCCCCCCTCTTCCGTAGGTCTTGGCTGACATGCCACCTCTTCCCAGAGCGTCCCTCCCCAGACCAGGTGCCTTCGGGATGCCCTTCTGACCCTCCAAAGCACTTACCAGACCATCGGTTCCTAATTGTCTGCCCCTCCCCCGCAAGACTCTGAGCTCCTTGAGGGGAGCCTTCTTTATTACTTCCTTATCACTGTATCCCTAACACCCAGCTCCTAGTAAGTATTCAACACTTACTGTTAAATCGATTCCTTTGACTAATATTTCTGAGTGCCCACTGTGTGTCAAACATTGTGCTAAGTGTTCAGGATACAAAGATGAATAAGAAATTGCCTTTATTCTCACATTCTAGAAAGGGACACCAGCTTGTTAACCAGTAAATATAATACAGTGGGGTGAGTGTGGGAAAAGGGGCCAGGGGACATAGGTGAGGGACCGGTGAATTCTGCCTGGGGAGTAGGATGCGGGGTGCTGGGAGAGCATCAGAGACAAAGTAGACGAACAGCTGGAGGGGAGTTCAAGCCCACAAAGTTATTTCCGCAGAGGAAGGATAAATATCTCTATTTATGTGTATTGGTGTCTACAGAATGTAGAGAAGAAGAGGCCAGGCTAGGGAGGTAAGTTGTGGGGGGGAGTCTGAAAAGGGCCTTCAGCAGCTAGGCCTGTGTTCGATCCAGTTCTCCCCTCGCCTGAGGCTTCTTTATGTGTAAATACTGGGGTCGTGGGGGGGGCTTCGGGACCCTGACTTAGTCCGTGGCTCCTGTCACAGATCTGAGAACACACCAACCCCATGCCAGGCCAGCCTGAGATGACTTTGTTCCTGGGCTCCCTGGTTCCCAGAAGCATCTCTACTCACCTTGGGGGGTTGGCCCCTTTCTTTGGGGTTCCAGTCTAGTTCTGCTCCTTAACTGCCGGGTGACCGGGGACAAGGCCCTTCCCGCTGTGATGGGGCGATGATGCTATCTACGTGGGGGTCTCGAGAGGACTCGGTGGGCTCACGAACCATGCAAAGCACTGTGGGAGCTCTGTGATTGCAGATGCCTCCTTCCTCATCCCCTCCCTGGCTGGCTCTACCCAACAGGTGTTGGCTGGCCCCTGCTCTTGCCCCAGCCCCCTCACCCCGCCCCCAGCGGAGCCCCATGGCGGACAGCAGAGTCGCCGTGGGACATAAAGGCAGTTTCTTTAGCTGCTTCTTTTTAAACAACGAAAATAAAATTGCCTGTCTTACTTGACTGCCTCCGCCGAGCGCCTTGCCAATGTGTTTGCATTAAGGGATCTGCGGGGGTCCTCCAGGTTGTGGGCTGCGTGTGTTTTACCTGTTCGGCGCGGCTCCCACTTGGTCTAATTTCCCTATACGGGGCGGCATGCTAATTTTTTCTCTTAAGGTGCGAGAGGGAAAGGGAAATTGCGGCTCTGGATGAGTCCCTCCTCAGCGGCCCCGGTGCGATCCCCCCCAGTGTCGTGCTCCAGCCCAATTAGAAACCTGCTTGGCTTTTAGGAGCCAGAGTGCCTGCCGACGAAGATGCCTATTCCAGGCCCTAATTACCACTTGATGGAATGAATAAAGACATTGTGTTTCCTGCATCTTACTTACAGAGTTGCTGATGCAGTGAATGTTGGATGAAACGTCTCTTTCCTCGGAGAGATTAGAAACCGAGTGCCTTAGCGACTGATCCAAGTGGCTGTTTTGGCGACAGTCTCCCTCCTACCCCGATGTGGCCCTGCAGTTTAAGCGGATCTGGGGTCAGGGAGAGTGGGTCCCGAGAGGGACCTGCACTTTCTCCTCCTCTTCATCACGGTGGCAGACCCCTTGACCAGCTAGTCTGGAGGGTTTATGAAGCACTGGCTGTGTATCCAAGGTTTTTACTCATTCTGTCCTATCGATGTGTTGCGAGGGCTTGCTAGCCCCACTGTGCAGATGAGATGCTCAGGATCCTGCCCGAGGTCCCGCACAGCTAGCAGGTGGCGGAACGGTGGTTTGAAGTCAGCTTTGCGGTGCCGAGTTCATGGTCTTTCCTCACTGGCCCCTGGACACTTGTCTGGCCTGCTTGGTCCAGTCTGCCCTAGCCCTGGGGGAGCCAACTAGTTCTTTCCCTTGAGAGTGGATGCAGAGTATAGTGGTTAACTTTCACTGCATGACAAACCTCCCCCAACTTTAGTGGCTTAAAGCAACAAGTTTTATTGTTTTTCATAGCTCTGTGTCAGCACGATTGTTCCTTGGGTTTGGACTAGCTTGACGAAGGCAAGGTCTGGGATGGCCTCACTCAGTCTCAGCTGGGGCCAGAGCCGTGTGGCCTCTCACTTCCCCAAGAGGCTACTCCGGGCCTCTTCGTCTGTCTATTTTATATGCAGATGAAATGTAGACATAGGTACAGAACGCTGTCTGTCTTTACTCATTCACGAGGCAGTGGAAGGTTCCTAACAGCGAAGAGGGACGCCCGAAGGGACAACCACTTTGAGAGCCTCTGTTATTTGTTAGCTAATGTCTGGCTGGCCAAAGGAGGTCCCCTGTCCCTGCTCGGATTCAATAGGTGGAGGAGAGACTCCCCCTCTTACCTGGAAGGGCCAGGGAGCCCCACAGCAAAGGGCGTGCATCCCGAGGTGGGAACACTGTGATGATTTTGCCGCCTACCATAAAGGGTCATGTTTTTCAGAAGGCTGTTCCACCATTCCTAGTGCTGTCAACGAAGGGCTTGGAGAGGAGGGGGCCTCACTGATCCTCTGTCTCTGGACAGGATGTCGCCAAGGCTGTTCCAGACAGATGTTTCTTTTTCTTTTCTTTTTTAAGAGGCAGAGAACGAGAAAACAAAACCTTCCTCTGTTAATTTATCCACATTCTCATAACCGGCTATTATCTTTCATTATTTTTTATTTCTCGGGACCAGATGCTTCAGACTCTGGGGAGCACATGTTTGGACTGGGTGGTGGGGCCCATCCCTGCTCCATGGCTTGTCGCTACAGGGATGGTGGAGGGGACAGCTCTGTGGTACATGCCTTCTCGTCCTTTCTCTGGGGCTCGCGGCACGCTCCGGTTTCTCCATCGAAATTTTATCCCCCCATTATCTGGGAAACGCAGACCAGAGAGCTGTAGGCTCGTTGAAGGAGGGAGAGCTTCCGAAGAGTCCGTGCCGTGATTGAGTCTCTAGGTATCTTGCCAGCTCTGTCTCAGAGTCTGTATTCCTGGCCTGCCAGCCTCTCTCCTGTGCCTCCAAGGCTGTGGTGACCTGTTTTCGGAGCAGAAAGGGTTTTCATCAGAGATCTGTGGAAGCCAGTACTTTTGGGGTGTGGGCCTCATTTCACAGTTGCTCTGGAACTCTCCCCACCAGGGAGAGAATAGGGCAGTGTGAGGTATGAAAGCACCCTTGAGCCCTTTCCCCAGCTCCACCTTCTTGGGTCAGTCACTGTGGGAGCAAGTCCAACACAGCAAGGCCCCCAAGGCCTACGACCCAAAGGTGAAATGTTTTGGGGGTGTTTAACACTATTGGTTGGGTTTTGGTTTTTTGCTTTCCTGCTTTGGCTTGGGCACCTAGCCCTGGGCCAGGAGAAATGCTCCAGAGGGGAACTCACCCTTTGACCCTTGTGCAGGTGGCTGAAGGCCTGCTGGTGGGAAGGCTCCCGGAGGAGGGTAGTGGCAGCTCTGATTCTCATGGAAATGCAACTGGTTGCTTCTGGTTGCCAAGGTGGGAGGAGGAGAAGGGGCAGGTGAGACCCTCTGTGTGGGGGCCCTGAGGCTACACCACTGAAGCCTGCGTGCTTTGCCCTCAGAGGAAATCCTGAGGCTCCCGCCCCGCTCCAGGCCTGGCCTGCGGGCTCTCAGCATGCTTGACTCCTGGCGCTTGCTCACCGTCAGCATTTATGGGTCCCATTAGAGCAAGAGAGTAAAGAGGTTTTACGAGGGTGGTTTTTTCCCCTTTGTCTTAAAAAAAAAAAAAAAGTAAAGCATTTTCCTGCAAATTAAACAAATGTCAAATCAGCTTTGTTTGCCGGAATGGCAGCCTTCCAGAAGCAGTGCCTCAGGTTAACCCAGGGAAGCTGGGGTTTCCACTCCCAGGGCCTCCCCAGAAGGCCCGCCTGGCTCTCGTCGCTTCCCTCAACAGAGGGCTGAGGAGAGATGCCGGGCTTCATTGTGCTCTGCCAATCAGGGCTGCAGGAGATCCTTCCGGGGAACATTTTGTGTTACGTGTGGAGAGTGAAATCGGGGGAGGGATAAATCTGTAGCTTTCTTCACATCCTCAGAGAGGTCCGCGGCCCGAGAAAAGACGGAAGGTTCATGAGAAGTAGTCCGGCTCTCTCATTTTGGACCAGAAGATCCTCGGGCCCAGACAGGGCAAGTGACTTGATTTGAATCACACAGTGGCTTTTTGTTTAAAGCTCAGATCCCCATGGTCAAGGTGGGGTGGGGGGAGGAGGCCAGAGCGAGGAGGGGAGGCTTTTTCTCATTTGCTGGCGATTCGCAAAGCAGCTTGTTTCTTAATTGATTGTGTGTGCGGCTGTGGTTCTTTTTGTTGCTGTTGTTGGAATCACTCCCAGAAGTGCAGGGGCTGAGACGAGCAAAATAAATAAGGAATAAACAGGCCCATCGCGTGGGGGCAAGTGGAAAGTAAGAAGCCGGCTGGGAGTTTGGGGGTAAAACTGACTCAGACCTGGAAGGGCCACGACTGGGGCTGGGCCGGATGGGTTCTTCATCCAGAGTTAATGAGACGGAAAAGGAGCAGCATAAATGATGAAAACCTGGAGCGCGTTTCTGTGTTTTGCTTTTGGCCACAGTGGGGCCCAGGGGTTGGAGTTTTCTTTAAATGAGGAGCCCCGGGCTTTGGTGTGGCCCCCGACTTTTGCAGGCCCCTGTAGGCCCGGAGGACTGACATGGAACTGTAGCCTTCTGGGCCATTGATCCTCACCTTTGATTTTGCCTGGGTCCCCTCCCCGCAGCTCAGTCACCCTCCAGGTACCCCGGGGGCCGGCTTCCATCCGCTCTCATCCTTCTCCTTCATCCTGCGCCGCTCTTTAAATTTCCCGCATGCACCACTTACAGTATCGATCCCGGAGCCCCTGGGGGCCAGCTCCACGCAGAGGGGCCCCTCCTCTGTGTTACCTTTGACGAGCCGTGGCTCCCCTGCTTCTGCTCTCTCTGTAATGATGACGGTGTTGAAAACATCCATTTGCGATTCTCAGCTGATAAAGAGTTTTCGCTTCCTGGGGCCAGTCTCCGTTTAGTGGATAACACAGAACTCTGTAGGAATTGATTACCACCCCACTGGCGTCTCACAGGCCAGCAGCCCCGTTCAGGGAGGGCCAGCCCCTTCCTGGGAATGGGGGGGATGGCTGGATTGGGGCCTGCCCGAAGAGGAAGGAGGAGGGAACCAGTTTGGCATCTTACAGATATTTCCAGAAGCTGGTGTCATCACAACCCTTGGGGACGGGCATTGACAGCCCATTTGAAAGATGAGATTATTTTCTTTATTTAGGCCCAGGGCAGTGAAGGAGCACACTCCAGTCTTGACAGGAGGAGGCTTGACTATAGGACTGTCTGAACCCAAGACCCCTTGTCGCGATGGAAGGCCCGACTGTGCGTGAGGGTACCTTCCTTTTCTGTGTTTTCAGAATAGTATCTTGTTAATGCTGGAAATACGTCCACTGTGTTCAATGCTAGCTCTGATAACAGAGGCTGGAGGCAGAAGGGAAGGAGGAAGAAGGCTGGGGAGTGATTTTTGATGGGGAATCTCCAGAACAGAAATCAGAAATGGTGGGGGTGGGGGGGCTGGGTCTTGTGGGCAGACATCCTTTGTCCAGAAATGCCGTTCCTTTGAAACGACTTTGATCACCTTTGAGCAGGGCAGGCATTTCCAGTGAGGCCACAGGCCCACCCGTCCCTCCTGCCACCTGCTTGCCCGGGTCACACTTATTGTATTGGCTTGGCTGGCTCGGGAGAGTGATTCTGCACATCTTGCCCCAATTCTCTGTTCAGCAGCATCGGGTCGGTAGCTTGAAATTGGCCATTTTGGGCATACTCACACCACAGAAATCAGCAAACACGACAAATCAGAGCGTTTTATTTATTTTAGTTAGTTGTTTATCACTTGAGAGCATATATACCTGCACACCACTATGTGCAGGCATTTGCTTTCCACACTTGCTCTAAAATCTCTCCAGTTTGTTCTAGGCATGTTCACCCAAGTTCATTTATTTAATTCAGTCTCATTTGCTTCTCTCAAAGACTCTGCGTGGGGAATCTCCTTGACCCTATCTTGAAAACAAAGAAATGCATGCAGGGTAGGGCCAGGGCTGGGATTCGAAGACAAGTCCTTTGCCTTCAAGGTCCATGCTCCTTGATGGCTCAGCTCCGTGGTTCTCCACGGGGGGCAGTTTTGCCCCCCGGGGACACTCGGCAATGTCTGGAGATATTTTTGCATATCACGGGTGGAGGTGGCTCTCCTGGCATCGAGTGGGCAGAGACCAGGGATGTTGCTACAGATGTATGGTCCGCAGGACAGCCTCTGCAAGGAGGAAGCGGGCCCAGATGGCAGGGGTGCCAAGGTTGAGACCTCCTGGCCTAGCTGGTGGTGCCCCCTTGAGTATTTCCGTTCCTTTCCTGTCTCGGGATGAGATGAACTAAAGAAAGGGAACTTTCATCTTGGTCAGGAAGGGGGAGCTCCGTGAGGGAAAGGCCGATTGTCCAGCCGAGGCAGATTTCGGAATGGGGTGGTTCAGCCCTGCCTGGTTTATGCCCAGACCTAGGAGTCAAAATAAGGCCGGAGAGGCTTGTAGTCAGCCCTGAGCAGAGGGAGCTGGGCCCTGAATGAAGACATGCGAGGATTTCACAAGAAAAAGAAGTGTGGGGGGGTGATAATGAGCAGAAAGAGCTCCTGTCCCAAAAGGGGCCAGCTGCATTCTGTCAGCCCTGAAGTCTGAGCTGGGGAAGACGTAGTCAAAATTCAGATGAGAGGTTTAGAGGGCCACATTGGTGGGTCCCAAATCTGCCTCATTGTCAGAATAGGCCAGGTGGCTTTAATAAGGAAAAAGAAATTGTATGTGGCCAGTCCCCACTTGGGCCTTAACTGGAAATGCCAGGAGTGGGGCCCAGAACTCTGAGTTTTTAAAAATTTCCCAAGTGATAGTGATGACCCAGCAAGTTGGAGGGCCCCTGGGATAGATGGGTGTGCGGGCTGTTACGCTTCAAAATGCGGATTTGTGGGAAGCTAGGAATCGGTTATCTTTCATGCACTAGGTGTTTGAAGATTTGCCCCACGCCGTGTCTGGCTCTGGGCTCGCAGCAGGTGGGGGCACGGGCCTCTTGTCCTTTAGGAGCACACAGAATAGTGTTAGGCATCGGCGACAGAGTCTCTCTGAGTCTCATGTAACTCACCAGTTAGACAGGACAAACACGACTTGGAGCACGGGATGTTGGCGAAGAGCAGTGGGAAAGCCACCAGCAAGTTCCTAGCCGAGCATCTGGGCCGCTGTGGGTTCTCCAGAGCCGCCTGCCATCTGTGGTTCTTGGTGCAAGAGCTTCCTCTCTTTCAGTTCAAGCTCCATGTGGATTGACGGTCTCCTTTGTGTCCGGAATGTTCCAGGCTCTGAAGGCTATTGAAGTGAGGGCGACCTGGTCTTGATCGTCAAACAGCTTTGAGTGTGGTAGGGAGGCAGGTGTGTAAGGCCCCGGACCATCACATACAGAATGCTAGGCCCCCGTGTGCACAGAGGGACGCGTGCCCTACTTTCCGTGGGTCTGGGGCGAGAGCGTACAAGGGCCAGGGGAAGCTGCTTAGAGAGAATTCCTGAGGAAGTTGCTGGATTTTGCAGGGGGAATAAAGTTCTTTAGACAAGGAAGCTTGCTGACAGTCTGCACAGAAGGCGTGGGGGCGGGGGTGGGTGCTGGTGCTGAGAGCAGGTGTGTCCTGGGGTCTCCGGATCTCACCTTCCAGTCTCTAGGCCCTTTGTTCTTGCCCTCGCTTTCTCTCTTTCTTCCTTCTTTTCCTTCTGGGGAATGGCACATATCAGGTGCAGACACTTGAAAAAGTTCATCTGCTCGGTGCTTGATTTATCGTTCAAACCTTCGGTAACCGATTTCCAGTCTCATGAAATATTAAATACATCCATATATTGAATATCACATTTTGATATGTTTTCACGCCTCATTTGCCACCGAAGTCAAGGACAGACTCACATTTTTCATGGCATGGGGCCCAGATTTGTCCTCGTATGATGTTTTATTATGTCCCCTTTCCCACCCCTCCGCAGCGGACCTGCATTCCTCAGTGTCTCACTTGAGCGGCCACACTGACAGCCCACTTGGCTTGGACCTTCACAGGCCCAGGGCAGAAAGGCCACATATATCATCCCTGAGAAAGGTTATTTACATAGCACTGTAAACATTTGCAGAAGGGCCGCGGTCTCTGCCAGACATCTCCAGATCCTGCATCAGACGCTGGCCAAGCCAGTGGCAGAGCCTAAGGGGAAGAGGCTCTACGTTCATTCTTTCCACCCAGTCCAGGTCTTATACTTGCAACTGACATTTACTGAGCACCTATTATGTGGTAGGTGCTGAGCTAGACCCTGAGATTTTAAGATGATAAACCATTGCCTTACCTTCAAAGGGAAAGGTATGTATGCCGTTCAGGGCACAAGAGTGCCACAGGTATGCAGAGAGAAGCATGTCATAGGGACTGTGGGTGGGGAGAGGAAGGCATGGAGTTCTCTCGTGGGGGGCGTGGGGATGCGACAGGTGGCAGGAAGGACTTCATAGAAGGAGTGATCCTTGAGCTCAGCGTTTGACTAGGGCTATGTGTGCAGCAGGCAGAGGGAGGACACGGACAGGCCATGGAGGGGTGAAGCAGCCTGTTCCTAGGCTGGGAGCTCTTCAGTAAGGCTGGGTGGTAGGCTCAGGGAGGAGCCCGATGAGGCTTGAGTGTGGACAGTGGTGAGGACAGATCATGGAGAGTCTCGACAGCCATGAGGATAAAGGAATTTGGACTGTGTCCCCTAGACAGTGGTCTCTACTCCAGGGTTTCAGGCAAGAGAGCGCCATGATCAGATGTGTGATTGGAGATGGTTTCGAGCAGGACAGGCCAGTCGGGAGGCTGGCTTTGCTGTCTGGGGGGCATGACGAGGGTGCAAGCAGGTGCGGGAGCAGGATATGACTTTGAGACATGTGGGAAGTGGGCTTGACATTGGTGACTGGGCCAGGATTGGGTGTGCCGTGAGGTGGGGATCCCCCCCAAGCGTGGACCCCGAGACCAGGATTTAGGCTGTAAGAGGTTTGTCTGGGGAGGTGATCAATGGCAAAGTGAGACAGGGAAGGGAAGGAAGCCTATGCAGGGAGCATTTAAGAGCAGGTTACAGCTACAGACACGTGAGTTCAATCCCACTGGGGTCTCGCAGAGACAGTGGGGGAACACGGCTGCAACCTCTCCCACCCGAAGGGCCAGGAAGCTGGGGTCCTCGTTATGCAGTTCCCGCATGGCATTGGCTCAGGGTTGTGTCTGTGTTGGGCCCCCCAGCACTGCGGTCCGCGGGAGGAAGCGCTCAGACAGGAAGTCCAGGTATTTGCCGTGTGGGGATGGAGCTCGCCAGGGGATGCAGGCAGGGCACTGCCAACATCTATGTGGTGGGGAAGTGAGAGGGGCACGTCAAGAATGATTCCCGGGACAACTGGTTGGGTGCTGATGCCATTCAGAAAGACAGACTTTGGGGGAGTAGTCATTTGGGACAGAGAGGGGGATGACTAGTTCAGTTTGGACGCGTTGAGTTTGGGGTGCCACAGGGAAGCATCTAATTGGTGTAAGCAGCTAATTGATGGGATCTGGAATTCAGGAGAGGGATGTGGGCTCGAAACACAGGTTTGGGCTTCATTTGGGTAGAAATGCAGCCAAGCCATGGGCTCAGAGGAAGTGACAGTTGCATAAGGGGTAAGAGGAGCAGGTAACCAAGGAAAGAGCTGGGGAACATGAGAATTTATGCAGCAGGCTAAGGAAGAAAGCTCAAAAGTCACCCGAGGAGTAACCAGAGAGGTAAAGGACACACAGAAACAAATGAGACCACGGGAGCCCAGGGAGGCAGTTTCCAGGAAGGAGGTGGTTGGAGGTGACAGGAGCTGCTGAGAGAAGCTACGGTAAGGTGCGATGCAAGGTGTCCACTGGGCAGTGAGAGTGTCACGGGGCCTCTTGGGGGAACATTTTCAGTTGAGTGGTAGGAGCAGAAGCTCAGAGCAGAGGCAGCTGTGTGGAGTTTATGAGCAAAGAAGTGTCAAGGTCAATGTGGCATTTTAGAAGATCATTCTGGAACTGGTGTACAAGATGGGAGAGAAGGGAGGCAGCGAGGAGGCTGCTTCGGGCTTCCTGGGTCCTGGCCTGAAATGGAGCAGTGGGCTTAGAAAAGAGGAGACAGATGGGCGGCAGCTTGCAAGGAAGACTTGATGGGGCTCAAACTCGCTAGGCTGAGCGGGGCATGTTTGCGGCGCTCCGGGGGCCGGCCCCACCACTCACACTCTGCTGGGAGCCTGCTGACTCTGCCTTATCGTGAGTGTGTGTGCGTTCCGGGGCTGAATGCTGTTGCCATTACACACATCCTCGCTGCCCTCCCCCTACCGAGAGGGTGACCTTGGCCGTGCCCCTAAGCCCTCTGAAGCTCACAGCATGGAGGAGGCCCCCCTCCTAAGTTGTGGGGGTCAAGTGGCTGATCTTTTCAAAGCACTGCATCGGGTGTGATGACCCATGTGGGTTTTGAACTGTGGACAGAATGACCATCGGGGCCGGTGTCTTTGGAAGGCCCAGGACAGTATCCACCGAAGCTGACCCTGTTGCCTTCTGCCCTGCTTCCCTGCTCGCTGGGCTCTGAGCCCCCAGGTGTCCCCTTCTGGAAGCGCCAGTATGTGCTGACCTTGGATGCTTCCACCTCAAGGTGGACAGGCCTGGCTGGATGGCAGCCTGTGGACAAAAATGTGACCTGCCAGCAGGAGCTCTTTTCTCTCTTCCCTCTTCAATTCAGGGCTGGTCTGCAACCCACTGGCAGGGAGATGACTGAATCTGATTTGTGGAAGTACAATAGCAAAGTGATCTCATAGCCACCAGCGCCTGTAACAAATTCCGAGCGAAGTTTGGATAGCACCATTGTGGGGTAATGACATTTTAATTGGGTGTCACATGTAGTCTGGCTACATTTTGGAGGCCTGGGGCAGAGGCCCAACTCCCGCTCCTCCCTCCCCCCTTAAGCCCAGTCTGTTTGTCCGGGATCGGAGGTTACACCCCCTCTCCCTGCCCTCTCCTGCCCTGGGGATTTGGGTGCCGAGCAGTTGGGGGTGACGTTGGGGCCAGCTCTAGGATGGCTGGCTCAGATGTCCTCCCCCCCTTACTCATCCTTTGTCCTTCTCTGCTGCTTCTTTCTCTCCCTCTTTGTACTTCTTTACAGACCTGCCACCTTGCTCTCCTACCACCTTGTCCTCTTCCACACTCTGTTTTTTACCCCTTCTTTCCTCTCATCGCCCCTCCAACCCGCTCTGTGATCTTGGTCATGGCACTCATCCTCTCTGAGCCACTGTCCTCTCGTTTATAGAACCAGGTGGTTAGACTCCATGGACTTGGTTATTTGGTTCTTCCGTGGATCCCTCTCTCCCTCCCCCGCGCCTTCTCCTCCCTCTTTGGATTTCTTCCTCTCACTTCTTGGCTTTAGTTGCATGTTTTTTTATGACCAGCCTGCGTTTGGGCCAGGCGGCCACGCTGATGGCCGGGAGCGGGACCTTCCCCTGTCCACGGTACAGGTGGAGGCCCAGGCTGCCTTTTGTGGCCTCCGAGGCTTCCACGGGAGATGGATTTAGGAGGCAGCTGACTGCTCCCCTCCCCCAGAACAGCCAAGTAATTGAAGAAAACATGAATGTTAATGATGCATTTAGCATTTGGAAGTTAGAGGGGTGATTAATATGTTGTAAGTTGTATATTAACACCTTCACGGTGGCATAATGAAGACAAAATATACACTTGGAGATGAGATTGTTTATTCTTGTGTTCAGCACTCCTGGATCCCAGCCCCTTAAGCCTGAGAAAACACAGCGTTGCTGTGAGTGTGCGCGGGAGGGAGTGGGTGGAGGGACAGCTTTCTGGCAAAATGGGTCCTGCTAGTGAGCTCTTCCTCCCACCTGTCTCTCACCTGGTGCAGGAGCTGGGATCTGGGCTTGGAGGGCGGGAGCATGGCAGGCAGGGACCTGGGGTCTGCGGAGGACCAGATGGCAGAGAACACTGTCCTTGAGGAGCAGCCCCCCCAGAAGACGGTGCAGCCTGTTCTTTGTGGCTCGTGGAGCGGACTCAAAGTCTTTGAAGGAGCAGATGGACAGGGTGCTATCTTCAGACAGCGCACCTCAGAGAGGCTGAAATGAGGGAAGATGAGGGAGATAGGAGCTCCCCTGGGGTGTCTTGAGCCTCAGGGACTTTGGGGACTTGCATCCCCTGCTTGGGGGTGGTCTCCTCTCCGGGATGGGGGATCCTTGCTAAGTCACAGGCTGGCCCACGTGAGACACGTTGATGGAACACCCTGACTAGCTTCCTGTTCCTTGGCGACGCCACGGCCAGGCCTTTTCGAGGAGAGCCGGAGTCGGAGAACATCACCGCAGGAAGTCTTGAAAGAGCCTCTGGTCCCCATCTCATGGTTGACCCTTGGAAGTGAGGCACAGCTTGAGGCAGAACTGGGTACCCCCCCCCTTGCATGCTCCTCCACGGTGCTAGACCACACTGCCGGGACTGGAGCCTGGGGCCCCTTGACTGGGTTGCTCTTTTGGCTGCGTGGACCTGTGGCCTGCTCAGTGATCCAGGAGGCTGGGGAGGAATTCGTTCCTGACCCGCCCCCCCGCCCCCGCCCCCGCCCCCCAGTTCCAAAGTGTGGAACAGTAAGTGGAACAGGGATGGATTTGAATCTCAGCACAACCAGCTGCGGGCTGTATGGCCTTGAGAAAGTCATTTCCTCTCTCTCCTGTTTATCCAATGGGATAATAATATTGAAGGTCTAGTGCAGTTGTATGGCTCGCTTGTATCCCAAACACACATACTCAACCGTGATTAGAATTGATGTGTCCATGTGTGAAGGTGTGCGTGAAATACCAAGTATGGTGTCCGACACGAAAGGGAGTCCCCCCCCAGACCGATGGTACTGATGGTGCATTCTAATTCTTGGTACTGTTGTCGTCATCGTTCATTCTCGTGGCTGCAGCCTGACGCCCACCTGCTACCTGTGATTCAGGATTCGCTTAGTCATGTCCTCTGGGCCCTTCCGCCTTGCCGCCCACCCCCGAGGCTGGAGTGTTCACCCTGTGTGTGTGGTTCAAGCGTTTATCCATCTGTGCTGTCCCCGGAGTCCACTCGTTGCTTCCCCCATCTGACTGTAAGCTCAGTGAGGGCAGAGACTGCCCCTCGCTCTCCCTGACATCCTCAGTGTCATCCTTTGGCAAATGTTCAATGAATGAATGAGGGGGTCTAACTCCAGGCCTGGTGAGCACAGCGTGGAATGAAGCCAGCCGGCATGAACATACCAGCTTCTCCTTTTCCAAGATCAATCCTGCGTCCTTTCATGCTGTGCAGGGAACAGTGTGCTTTTGGGGTTAGAGGGTCCCCTCGTAGTGATGGGAAGCCTGAGACTCAGCTTACCTCTTTATATGGCCAGTCGTGACGTCAGTCCTGCTGTTTTCGCAAGACTTTCCCTACTCATTCTGTCTTTTCTGTAGAGACTTCCAGGGTACGTGGCTCATTCTTTTTCTGACGTACTTGTCATTCTGCCTTGTCCTCTACTCACTTGCTTACGTAGCCTAGTACCCCCAGGCTCTTTGGGGACATACCCCATCTCTATCCCTATCGGACACCTCTCACCACTTTGAACTAACAGGATGTCTGTCTCTGGTAGACTCTACTGTGAGTATCATCTAAGTGGTATTTCACTGAATGAATGAATGAATGAATGAATGAATGAATGATTGATTCTTACTATATTTCTGGATGGGCAGGAGCCCATCCACCTCTTACCTCCTTTTTTGTGATGCTAATTTTCTTACTCATCCAGAGTTCTAAGCTCTCAGAAAGTAAGGATCTTTTGAATTATTTCTGTGTTCTCACAGTACTGGGCAAATAATGTTTAATGGGTAATTAGTTACTCATTGATTTCCTCAAATTCTCTGTCCTATTAAGACTTTTGAAGAAAAAAAAATCTTATTAGCCTCGTTAAGCGGTGACAGCATTTGAAAGAATTGACTGAGCCCGAGTCCCAGTGACGAAACATATGGCACGTGGGATTCAACATGACGGGTGGAAATCCTAAGAGTTTTTTTGATCGTTTCCTGACAGGCACTGATTCCATTAATGAAGGCAAAAGATCTCAGTTAAATGGAATGATTAGACTTGACAAGAGAAGCTGTCAATGTAACCCTCATTAACTACTTGGTTAATTGAGCTGCCTGGTGGGGGGGCGGGTAACCGGCGCTGGGGCTTCCCCTGTGACATCTGTGAAAGAAAGAGATCTCTGCTCGCTCCAGGACAGGCAGAGACCACACCATGGCTCTGAGCTGTCAGTGTGCATGGAGTCCTGAGCTAGGGGCCCTGGTGGGCACGGGGAAAGAGAAATGACCATTGACAACTTAGAGTCCTGGGAGGGGGGAGGGGCTGTGGTCACACCGTGCAAACCGGAGGGTCTGTGCCTGGAACAGTCCCGCAGCTAGGAAGTAGAGCTCCGTGTGTGAGTGCTGGGAATGCTGGGGTGAACAGTCTTTCGAGGCCAGAAGGGCTGGTCTCTGCCAGGTCATCTCGAAGTGTGAAAACCATGTGAGTGGTAACTACTGTCTGTACGCAGTCGTGGTTAGGAGCGTGGGCTCTGGAGGCCAGAGAGGCGTCAGTCTGCGGCCCAGCCCAGCTGCTTGGCCTCAGGTCAATCACTTACTCCCTGTGTTTCTTCCTCTCTTCTGTGGGATGTCATAGTAACTACAGCCACACCTCGTTTTATTGTGCTTTGCTTCATTGCACTTTGCAGACATGATGTTTTTTTTACAAATGGAAGGTTTGCGGCCACCCTGCACGGCACAAGGCTCGTGGTGCCGTTTTTCCAACGGTATTTGCTCACGTTGTGTCTCTGTGTCTCATTTTGGTAATTCTCACAATATTTCAGATTCTTTTGTTATTATTACATTTTATTTATGGTGATCTGCGATTAGTGATACAACGCCCTGAAAGCTCAGATTATGGTTAACGTGGTTTTAGCAATAAAGTTATTCTTTAATTTAGGTGTGGACACTGTCTTTTATTGTTTTTATTATTTTTTAAAGATTTTATTTATTTATTTGAGAGAGAGAAAGCATGAGAGGGGAAAGGATCAGAGGGAGAAACAGACTCCCCGCTGAGCAGGGAGCCGGACACGGGGCTCGATCCTGGGACTCCGGGATCACGCCCTGAGCCGAAGGCAGTCACTTAACCAACTGAGCCCCCCCAGGCACCTCAGACACTGTGTTTTAGACATAACAGACTACAGGATAGCGTAAACCTGACTTTTATGTGGACTGAGAAACCAAAAATTCACTTGGCTCTCTTTATTGCGATCGTCGCTTTACTGTACCTGCAGTATTTCTGAGGGATTTCTGTATTTCTGGGCACTTTGTAGAAGGAGACGTGGCTCCCCACCTGGGACTAGAACCCGGGTCTCGTTAATTCATGTCTTACACTTTCCGCACAAGACAGCCAAGGGAAAGGGGACTGTGTCTGTTTAATTAGCTAGTGTTGGTAAGAGCTTTGGAGATACAAAGCTCTCGATAAGAACTAATCCTCTTAATCTTTGTACGGCTAACGTGTGAATGGAATATACAAGGCAAACAGCACTGGGGGGTGTGGGCCAGGAGCGCAGGGCAGCCCAGAGAGAAGGAGAAGGTGGGAGGGATAACGCGTACGCGCATCTGCGTGCGTGCGTGCGCGCGCGTGCGCGCGCGTGTCTGTGCATTGTTTATCCTTGCCTTGCGGGTGCAGGGGAAATGATGTAGGGAACAATGTATCAGGTGGGATTTGGGGGAGATGCCCTCCATGTCTTTCTGTCCAGAAATTTTGTGATTCTGTCCTTGGTTGGAGGCAACCCCAGGACTGGGGACAGGGAAGCTCCTGAGTGCACATCTACGTGGTCTAAGGGAATGATCTCAGAGCCTGGTGCAGGGTGGGCTTTCTGCATACCCCCCGCTCAGCATCTCAGGATGTCTGCAGAATTTAAGAATTGGCCTGATGAATCCCTCTGGCAACGTTGCCAGCCCAGCTGTAGCCTGGAATTGGGGACTCCGTGAATGCTCTGTTCTGCTTTGACTTGATGGTGGACAGCCTTTTCTCCCAGGGTTCAGTTTTGGTCTTAAGTTATCGGTGGGTTCGCCCTCTCCTCTGTTTCATCCTCCTCTCCCTAAGAAGCCTCTGCCCACGTCCTTGCTAGCTTCCTTCTTCCTTCCTTCCTCCTTCCCTCTGCCAGGGGATGAGAACAGACGCTCGTCACTGCAGGGCTTGGTGCACACCCTGTGCTGGGCTTGCTCCCCCAGAAGCCAGCCTGACATGAAGATGTAAGTGCAGGTGGTTACTTGGGAGGTGATCCCAGAAAACAGTCGTTTGCCTGAGAAACAAGAGAGCAAAGAGAAAGCAGACAAGAAAGGAGGTTCTAGGTTATCCCTGGGGACACCTAGCTCCCAGTGCACAGGGTCTGTGAGAGAGAGAGAGCAGAGCAATAGGCCGGGTATCCCGATGGCCGTTGACTGCACATTGTAGCACTGGGGCCTGTCTATGTACACGGGCTGCATGGGCTCCAGAGATCAGAAAGTTCTCAGGTGAGCTGCAGGTGCCTGCAGCTGGAAGGCCTCCAACCGCTGGATGGTCAAGTGTGAGGGGCGGTGGGCAGGGCCTAACGGCTTCTCCTGGCCATTCTGAGCTGAGCTGCAGGCTGGACCCGGGCTTGGCCCACTGGGGTGAGGGTAGCTCCTGGCCATAACCCACTCGCTGGTGGATGCCAGCTAGCCTCTAGATTTAGGAGCATGTCTACCTGAAGAGCCTGGCAGTGATCTGACTTATGAAAACTGCACACAAGTCATCATTTCTCCAGGGGTTCCTATGTGCCAGACGCCGTGCTCAGGGATTTTCCTGCGTACCTTATCTTAGTTCTCACGGAGTATCCCATGAAACAGGTCTCGTGATGCTTCTCTTTCATTGGAGGCGGCTGAGGTGCCGTGGTTAGGGGATTTGCCCTGTTCATGCAGCTTGAAGGAGGCAGACGGGGGACTCTAACCAGGCCGTTGGCCCCACCCTGCACAGCTCTCCTGCCTCCTCTCAGGCTCTGGGAGCCGGCCTATGCCTGTGGGTGGGCCACTTCTGCAGACCCCTGGATGAGATAGAGTTCATCTAAAAGTCCATTAATTACCCCCTGGATTATGGGTCGATGGTACGTGCACCTGGAGGGATGGCAGCTGACTTTAAACCAGGCTGTGAAGGATGGCCAAGCCTCTGTTGATGAATTTGTCTCTGCCTGGCAGGGCCTGGCAGCGGCCGGGCCCAGCTCTCTTCTCCATTCCAGGAAGCCCAGCCATGCCAGCTTCTGCTTGTCACTCCCTTTGTCCTGGGGAGCCCCTGGAGACCTCTCAGGAGCACAGTCTACCTGTTGGTCCTGGCTGGCACTCTCTGCCCCCAGGGCCTGCTGCAGTGACTCTGCCGTCAGGCTTCCGGATTGTAGCTCACGGACAGGGGACCCCAGAGACCTCTTTAATTGGGTGCTCCGTTTTCATTTGAATCATACAGCTGAGGAGCTTGATTTAAATCCCACTAATTGCTTGTATGTCCTTGTACTTCTCTTCTCTGGGCCTTAGTTTCTTCGTAAGTAATGGAATCCGGTATCCCTTCTAGCACTCAGATCCCGGGAGTTGGGACACGTGGGATGTGACTGGGTTACATAGAAGGAGGCGGGTTAACAGCTGATTTCAGATGCGGGTCTGCCTTGGGTCACAGTTGTCTGCCAAGCACAGCTCTGCTGTTCAAGCACCAGGATCCTTAGAACAGTCCCAGAGACTTTGGAGCCTACCTGTCCGAGGAGCTTGAAAAATCCGCTGGCCATCGATCTTCATGGGGTTAAGGGGCAGAGGGAAGAGGTGGAGATCCGTGCGTGCATAGTGTAGCTGGGGCTGTGGACACAGCCAGATTTGAGCCACTGGAATGTGGAATGTGGGCCAGCCCCAGGAGCACAGGGGCCGGTGGAATGGATCAGGACATGATGGATTGTACCCACTGGGCTTCTGTGTCAGTAATCCCTTCACTGAGGGACCCCCAGGTATAGCTTAGCCAGAGCTCAGTCATAAAGACGGCACTGGAGAACAGCGTTTTCATAAGGGGGTCCTGAGGAAGAGCCCGTTAGATTGTTCTTTCAAATTGGCTATGACAGACGTGGTCCTCAAGGAGCCATTATGAGCTCTCTCTCTCTCATCAGATGGAAGCTGGCTACTTTGTTCCAGAAGAGTTGACCCAAAGCTGTTCAGCGGGGTGGATGGAATTGGAGGTTAGCCCCTACTGTCTCAGCCTGAGGGCCCTGGGCTCAGCTCGCATGTCCGAGTGTCTTCATCAGCCCCCCAGCCTGCCCTCCACCCAGCCCTCTCTGCCCACAGTCTCTGCTCTCCCAAAGAAGACAGCAGCATCATCCGAGCACCTGTTAGGGGCCAGGCACTGTGCGAGGCTCTAGGGGATTCCTAGGTAGAACAGAGACCCTTCCCTCAAGGGGCTTAGCTCCTATGGGCAGAGACAGGATGTGTGTACGTGTTCCCAGCACCCATGGAAGATGAATACAGAGGAGGAGAGAGTGCCACCGATTGGGATATAGGTGGAAATTTCCCAGGATTTACAGGGTGGGGGGGGGGTTCCTCTCTAGGGCAACGGCAGAAGCAAAGGCCTGATGGCAGGATTGCATCCCTGCCCAGCTTGGACGAGCTGAGGGGAATGAGGCTAGGTCTGTAACAAGTACCAGGAATTAGGGGGCAGCTCTGGCCCCTGTGCTTAGAAGGGAGGCAGAGTCTTGAGTGGGCAGGAGAAGGACTGGTGATGGAGAAGCATGAGCCACCGACCCCCGCCCAAGGGTGGTCAGAGACCCAAGGTCAGCAGGTGAAGCCAAGTGGATAGCTTGAGGGAGCAGACAGATTGCAGACATGGGGTCGGGCCGCTCGGATTTTTACCAGATACCCTCTGCATCAGGCAGTGAACCAGTGTGTTTCTCTTGCTCTGAACAAGCCTGAGATCCACTGTGATGACCTGGGCAAGTGCTTCAAGTACTCTCTCCACATCAGGCTATTTTTACCAGGCTCTGGGGTTCCTTGAAGGCTCCTCTCGGCTTCTGCGAGATGGGTCGGGGGGGTTCCAGGGGTGGGAGCAGACAAGTGTGTCTGGAGCAGAAAGTTCACGTAGGACAGAGATTCTCACTGACCACCTTCTCTGAGCCCCTCGAATGCTGGTAAACTGTTACGTATGTGTAATAACGTGTGTTTTTCTAGAAGAGGGTCTGAAACTCTCAATCGGATTCTCAGAATGACCTTTCCCCCCTCTAAGCTAAGGTTTAGAACCCCAATTATCTCTGTGAGAGCGGCGCACTGTCTGCCTTGCTCTCCCCTGTATTCCCAGACCTGGCTCAGCACCTGAGCTTGTGTGGACTGCTACAACAACATACCATAGACTGGGTGGTTTGTAAACAACAGGCATTTATTCCTCACAATTCTGGAGGCTGGAGTCCAAGGTCAAGGTGGCAGCAAGTTCAGTATACCCATCTTTCCCCTACAGTCTCACTTGGTGGAAGGGGCAAGGGAACTCTCTGGAGCCTCGATAATGGCTGTGATCCCATCCATGGGGGCTCCACTCTCATGACCTCATCACCCCCAAAGCCTCCCCCTTCCTAATGCCATCCCATTGGGGGTTCACATTTCAACATATGAGTTTTGGGGGGATACATTCAGTTTATAGCAGTGCTTAAGAATTGTTGGATGACTAGATGATTCAAAGGAATTATGGTTCCTTTGGATGGGGAAAGCATTTAATGCAGACGTTCCCAGCCCTGTGGAAAACTTCTTGTTCAATTTATTTAATAAGTGTCTCTTTAGCTCCTGCCATGTGCCGGGTATTACAGTAGTATTACTGCTACAGTGGCTCCTTCTAGCAGCCCCCTTTTCCTGGGCATCCGTGATGGGCCAGGCATTGTGCTGAGCCCTTTACAAGCATGAACTCTTTAATCCTTATGACAGTCCCGCAAAATAGACATCATTACCCCTCTTTTACAAATGAGACTCTGACCACAGTTCAGTGAGTTGCCCAAGATCACACAGCCAGTAAGTGGAACAGCTCGAATTGCAACCCAAGTCTGCCTGACCCCAAAACCTGGATCCTCAGTCATTATTTCAGGGCTGGGTAGCTCAGTGCTGGGGCTCCTCTAGCCTTGTCCCTGTCTCCCCAGATTGGCTGAATTCTCTTTGGCTGAGTGATGCCACGAGGCAGTCTACACAGCTTGCTCGGCCCAAAGCCCCTGGCAGCTAGGAAAGGAACAGGATCCCTCTGAGTCCCGGGTGAGGTCAGGAAAGCTGCCGGGGCTACGCGGTGAGTCTGGAGGATTGGCGGGTGATCCTGAGAATACCTTCCCCAGTCAGGCCTTTGTCACAGTCCATCCTGTTGTCTCCGGTTAGCTGGCTGCTTGGATGTCTGCAGGCCCTCCTGCTAGACAGGATCAGGGGATCAGGCACTTGGAGCTGTCAGGGAGAAATATTGGAATCATTTGAACAGGTAATCATAGGATATTGTGAGCTTGTTCAGTGCGAGGAAAGTTCATTGGCGCAGAAACCCTCTCCCGGATAATCAATGGGCATGGCGTCTCAGGGATTTCCTGTGGGATGGGCACAAGAAGGCTTGTGTAGGGCCCTGCTAGCGGGACAAAGGCCTGGGCTGGAAAGAGGCCCGTAGGAGTGGTAACCCCAGTGTCCTAGGGGCAAATGAGAGGTTCTGGGGAGTTGGAGGAAGCCTGCCTTTCTTTGCCTTAGCCCAGGAGTTCAAAGACTAAGATCCAGGCCCATCTTGGTCATTTTACTAACCACGTCACCTTGGCCAAGTCATTGTTCTTTGGGCCTCAGTTTCCCCCTCATTGAAATGAAGGGGCTTGCTTGCATGATTTTAGTCCGTTCACTCTATAATTCTGCCATCCCTAGAGGCTTCTCAGCTGAAGCAGAAAAGGGCCTTTGTGATAATTAACAAGGCATGGGGTATGGCTTGTGCCTGTCTCCACATGTGTCTGGTATTATTATTATTATTCACCATAACAACAAATATGCCACTACTAACATTCCTTGAGGGCGCAGTACATGGTGGGCTCTGCGGGAAATGCATGATTTCATGTCATCTTCCCTGCTGTATTCTAGAGCGCAGTGGGTACGGGACTTGCCCCAGGCCACATCGCCTGTAGGGGGCAGAGGTGAGTTGCTTGTCTGCGCTTGGACTCCAAAGCCCAGGATCTCAGCCACTGGGCCAGGTTTTCGGTCTTTCTGAATAGGATCCACAGCAAGGAATACGTTTCAGAGCCCAACCCAGATGACCCACAGATAGATGCATCATTAAACTGAGCCACTGTGTCTGTGCTGCTCTTGGCTTCCTCTTTCTGGGTACCATTATTGTATCTGTTTCTTGTGGCTACTGTTACAAATGACCACAAACTGGGTGGAGTAAGACAGAAGTTTATACAGTCACAGTTCTGGAGGCTGGATGTCCAAAATCAAGGTGTTGTCAGAACGGTGCTCCTTCCGAGGGCTCAGGGGGAGGATCTGTTCCATGCCTGTCTTCCAGGTTCTGGGGCTTCAGGCCGCCGTGGGCTTTTGGCTACATCCTTCTCCAGTCTGCCTGCGTGGCCACATCGTCCCCTGCGTGTCTGTCTCCTCTGGATGCAGGTGTTTTCGTTCAGGGCCCACCTGATAGCCCAGGGTTAGCCTTCCCTTCAAGATCTTTAACTGACTCAATCATTTGCCATATAAGGTAATATCCCCAGATTCCAAGGTTGAGGACATGGACTAAGGTTTTGGAGGACCCCCTTTTATCTCACGACAATTATGGACTCATGAATGGTTCAGTGTATTTCCATCAGTTATCCTCACTCTTCTTCTTGAAGTTCAGATTGTCCCATCCTCAGCCAGTGCGAGCCCCTTCAGGTCAGCCCCTTCCTCATTAGATAGGACCCCGAACTAATATAACACTGTATGTTAATTATACTGAAATTTTAAAAAGATCAATTAAAACATTTACAAAATTAAAAAAAAAATTGGAGACGACCTCCATAGTCTAGGAACAATTCCTTGCTCTCTGGCAAAGCTGTCACAGGCTTACCTGGGCACTCCTTGCCTCTCACCTGGCATTTGTCCAGCTTGCCCTGGTTTCTTTCTATAGTGAGCGGTATTTATTTGCGATACAGTTCAAATATACTGATTGCGATCTATTTAAATGATTTCAGGGACCCACAGTTTGAAAATCACTGTGCTGGGCTATTCTGCCTTTCCTTGCCCTTCCTACAGATTTTAGGAAATTCTATCGTATTTGAATATGAAGTACCCCAAAGGCAGGGCCAGATCTCCATTCACTGGCTCTCCCTTGGCCCCAGGACAGGGCTGGACCGCCCCACTTCCTTTCTGTTCTCTCCTCCCCTCCCCCTCCCTCTGCCCCCTCCTCCCCCCTTCCTCCTCCCCTGCCCCCTTCTGCCCCTTCCTTCCTCCTCCCTCCTCCCCTCCCCCTCCCTTGCCCCTTCTGCCCCCTCCCCCCTTTACCCCTCTTCCCCCCTCCTTCCTCCTCCCCCGCCCCGTTCTGCCCCCTCCTTCCCTCCTCCTTCCCCTCCCCTCCCCCTCCTTTCCTCCTCCCCTCCCCCCTCTCCTGCCCCCTCCCATCCCCGCCCCTCTACAGCACTGTTGGGCCTCTGATTTGCCATTCTAAAAGGCTAATGTGAAAATTGCTCACAGATGGCACAAACAATGTGGAAAAGAGCCTCTCTCTTCATTAGAGCAACACAGATAGTGTTTTTAAATGATTAAATTGTTATCGCAATAATTATGCCGAAATCCAAACATCTCAGTGTGCTGCTACAGCCTCTTATCAAGGGCTCCTGAGGCCCCCATGGGGGTTCTTGGGAGCAACACCTCCAGAGAACCCAAGGACGGGCTGCCCAGTCCTTTCTGTGGCCTTCAGTGTGGGACCACACGGACAGAAATCCGGGCAGAGTGGTTGTCTCCCCTGCAGCCCCTCACCGGTGACCAGGTGCCAGGGCAGGGCCCCAGGCCAGGCTCTAGCAAGCTTTGGTCTTTGGTGGCCACCCCTCCCCCAGCAGTCTTCTCCTTGCCCCACACCCAGGCTCTGAGCTCTACATTAGCCCACAGGTGCTGCTGGAGGGCTGGTCCTGTCCACCCCTTGTGCTGACGGCCCAGGCTTCTAGAATTCCTGTTTCTCTCAGCGCCCTCTCTGGAGTCCGTGGGCACAGAGCGAGGAAAGCAAACTGGGTGAAGTCCTTCACAGGACAGACACTTGATCTCTTACCCTCCCCGGTGTATTTGCATTTTTGGCGTGTCTTGGGGATCGCTGGCATTTCAGCCCTCCTTCCTTATTCGTTAGTGCCTAGGTTAGAGGGGGACCCTCAGGTCTTCCTTCTAGGACTGGGAACCAGCTCCTCCTCCCCTCTTGCCCTCCAGTCCCCACCCCGCCTGCCACCCCGGAAAGAAAGCTCAGAAAGCCACACCAGATCAAGACAGCTTCAAGCATCTGGTGATCTCAGGGGGAGGCCATGGGGTGGAAGAGAGACTTAGGTAAGGTGAAATGCACCCGTGTTAAAAGTAAAGACTAGCCATCAGGAGACTGCCTTTTAAACAAATATTTAGAAATAGATTTTAATTTCACAGTGTGGTCAGCTGGGAAAGAGATCTAGACAGAGGGCAATAAAGAAGGAATGGTCCAGGAGCAGCTGGGAAGGACAGAGGAGCCAGGGGAGGCTGAGAGAGAAGTGGGTAAGTTATTAACAGACCGCTTCATTTTAGGTTAGGCATTCAGTGTTACTGCCTCTTGTCACTATCTTTGGAAATGCTGATGGGTCAGCTCTTTAGCTGCTCTTTCTCTTTACATTTTTCTGTCCCCCCTTTCAAAAGCGACAGCTCCATCTGTCCAGCAGAGGAAACATTTTGGTCTGGGTTTCAGTGGACAAAAGTCCGACCTGGCTTGTACATTCTTCTTGTCCTCAGTTCTAAGCAGAGTGCCAGAGAGACGGTATCCACGGTGGGTTTGGTGGGAGGTGGGCGGATGGATCCGTGAATCAGTACTTCTGGGTGGAATTGGCATATTGGGGGACCGACTGGTCAGCGGGGGGAGACAGGGGCCTATGGGAGTGTGGGCACGTGTCAGCGGTGACCACCCCTGTCCCGCCCCAGGTTCTGATGGACAGACACGGCTCCATCCCTCTTCCATTCGGATTCTACATCTGATTAAGGGCCCTGACACAATATTTGAAGAAATATGAAAAGCCAAGTTCATCTGCCAGGATAGAATTACATTAAGGAGGATGAAATTAAAGGCTTTTCATGGAAAGAGATCTCTAGGATAATTTGATGGAAGACTTTAATTATTTCAGAGTGCCCCCAAAAAAAGATGCTTTAAAAAAGAATTCATTTGGGGGAATCACATAAAAATATAATGTAGGAGGATCTCTTTGAGTCGTTACAGCTGCTATTGATCGAGAGCCTGTTGGCAGTCTACAAAAGGGGGCTTCAATTCCCTGCCCTCTCCCCTGTGTGCAGGTGACAGATGAGGCAAGACTCTGCCACCACGGGAACAGAGACCAAGTCATGGGAAGTGGGTTTAAGTGACTCTGATTAGACACCAGGAAGGACCTCGAAGCCATTTTGCCTACTGTAATTGACTTGGCATAGATACTTTTTTGGAAGGAAGCTCATGAGTTGCCCCTGCCATTGGAAGACAGAGCAGCAGATCTTCTGTGAGTCGGGAGTCCTGTGGCCTGAGCATCCTTCCACTGCCAGACCAGTCCTGTTTCCTGGTGCATGCATCTCTCAAGCTCAGCTCGAGCCAGGCTTTTCCCAGGGAGCCCCGAGCTCCTAGAGACCCCCAGAGTTCACTCAGTCCATCCCTCCGTCTGAACCCCCATTCGGATCAGATCTCAGGAGTGACCAACCTGCTGTCCATTCATTGCTCTGTACCCACATAGTCTAGAAACCCTCCCACTGCCCTTTCAGCCCATTCCTCCTTGTTCAGGGCTTTTCCAGAACGATGGTAGAGTCAGCTAGGCAGAACTCTGTCGGGTCGAACAGATTAGAATGTTTGTTTGATAGTCTGCTCTGAAGAAGCACCTGCCTGGTGTGATTGGCAGAGAGCCAAGCCTAGCACTGAGAAACACGGATGGTCAGCACCCCGTTCCGGAAGTGCCACCTGACGCCCGGAGGCTCTAGTGGCTCTTCTGAGCAGGGCTCTGGGCACACCAGCCAGGGGTGCCTGGGAGTGGGCCTTTCCATGCTGATCTTATCTTGGGAGCCCCTGGGCCGGTCCTGGGGGTGCATCTGGGCTTGTATGGCTCAGTGGCCATCTGCATCGTGGTCCAATTTATTTACCGTTGCACCCCCAAGGACAGAACAGAGTAGGTGTTTTGCTATTATTGGTCGGTAAATGAACATTATGGAGCTTAAGTTAATCCAGTTCTTTATTCATCAGAAATCATAACACTTGCCATTTACAACACTGACATGAGATGGGAACCTTCACTCTCTCGGTCTTCCCCAGAGGAGAAGGCGCACAGTTGGTGCAGGGAGAGCACTGGACTGAGAGTCATAAAGCTAAGTTCTAGCCCCAGCTCTGCTGGCGTTGGCTCTGTGAACCCCGTCTCCATGCCTCTCTGCATTGGGGCAGGCGGGCTCTGCTCCCTCCCTCCAGTTTTAGAGAATGTTCTTCTGTCTCCTGCTCCCTGCTCGGCCCTATGCCTCCAGGAGACCCAGGATGGGCGGTGGGATGAGGCCTGCAGGACCAGCTGTGCCAAGACGCCTCCCTGTTGTCCTCACCTCCTGCCTGCTTGCTTTGTATAACTGAGGCCATGTCAGGCCTTCCGTGATCTGCTGTATACAGCCTGGGGCTGCCTGGCAGCTCCCAAGCCCAAGTCACTTCCTCGGGAGAAAGGCCACCTGTCCTGAGGGGCAGGCGCTGCTGCAGCAAAGCTGTCTGTATAGCTGTTGTCCTCTTGGCCGCTGGGCTACAGGCAGCACGAGTTGAGGCCTGAGGGCTCCTGCTAGAGCTGTGCGTGAGGGCCTGACTGGTTCCTGCTGGAGCAGCCGAGCCAGACATGCAGAGAGGGGCCCTTAAGAGCGGCCGCCATCAGGCTGCACACTCCCCGATTCCAGCATGAAATCATTCTTCGGGTCATAACATACTCCTTGAAGAATACATGTCAAGGCACACTCCAAAGAAAACTCCCGAGCTCACGTCAATTGCTCTGCCCCTTCATTCTCCCGAGCCTCAGTCTCCTTGTCTGCAAAATGGGCCTAGAATGTTCACGATGAGATGGTAAGAGGCAAAGCTCGTGAGAGTGCTTTGAAAAGTGTTGCCTTGGGGAAGAGGAGGCAGCCTGCGGCAGGGGTGCTAAAGAAGGCTGGGGGGGAGGTGAGGGCATGCTCCACGGAGGGGTGCTACAAAGATGGCTCAGATGTGGGGAGATACTCAGAGGCTTTGCGAGCCGGTAGGTGGAGGGAGGGGGAGTGGACTCTGTCTTCCTCTCCTGGCCCCTCATCTGACATCTCTGGCCCAGGCTGTTCGAGGATCTGAGTACTGTCTTCTTCCCGGCCTGGAGGAGTTATTAATCTTGCCCTAGAAATATATCTTCAGTCCATGGCATCAGGAGACCCCAGCCACCCCTGACACCACTCACTGCCTCTCAGCTGCCCGTTCCCTTGGCAGAAATAAGGAATCTGACTCTTGAAAATCTGTTTATTTGGTGTTCACTGGGCCTCTCTGACTGCCACGTGCCCCTTTGGGTAAGAGCATCCCTCGGGGACCGTAGGTTCTCTGAAGCTGGGACCTAGGCTCCCAGCATCCCCCTGACGACATATAGCCTGTACAGAGAGGGACTTGTGGGGTGGAAGCCCATGATGCCACCGAGATTGCCAGCTCATCCCTGCACGGGTCCATGTCACTGCCGGATGGAGGAGGACGGCAGAGAGCAGCTCCAGAGGTCCTGTGGAAGCCTGCGCCACACGACCCAGGAGGGCCTGGGGGTAAGAGCAGCCTTGTCAGCTGTTGGGGTGGAAGCTTCTCCAGAAAGGGTGAGAAGCCCCATGCTCGTTTCTCGTTTTTGTTTCCTATACCATGAAAAATAAATGTGGAGTAAAGAGAGTTTCAGGAGAAGATCCATCCCTCTTCCCTCCCACCCTCCCTTCCTTCCTTAAATATTTATTGAGCAAGCTGTGTACGCCTTACGTTATGCTAGGACACCGAGCATGAAGAACATGGCTCCTGCCCTCTTAGGAACTCAGTCTAATCAAGAAGATGAAATAACCACCGAACAAGGCAGTCAGAGCGGGTGTGCAGGCACCGACGGGGGCGCCGTAGCCGTTCCGGCCTGGGTGGAGTCAAGGAGGGCAACATGGAGGAGGAGGCCCAGAGTTGGGCTTTGGGCGGTAGGGGGGATCTGGAGAGGTGGGAAACGTGGGGGGCACATGGTGAGAACAGAACTGGTTCAGGGTAGTGGGTGATGACCTGAGTTTGTATCCCGTCTATACCACTGAATATCCGCATGGCCTCAGACCGGTCACCTTCCTATGTGAGCTTCAGTTTCTTCATTTCAAAAATGGGGGCAATCACGGCATCTACCTCATAGGGTTGTTTGAGGGTTCAGGGAGCTAAAGTAGCCAGCACGCGGGGCCAAGTTGCTCCAGAGCGCGCACACCTTTAGGAAATAGAGGCCGTTGTTGTTCCTCGGACCGCTCTCCACCCTCTGCCTTCCAGCTGCTTCTCCTCTGCCCTCCTCCTGACCTGCCAGCCTCCCCGCAGCTCTCTCCTGGGCCACATATGCACCTGGTTATGTACTCAGGCCCTTGGCCAGTCCGCTCTCCCCCAGCAGAGGAGGCCAGAGCACCTCAAGCGGGTGTGAACTAAACCCAGCTTCCCTCCCGCCCTGCCCCAGTTGTCCTCTCCGGCAGAAAGTAAGTTTCCCTGCCAGGCAATTGCTGTTTGTATTGACAGCTCCAGCCACCTTTGCCTCCCTGGCGTCCCCCCCATGCTGGGCGGCTGGGGAGCTGGCCTTTTGCAAGGAGAGGGGGGCGCTTTGCACTCCAGAGGAATGTCTCCCCCTGCCCCCTCCCCGGAGCCTGACATTTTGTCTGCACCGGGCCAGAGGCCTCTGTGCTAATTGGGCCTGTCCCGGCTGTCCTGGTATTAATCCAGTATCATAAGCCTGCGGTACCCACTGTGGCCTGGTGTTGGGGTCCGGGGTGCAGCCCTTCCCAGCGGGGGTCTAGGAGCCCACAGAGCTCGCCCTGCCCGTGAAGTGGCTGGGAGGGTCTCAGCCTGCAGTCACTGCTCTT
This sequence comes from Ursus maritimus, assembly GCF_017311325.1. Classification (NCBI taxonomy): domain Eukaryota; kingdom Metazoa; phylum Chordata; class Mammalia; order Carnivora; family Ursidae; genus Ursus; species Ursus maritimus. Next base: position 47,453,265 of record NW_024424008.1, on the reverse strand, counting down.
TGCAGCCCGTCCTGGCCCTGGCCCTAGGCTGCCGCTCCTGCCAGCCTCTGGGGTGAGCTGAAGGCCCTTCAGCCCCACCGTGGGAGCTGAGCCCCTCGGGAGTGGGCAAGCCAGGCCTCCCGGGGCCTGCTCTTTAGCTCGGACAAAAGGCTGCCTGACCACTTTGTGATGCTCTTCTGAGAACGATTCTGAAACAGATCGAAATGCGCCTGGGGGAGAACAGTGAATCAGACTCTCCTTGGGTTGTGTGTGCTCCTGGCAGCCCACTGGGAAGAGGGGGCAGTCCAGACTCGGAAGCAATACTTCTGCCAGGGTTCTGAGCTCGCAGCCATCTCCACCCTTCCCCACGCTGCCAGGAAAGCGTGACACCCGAAGAGAAGCCAGCTCCTGACTCCTCTTCCCCGGGCGCCGGGCTGCGTTCGGGGTGCCTGGGAGCCTGTCTCGGGAGCTTCAGGTAAGGGAGAGACTCTCAGGAGGGAGGTTCTGTTAGGGTTCATGAGTCCATCTCGTGTGGAGCAAAAATGAGCTAATGATTTAAATAGTTGTGCCTACGTGGAAATTACTCCAGGCCCTTTTGCGCAGCACTACTGAATGCTGGGGAAGGGCGGCACAGGCTCCTGGGAAACACACGGACCAGGGCTCTGGGGTCTTGGCTGTGGGATCTCGGGCAGGGCCCCTTTGCTTGCTGGACGGGCTTCTTCCTCTGTAAGATGAGAATGTGTGCCCAGGTGGCCTCCGAGTTCTTGCAGAAGCACGCTGCTTCTCACCTACCTGGGCAGGAAGGAGCGTGGCAGGGGCCGGAGCCTTGGATGGTCTGGCTCCGGGTCCCAGCTTTGTCCTTTACGAGGTGGCTTAGCCTGTCCCTGTCTCTGTTCTCTTGTGTGCAGAATGGGAATCATCCCAGCACCGGCCACTCCGGGCTTGTGTGGGAATTGGTAGAGGTGTACGGAGCGCCTGGAGCACAGGGTTTAGCTCAAAGACAGCACCTCGAACGTGTCATCTGTCATGTCTGCTCTCGCCGCCGGCGTCATCATTGTCACCATGCCTTCCAGTTCTGACAGTGCTGGCTGTGAGGCTTGTTGGGAGTTCCAGAACACTTTTCAAACTTTAATCTGCTCATGAATCACTTGGAGACCTTGTCAGAAGGCAGATTCTGACTCAGTAGGACTCTGAAATGGAGCCTGAGGAGGGGCATTTCTCACAAGCTCCCTGGTGATGCCGCTACCGCTTAGAGCGGCCAGGCTGCAGGTGCATGGCTCTGCCATCAATGCACAGGGTGGGTCGATGTGTTATCCGGGCCCAGGCCTCTGAGTGGGATGGGAGCCTAGTGGGGTCCAGGAAGTGATGTGCCCAGACTGGTAAGTTCAGCAGCCCCGTCATCAGAGGAGAGAGAGAGGGCGGAGGTCTCGGGGGGGGGGGCACCCATGAGGTCAGGAGAGGTCTTCCCTGCTGATGTCATGAAAGAGAGTTTGAAGATGAGTCTTTCCATGAACTCTTAATTTTCTCCTAATTTAGAGCTGATTGTTACGATTGCCTCATGAGTCTTGGGCTTGTCTCTCAAATTCTTCTGAAAGCTCTTTTGAGGATAAGGGTCCATCTCCTATTTCTCTTCGCCCCAGAGCTCCCAGAATCTAGCTGGGCTTGTAAGAGGTACGCAGGACCCATCAGCCTGGAGCCCCAGCCTTGGAGCTTGATGGGGAGGGGGGAGGATGTGGGCTTTGGAATTGGGTGGCCCCCGGCTGCCGCCCAGCATTCTCATGTGCTACCATGCAGCTGGCGGGGACACGTGCCCTTCCCTTGGCAGCCTTCTGCATCTGGAAAGATTGGGATGGCAGAGCTATCGTAGAGATTTAGCAGGATTAAGTGAGACAGTGGATGGAAAGGACCCAGCTCCTAGTGGGACTTCAGTACCCAGCTGCTCCCTTTCTGTCCTCTTTATCTCCATTTTGTGTCTTCATCCGTATTCTTTTTTTTTTTTTTTTAAAGATTTTATTTATTTATTTGACAGAGATAGAGACAGCCAGTGAGAGAGGGAACACAAGCAGGGGGAGTGGGAGAGGAAGAAGCAGGCTCCTAGCGGAGGAGCCTGATGTGGGGCTCGATCCCATAACGCCGGGATCACGCCCTGAGCCGAAGGCAGGCGCTTAACCGCTGTGCCACCCAGGCGCCCCCTTCATCCGTATTCTTAAGCTGCAGCACACCTTCTCGGAATCCGGGAGCCACTTAGAACTCCATGCTCATCGCCAAGGGCTTCACTGTGCCGGCCAGGGTTAGCTCTAGGCCAGGAAAGGTCTGAAACTTGTCCCTCCTTTCCTGAGTGACCCTCCCCCTCCTGCCTACCCTGGTCATCTTTTTTTTTTTTTTTTTTTTTACTTATTTAAATTCAACTGGTAAACACAAAGTGTAATCATTAGTTTAAGATGTAAGTTTTAGTAATTTGTCAGTTGCATGTAACACCTGGTGCTCATTTCGCCCCGTTAGTCTTGCTGAGAACTTTGGTCTTTCAGGAATGGTGCTCAAGTCCCGCCTGGGGGTGGAGTGGGGGAAGCACCAGCTGAACTCAGGGTTCCCAGGCTCCTCTAGCCCTCTGCACTACCACAGGCAGCCCCCAGGGGCCTCTGTGTGTTCATGGTGAACAGGCCTTTCTCCAGGGAACCCCGGGCACCTTCATTCTGTGTGCCGAGAACGGGGGTACTAGGCTCCACTTAACTGCTGGATATTGCTGCCGAGGGACGCCTGGGTTGGGTGAGTCGCTGCTAATGCCTTCTTCATTGCTCCTCTCTGTAACCGTCTTAGGGTTCCCATCTGCTTTCCTTCTTTCCTCGCATAGAACCGGTGAGGCAGGCCCACTGTTTCGCAGATGAAGAGACCCAGAAGCCACCTGGTTCACTCAGGGACACAGTCAGATGGTGGCACCTCGGTCCCCCGGCTCTAAGTGCATTGCCTTTTGCGGTGGGCAGCAGCGGCCCACGGGACCACCAGTGCAATGGCGAGGAGGAGCGTCGGCCAAGGGCACTGCCTGTGTGGTGACATTGATTTCTGAGTCTTCTTGGCCTGAGCCTTCATTTAGGATGAAATGCCGTCAGCAGGGTAATTATCGTTATCGTCAAATTTACAGTGCTTAAATATCTGAAGCCAGGTCGGGCTTGCACAGCTCCCTGAATCGGAGAAAAAGCTGCTCTGGGGCCAGTCTCGGGAATCGCAGCCCCCCCCCCCCCCCCCCCCCCCCCCCC
>NW_024424008.1:47440228-47450022 GCF_017311325.1 Ursus maritimus | reverse complement strand
CCCCCCCCCCCCACCCGCCCCGACGAGGAGCAGACAGCAGACCGTCTTCTGGAATGGCCCCAGCGCCTCTCTGCACACATGCATGTGTGTGTGTGTTCGCGTGTATCTGTCTAAAAATCCTTTGGCTTAGATGTTTTCAGCACATTACCCCATATCTGAAGTTAGGCTGCCGCACCTGTCGTTGGTGGGGTTCAACTGGGGACCCGAGAGGCTGTTAACTTTTATTATTTAAGAGAGAGAAATTCTAAGCATTAAACCTGTACTGATGTAGCTTTCTTAAGTAAAGAGGGAAATGGAAATGGTATGTTTCCTCGGTGAAAGGGGAAGGGCTGTGTTTGGGTGTGCAGTGGGGGTGGGGCTGGGAGAGGGTATGCAGACCTCTCTCCCCTCTGCTGGCTTTGTGGTGTTTGCTGGTGGGGAGCCACACAGAGACAGAAAGGAAGCATGGCTGGGTTTGGAGACTTTTGGGGGGAGAAGTGCCCCACTTGCAGAACATCTACCATGGGATATGCAGAAAGGCCACTGCGAACCTCTTCGCTTTTGCAGCTGAGTAGCTGTGAGCACATGAGGGTTAGGGAGAGCGAGTGTCGTGGTGGGCAGTGCAGGCTCTGAAGGGGGCCGAAAGTGGGTTCAGATCCTGTTGCTTCCACTTGAAAGCTGTGTAATGTCAGAGCTGCAGGTGCACCTTCCTGAACCCCGTCTCTAAAATGGGGTTCTTTAGACTCGCCTTTTAGTTTTCGTAAGGATGAAAAGCGATCATGTACGTGAAGTGTGTGGAGTGGTATCCGACGTGTAAGTCCCCTAATACGTGGCGAGAGGTAGACTCTTGTGTCCTATGTTTGATGGCAGTCTCTGTCTTTCTAAGGTGGTTCGAGTAGTTGTCCTCGAATATGACAACTAGCATTCGCTGACACCTGACTACGTGCCAGGGCCATTCCTGAGGTCCCACAGCCCATAGAAGGTGGAGGTGGGATTCACACCTCCTTTCCGGCCTTTGCTGCTGCTTCCCAGGTGGGAGCAGAGGGAGCCCAGAGAGGCCCCCACCTGCCACACAGAGTCTCCTCCTCCCTCAAGGGTCCTGCCCTGGTTAGCCCCCTGCAGAGCCTGTGCGCAGGGCCCTGCCCCGGCCATTCTGGAAAGAGCCCTCCCAGGTGCGAGACTCCCGGCCTGCCAGCCTGCCTTCCCTGAGAGGCACTTCAGAGAGAGTCTTTGTTCCCCTGGGGACCTATTCAGGGCAGAGTCTGTCAGACAGGGGACCTGTTGCTATGTCTGGAATACCCACTGATCTGGAGACAGCGGGCTTGGGAACAGAGTCGGGAAAGCTTCATCTCCAGAGCTCTCAGGAGACCCTCGTAGGCAGGAGGGGGCGATTCCCCACTGCCAGGGAATTCTCTCTCTCTCTCTCTCTCTCCCCCTCTCCCTGTCCCCCCCCCCCCCCCCCCCCCCCCCCCCCCCCCCCCCCCCCCGCCAGTCTCCTTGCCCCTGCCACGCCTGGGAGAAAAAGGACCAGTGAGACCTAGGGACCTTGAGCAGCCCAAGGGGTTTGTTTCCTGGTCCCTCATTTCCTTTCAGGACTGAGAAGATGGGAGGCCAGCAGCGGGCAGCCAGGTGTGGCCAGCAGCTGTCCCCGTGGAAGCCTGAGGTCCTGGTCCCCACCATGCACCTCGTCCCTGCTCTGCCTGCTCCGAATTTTTGTCGGAGATCACAAACCTAGCACTTCCCACGTGCTCAGAAGCAGGGAAATATTTGGGTAGTTCTTAGAAACATGATAGAGCTGCCCAAAGCACACTCAATCAGCTATGTAAATTAAGAGAGGTCAAAATCCTGTTTGTTCTTTGGCAATAGAAAGTGGCAGAGTCCCTGGCAAGCCATGCATGGACACGCCCATGACGTCCGCCAGCTCCCCATTGGTACATTTCTGTGGCCGACTCTCCTTACCTTGGGGCTGAGCCCAGGCCCCCTGCAGAAGGTGCCTCCCCTCCCCCCCACTGTGGCTCATGCTCCAGGAAGCAACCAGACCCTCAGCATGTCCTACAGCATTGGGTGTGTTGAAGGTGCTAGGGAGGGGCCCACCACCCCACCGCTTAGGTCTCCTTGCTCCTGCCTGGCAAGGGTTACTATTTGGAATTCAGGCAAATCTGCTTTATTAAAAAGGAAATCCCCCAGGGAGGGGTAATACTGTTGAACTGCTTTTAGTCATGGACAATTTAGTATGAATTAATTAATCTGATGCTTTCCGGTGTGACTGTGGAGTAAGAGGTACGTTGCAGATTGAAAGGGGCGCAGGGTCACTTGGGTGATTGAGAGAGAGTGAAGGAACGGAGCCAAGGGCTTGGAAGACAAGCAGGATCTCTGCTTTGCCAGCTTATCTCTTATTTGCCTGAAAACTTTTTTAAAATGTTAACTTTTTATTGGAAGTCTGTCCAGTGTACCAACAAATGAAATCGTAAGTGTACAGCTTTGAATTTTTGCAGTGATCACACCGTTATTCCAACAGCTGGGTTGAGAAACCGCACAGCTGACCCACTCAGACCCCCCACTGGTCCCGTGACCCCAAGGTCTCCACTGTCCTGACTCCCAGTAATAGATGAGCTTTGCCTCTTTCTGAAGCGCACGGACATGGCATCCTCCAGCATGTATCTTTTGTGTCTGGCTTTCTTCAACATTCTCTTTGTGGGATTCAGCCCTGTTGTTACAGTGTGTTCATTTCATTGCCGTGTTCCATTATATGAATATACTGCAGTTTATTGATTCTGTGGTTGGCGGATGTTGGGAAGTCTGTTTTTTGACTCTCATGAATAATGAGGCCTCGAAAATTCTCGGACATGTCTTTCTTATTTCTCTTTCACATCTCAGGTTAGACAGTGTTCCCCTGGAAACCGTCCTCTGACCTCTATCTCCAGGGGAGCTTAGGTGCCCCTCTGTATTACTCCATGAGGGCAGGAGTGTTGAACAGTGATCTTTTCGGCTCCTAGGCCAGTGCGTGGCCCTGAGGAGACGCTCAGAAGTGTTGGTTGGACGATGGAGTGAAGAGATTTTACGCAGATCAGTTTTGGCCGGGGCTGGTCTTTATACCAGCTGGTCTAAGAAAAGCAGCTTAGGAAAGCTGTATTGGGGCGTCGTGGGGACCAACCAGGATTCCTCCCTAGAGATAGTGTTGCTCTTCGGGTCCCGAGTGTCCCTGAGAATGGCATGAGTCCAGGACCTTGGTCAGAGGTGTCTGGCTGGGCTGGAGCTACCTTTTCTGGAAGTTTCATAAAAACCCAGACACTACACTGATGCAAACTGAGCTTCTCCCTGTGTCTCGGAGGACCCTGAGGCCCTGGGCTGCTCTGGACACAGGCCTTTGGTAGCCAGCTGGGAGGGAGGAGTCATGAAGAACAGAAGAGAAGAGAAAGATGCAGGAAGGAAGGGAAGGGAAGAGAGGAGGCAAGAGGGAGAGCAGACACATGAACGGATATTTTTCCTTTCCTTTCCGGAAGCAGGGCATGGGGACAGCCACACAGGCATGGAGCCTGTGATCTCGGGGGAAGCCAGTGACCTCGTGTTTGGGCTGTATTGTTTTCACTAGCAAGTGACGAAGTAGAAGCAGGAACACGAGCCTGTAGAAATACAATGTCAGGGTGCCCTCGTGGGATGGGCTTTTCCTCCCGCCCCCCGCGCTTGGCAAACGCCTTCCACAGGCAGAGTGAGTCGCTTCTCAAGCTCGGCGGCTGAGCGATGTTGATTGAGCAGGTTATTCTTTATTCATACACCTTTCGCTGAGCTGAATAGCAAATGCGCTGTAAATTTCAGTGCTTTAGAGGGAGAGCCTGATACAGAAAACAGGACTACCTCCCCTGATATCACGGAGGCTGGTCAAATTCCACATACATCAGAGCTATTTGGGGTGCCTTTGCTGTGTTTCCGCAGGAAACATTACTCCTTAAAGAAGATCCACACCCAGAATAATTATTTCTCCGAGTGATCTGAGGCTGAAGCTCGTTTAATCTATTCGTTGGGGTCAGCCCAGTGTTTTCCCTAGTGAGGAGCGCCAGAGTGCTTAAAGCCCACACTGCAGAATGCTCCTTCTTTCTCCTGGGCCCCTTTCCTGCACACCCCCCCTCCCAATTATCTTGTTCCTGGAGACGGCATCTAAATCCCCATGTTATGCATGTATTTTTATTAATTTAACAAATAGTTAGTGCTTACTGTCTGCCAAGCTCTCTTCTAAGCTCTTTAACAAATGTTAATTCACTTAACCTTCACAGCTCTATGAGAAGGCGCATATATTTAACCCCGTTTTCCTAATAAGGGCAACAAGGCACAGAGAAGTTAAGTAACCTGCACAAGATCACACAGCTAGTTGGTGGAGTTGGAATTTGTCGCCAGTGTCCGTATTCTTCATTATGACTGCTCTGCTGTCTCTCAGTTGTGTCTGCTAAAGTGGCATGATACGCAGGGCCCTGCCTTTTTTCAGGAGTGAGAAATAACTTTCTGTGCCTTCCTGAACATTCTCCCTCTCGAGAAGAGCAGAGGGTCAGCCCCTGGAAAGGAAGTCACAGGCTGTGAAGTATACCTACCCAAAGCCTCTGCTGAATTGAGAGCATCACAGACAAGTGGAAAGGTGATCTTGGAGCTTAGATGCAAGAATGTCAAGGGTCTGGTGTTTATTCTCATCTTCTTGCTTGATGTACATACTACAGGTGCTCTTTCCATCTCGAGGTTCGCTGTCCCTTCCTCCTGATGGCTGGTTCCTCTGTTCTCCTGCGGTGGGGTGTCATTCCCCACCCCTACCTGGCCGCCTCTGTCTCTCCTCGGGTGGCATCAACGTCCATACAGTTGCTCATTCTAGAAGCCTGGAAGTCATTCTTCCTCCCGGTTTCTTCATGATCTGGGTCTAATCACCATCAGCTGTACCTCCTAAGACGGTGTCAGATGCAAACATGCCTCTCCCCGCACTGCCTGTCCATTCGTTCCCGTCATCCCTATCTCTCACCAGGACTTTCCACACCCACCCAGCCGATCGTCCCAGACTCTGGTCTTGAACCCAAAACTTCCGGTTGCAGTCAGAGTGATCCTTCTATAGGTAATTCTGATTATGTCACTCTTTCACTTATAATCCTTCAATGGCTCACGTCACCCTTAGGATAACATTCAAATCTCTTAGCATGGCTGCCAAAGCCTTGATGACCGGGTCCTGCCTCCCTCCGGTCATCGTTTCTCACTGCTTTCAGATCCCGAAAGATCCCTGTTTCCTCTTCCCTTCAGGCCACGGATGTTGGTGCTGTTTCCTCCTCCCGCCGCTCCCCTTCCCTCTGGCTGACTCCCTCTTAAACATTCTTGCTTCTGAGGAGTCGTCCAGACGCCCTGACAGTGGCATGGGGACCCCTTCCCAGTGTTCCCATGGCAACGAGGCCATACTTCCTCCATGATAACACTGTGCACCTTGTAGATGAATTTGATGGCTGCCTGTGTGTTTATCTGTTCTGCATCGTGTCTCGTGTCCCCAGCACCTCGTACAGCACTGGTTTGTGGAAGACAGTTAAAAAAAAAAAAAAAAATCCCGAAACTTTTTAATGAGCGAGTACTACATGAAAAGGGCGTTGACTAAGCAGTCAGGAGACTTGGGTTTTAGAACCTGCTCTGGCACCAAATCTTTTTTTTTTTTTTTAAGATTTTATCTATTTATTGGACAGAGAGAGACACAGCAAGAGAGGGAACACCAGCAGGGGGAGTGGGAGAGGGAGAAGCAGGCTTCCCGCTGAGCAGGGAGCCCAATGCGGGGCTTGAACCCAGGACCCTGGGATCATGACCTGAGCTGAAGGCAGACGTTTAACGACTGAGCCTCCCAGGCGCCCCTCTGGCACCAATTCTTTTTTTTTTTTTTAAATGATTTTTTTTTATATTATGTTAGTCACCATACAGTACCTCCCCGGTTTCCGATGTAAAGTTCGATGATTCATTAGTTGCGTATAACACCCAGCGCCCTCTGGCACCAATTCTTGACCTCGATTAAGTAATTTTCCCTCTCGGGGCCTCATTTTTCTATCTGTGAGCTAAGGACCCTGTGCTAGGTGATTTCCAAGGCCCCTTGCAGCGCCGATATTCTGGGATCTGTCTTTGCCAAGAGTTTGGTTTTCCTTGACTCTTTCGACTTTCCAGGCTGTGAGTACTCCCCATCATCCTGTCCCTTTGTCATGTTTCTGTCCCTTCAGGATGTGTTGATAAGCAGAGCCCGGCTTCCTGGCTTCCGCTGGGCTCTGACATGGCCTTGGGTTCTCCTTGTATCCTGGACAAGAACGCCTTGAAATTCTCTGATGCCCTTCTTCTCACTTCATCTTGTTTGCTGTCAGAACATTGTAAATAGGAAGCTTCTAATGCTGCCTTTGTGTCTGAATCATCATGGTAATCAATAGGAAGTCCTCCAATCCCTGTGCTCCCGAGGCTGCCCTTCCCCCACCAGAAATGGGAAAATGCTGGTGGCCACAGCCCCCTCCCCAGAATATGCATGGCCTCCTCTGCACTCTGAGTGTGTCATGTTAATAGTCCTTTACTGCTCAGAGGTTCCTCCTATTCGTTCAGCGCCTTTATTGAGCGCCTGCTGTATGGCAGCGTTTGCTCTAGGTGCGTTGGATGCCTGAGGAACAAAGGAGACCAAATTCTTTCTCTCGGGGAGCTTACATTTTAGGAAGCGTGTGTCAGGGCGATCCGTATAAATAAGAATCATAAATAAGTCAGCAAATTATATAATAAATTGGTGGTAGGTGTTCTGGGAAGAAAGGAAAAGTAGAACGAGGATTTGAGTCAAGGCCTAGAAGAAGGTGAAGGCATGTGCCAGTCTTCTGGTGGAAGAATGTTCTAGGCAAAGGGCAGAACCCATGCAAAGGCTCCTAGGTGGGACCGTGCAGGGAGTGCCCGAGGAACCGTAAGGACTTAGCGTTGCCCTTTAGAGCTCACTGCTGGGTGCGTAGTAGGCCTGCCACCAGGCTCTGTGGGAGGTCAGAGCCCAGGCTGCTGGGCCTGCAGCCAGACAGGCCACCATTAATCAGAACTGTGCCACATACTAAATCTTCTCTGGCCCCGTGGGAGAAGCTGGCGGGTCTGAGTCAGACAAACTGTTTGCATCCTGGCCCGTCACTTATTAGCTTTGTGATCCTTGGAGAATGACTTACCCTTGCTGAGTTTCTGTTTCTTCGTCTTCGCAGGGGGGTTCTGACTAGGGCCTCAGAGGCATTTTGTGGGACCGGATGGTGGAAGCACACAGAAGGGGCTAACTCACTTGTGCGCGCATGGCACAGAGTGGGTGCCCAAGAACATCAGGCCCCGGGATGCCCTTGCCCTGGCCTTTGGGCCAGACATTTGTTTTATCTGAGCCTCAGTCCGGAAAGAGTATAGTCATTCCTGTGCCCCCTCCTGCCTAGACTGTTGTAACTACCAGGTCACACAGTGTGGATGGTAGTACTTTCAGTATAGATGCCCGGTTTCAAGGAGCCCCATGTGTCTGTGTGTATGCACAAATGTATGTGCATATGGATATATGCATGCATACCTCTGTGTGTGTGTGTGTGTGTTTGTGCGTGTGTACAGCTCTGCAGGACACAGGCATGTTTCTTTTTTATGATTCATAAATGCTTCAGGGACAAGGACACTGGCATTCGTATTAGACCTTACGCTTCCACATACTGGGTGCTCAGTAAATCCTCGTTGAATGAATGAAATCGTGCTGATGAAAGTGCTCTTTGCTGAATTAAATGCGTGGACCCAAATCGGTAGAGCTCTTTGCTTTAGGTCGCAAGCATGGGGTGCCATTGTGAATTGTATTTGGAATATATTTACTGGGCGCTCAACTCTGTGCCAGGCACTGTACTGGGCACTGTGTATGCATTTCTCATTTAAAACTGCCAACGGCCCTATGAGGAGGTGCTGTTATCATCACTGTTTTATAGGTGAGGCAGCGCAGGCTGAGAGGTCAGTGTCTTGACCCCGGCTAGTAAATGAGGGAGCTGGGATTGGAAGTCAGTCTTCCAGAGCTGATGGCACCCCTTTGATGACCTCCCGAAATGTCACTGCCCCTTTTCATGGTTTGATTTCTCAGGAGGAGGAAGAGGAAGGGCTGCCCTTGCAGCCAGGCCCAGAGGGAAGTCCCTGATTGTAAAGGCACTTCTCAGGTCTGTGGCGAGCCTTTCCAGTAGAGGGGGGGGGAAAGAGGAAGGGCTCACCTTTTCTTGCCTGCGAGAGACAGTGAAGATGGTCGGACAAGGCTTGCATTCTGCTGTGTACCTGAGTTTGTCCCTTTCCTTTTGGCTTCGGAGCACGTTAAGATCTTGGTGGGACTATGAGAGCCTTGAGCTGCATGCCTCCCTTTTAGATGCCTAAAACCTGGCTATGCGTGTATGTACGTGCACACATGGTGTGTAGTGTATGTCTGTATGAAGGGTGCGGGGGTGTGTGTGTGTATCTGCGTCCTTCAAGACCAGCAAATGGTCCTTGCCTGGACCAGGCCTGGGCATTACTAGAGCTCTCGGCCTGAGAGCAGCACTGCTATGTGTCTTGACTGTGTGACTGCCCAGCCCAGCCTGTGCCCAGTGACTGATGTCTGTGCCTGTCTCTCTCCTTGAAAGAGTGTCTCATGTCATATTAGCTTTTCCGTCACTTGCCACCAGTGCCTAACAAACGCATGCCAAGCATATGGATGAAGAGATGAACGGTCTTCATGCCACCGTGGCCTGTGCCGGCTTGGGTGAGGGCATTGTTCCACCCCTGCTCACTCGTGTGGGGGTTAGTATCAAGGAGGGTGCCTTTTCGTGGGGGTGGTGCACTTGTCCATGCCAGACATCCTTGGCATCCAAGCTCATGGAGGGATATCAGGCAGCGTGGAGCTGACCCAGATGTTCTTCCCTTGCTTTCAGATCTCTGAGAGGATGCTGGGCTGGACAGCCAGATGTGGTCTGCTGGAAGACCTTTCTTCAGCAGTTCCGGAGTGGTCCCCATCTGGTGTGTGCTGGCTTCTGTCCCCTTGTCTGCTGGCTTCTCCTCGGGTCTGTGTGGAGAAGGAAAGCCTTGGGAAGTCGGTCCTCCCCATGTTTAATGTGTTCCCTGCCTGCTGTGTCCCCTGTGCTCAAGTTCCGGGCAATTACCCTCCTGCCGGGTTCTGTTGCTGAGCACAGCAGGTGGGCCTTGTTTGTAATTCACTTGCTCCATTAACGCTGGGTTAGCACCATAAGGGCGACTGATCCACGTCGTGCCCCCAGCCCCAGATGCCACTTGATAGCAGGTTGTTAGATTGGCTTGGGGGGGTCGAGGCATTTCTGAGCTCCACGTAATGTGTTTTCTCCAGTTGAAAGCAATGAGAAGCTTGATCTATTGGCAGTCACAAAGCACACACCATCATCTACGCTAATGGGAAATCTGTACCCAAATACCAGTCCCCCCCCAAATCACGGTGATTTGGCTCTGGACAATAATAGCAATAGTCACAGTAGCACAGGAACGGCTCTCAGTACAGCTCAGTATCAGGGCAAGCATGGCACGCTTGCTGTTTGCAGCTACACAGCTGAGATCATGGGGAGTCTTTGAAAGCAACCTTAGGAAGATCTAACATTTTCTCCATTTTGTGGGTGGGGAAACTGAGGTTTGGGGAGATGACTTACTTGCCCAGAGTCATTGCTAGAAAGAAGCAGAGCCCCGACTCAGGGAACGGTCTGAAGCAGACACTAAGCTTGTGCTGCTAACCTCTGCCTTATCCTGCCTTCCTCTGGGAGGAATTATGTGGAGTTTTGTGAATGGAGACGGGGCGGGGGGGGGGGGGGGGG
>NW_024424008.1:47438322-47440218 GCF_017311325.1 Ursus maritimus | reverse complement strand
GGGGGGGGGGGGTGCGCAGGGGAGAGAAATCCCAACCTGCCACCCTAATTCCTTTTTTTCTAGCATTGATATTAAGATGAGTCACTGAGTAGGGAAATGCTGAGTAGGATTAAAACATGCTCTGTAGGTTCACTTTTATTAATTAATCATACATTTATTGAGCTCCAACCAGGTGGAAAACATTGTGCTAGGTGTTTTATAGAAAACAATGATAAATCATTCATCTGTTCGATCAGTCTGAGAGATGGGGAGTCAGACATCTATTCTAGGACAAAAGACAGGGAATAAAATGTTGGGGGTGGGGGGTGGAGGAGGTAAGCATGAAGAAACCCCAGAGATCGATCTAGAAGAAAATCTTCCTGACTTTCTTTCTTTTTTTTTTTTAATGATTTTTTATTATATTATGTTAGTCACCATACAGTACATCTGACTTTCTGGTTACATGTTATGAAAACATTTTTAGACACAGACTGTCCCCTTTGATTTTTGAACAACCCTGTGCCATTTTATGGAAAACTAAGGGGCAGAGAGGCTGCAGGACCCGACCACACCACCGTCCTGCAGGGAAGAGTGGCAAAGCCAGGTTTGAACGCAGACCTTTGGACTCCGAGTCCAGACTCTTCCACCAAGTCCCTCCCAGTTGGGCCCCATCCAGGCTCTGCCGAATGTTTGATGTCCCATGTCCTGCCGAGGCTGGCCCTGCAGCTGCCTGGGGCTCTGCTTTGCTTGGAGACCCATGAAGTCTGTGCTCCTGCCCAATGCTTGACAGCCTAGAACCTGTCTTTTCCAGTCTTTGGGCAAACCTAGTACCCTAATGTTCAGACAGCGCACGGTCCGTTCCCTCCAGGGACGGCTTCCTCCACAATCTCGGGCCCTCCCGCGATGGCTAAGTGCCCACTCACCAGCCTCTCTGCCCTCCAGGCCATCTGGCACACCTTGGTCGCATTGATCTCCTGGAAGCACAGCTCCGGGACCCACCCTCCCTTGCCCAGAAACTTTCAGTGTGGCTCTTTATTGCCTAGACGATAAAGTCTGAGCTCCTTAACCTTGGCATTCGGGGCCTTCTAGAATCTGACCCCAACACTTATCTGTCTCTGGGTAGTGAGGCTCTGCCAAGCTGTTTAGTCACTGCCCTCGGGACACCTCTTGCTTTTCCTGGCGCCCTGCTGGAAGGTCTCCCTTCCTAAGCAACGTGTGCCCACGCTGTCCAAGAATCCTGCTCACCTGTCCAGGCCCAGGCGTGCTTTCTGCCTCTGTCTTCCCAGCACTTCTTTCTCATTTGGTGATGAAGGCTGCCCTGCACCTTGTGCAAGCTGCTCTGTGACTGTCCCGCGTCATGCGTTCGCAAGTGTGCTGCTTGTGACGTCATCTTTTTCCAGGGCAGACAGCACACTGGGAAGTGCTGGGAGGTGTGTCCGGGCCCCATCCAGGTGGCAGCAGCCCCATCGGTAGAGGTGCAGGGCTCACAGCCTTTCTCTCCCCTTCTGGCAGTTGGAGCTGGACTCCCATGGTCATGTTATGTGCTCCTTTCACCACGGTCCCTGGGCAGGGGATGCAGTGTGGGGACAGCTCCCCTGCGTAGCTAAGGGGGTCAGGGATTTCCCCCGAGGTTGCCCTGAGACTGTGTGTGCCCCTGGACTCCAATACACAGACCTGCCTCCCCTGTGGATTGCATGACCTCTCCGGGCCATGGCAGAGGGAAAGTGATGGGACTTGGGCAGGCTGAATGAGAGCCGTGCTCTCCTCTGTGGCCTGTGACAGATGTAAAAGCCCAGGGCAGCTGCTGGACAGGGTGTCCTCCGTGTCCCTAAACCCCTCAGAGACTGGCTGAACATAGCAGCCCTCCGGCCCCTGAGGGTCTCTCCTTCCTCTTCCTCCCCCCCCCCGAGACCCCCC
>NW_024424008.1:47353509-47438312 GCF_017311325.1 Ursus maritimus | reverse complement strand
CCCCCCCCCCCCCCGAGACCCCTCCTTTTGCCCAGGGCATGGGATCCAGCCAAGAGCCAGAGCCCCGGTGTGTGTGGGGGGAGCTCAGAGGTGAGCACTGAAGCTGCAGGTAGACTGGGGAGTGGGCAGGAGATATGCGGGAAGCAAAGGGGAGCTGCTTGCTGGGCTTGAAGTGTGGCTGGGAGGGGCTTGTGATCTCGGACCAGGATCCAGGGTCAGCTCCGAACAGCAGATTGGCTGCTCTTCTGGCAGCTGGTGACAAGTGGCCCAGAAAGTCTGCGAGGGGCCTGGGTAGGCCCAGCAGTCACTCACTGAGCACTTGAACCGGAGGTGTTATTAGCCTCACTGTACAGAGCAGGGGAACACAGGCTCAGGGGCTTAAGTAACATGCCCACGTCTTGGAGCCAGTCATTGAGAAAGTTGGGATTCTTTATTGTTTTTTAAATTATTAAGTAGATTTCTTAATTGAAAAAGCAATCCAATCTCTTAAAATGTACACAGTAGAGAACACTTTAGAATGAAAAGCAAGTCTCCTTTCTGCCCTGACTACTGTTCTAGAACCCTCTCCAGGGGGCAACTGGCCAGCAGCCAGTGACTGTTCTCTGCCCCTCACAGAGCCTGGTGCCAGGCCTTCCCTAAGTAGATGGCCGTCAGTGCTAACTGAGCTGGATGGCAGGGAAGGGGGTGGACCCTTCATAGGCTCTTTGGTAAGTCCCAGAGACTGTGTCTAGTGTGAATGACCCCGGTAGAAGAAGTCCAATTCCTTTGATCTTGAAGGGGATACCACTTACTTTGTTCTTTTTGTTGTTGTTGTTGCTGCCGTTTTATTTTGTTTTTTTTTTAAAGGTTTTATTCATTTGAGACAGAGAGAGAGAGCGAGAGAGCGAGCATGAGCAGGGGGAGAGGCAGAGGGAGAAGCAGACTCCCTGCTGAGCTGGGAGCCTGACATGGGACTCGATTCCAGGACCCAGAGATCACGACCTGAGCCAAAGGCAGCTGTTTAACTATCTGAGCCATGCTGGCGCACCCCCCTTGCTTTGTTATGCACCTTTATTTTACCAAATCTAGCTTGCTTCTCCTCCTCACCCCCCCACTCCTCCTCCACCCCTGGGGGTGCCACGGGGGCCCATCCTGGGCTTCCCTAAGGAATGCACGCACCTAGGGAGGGCTGCTTAGAAAAAGAGGATAGGGCCTTGCTTTCTGACCATGGTGTCAGAGACACCAAAAAACTAATATGTATGTGAAGTGACCATGGACAGGACTGAGGCTGTGAGGTCTCCACTTGGGCACGATGGAGCCAGGCCAAGGCGCGGCTCGGTGTCTGTGACCTGCTGCTTTATCACGAACATCAGAGCACTTCCTCTGGCTTTGACCTCAGTGGAGATTGTCTGTGTACCATCATCCGTGAGTCTATAGGAACCCATCCCTGGCTTCCGATCATTAAATTCTGATGTCCCTTCCCTCCTGCATCACACAGCGCCCACCCAGCCCAGCCGGCTCTTTCCAGATCTCCTTATGGCAGGCTGCAGTGCATACAGCCTCACTCTAGGGCACGGCCTAGCCTCTCCAGGACAGCCCCTCTCCTCCCTAACACCCAGACAGATCCTGAGCAGGGAAGGGAGAGCTGTGTTTATCTGGAGTAATTAAAACGCTGTCCTTAAAAAGCAGTTTCTCTCTGCATCTGCCTTGTTCTCTGCTCACCCTCTGTTCCTCTGTGGACACTCCTGCAAGGTCTCTCTGCTCTAAATGCGTTACCAACAGCTCCAGCACTGGGCAATTGTATTTCAAAGCCTTAGCTCACGTGGTCTCTGCTACGAGCTCATCTCCCCCAGGGCCCAGCCTGGTGGCCTCAGATAAATGCCAGGGACATTTTTCACCATCCCAAGCCAGTCTTGCCTTTCACAACCAACCCTGGGATTCTCTTCCCGCCTCCCCCAGCTCACTGAGGCCGGTGATTAACTCCCCACCTTCTCACCTCTAACCACCCGCTTTGCACTGGAAAGGAGATCCAGATGCTGTGGGCTCCTCACCTTGTCTGGGAAGGTGGCTGGCTCCAGTGGGAAGTTCATGGAGGCAGTCGGCTTTAGATGCAGAGCTGTATGCAGGGCCTGGGGGAACCTAATGAGGGAGACCGGATGTAAATACAACAGATGGAGGAGATGTTTCGGCTTTCCATCCTCTTGGACTCCCTGCCATTTCTAAAACCCACAGAGGCCTCTGCGTCTCCTCGGTGTCGTTCCTCTGTCTGGGATCTTCTCCCTGTTCACCGTGTCCCCTATGAGAGACCTGGCTAACTCAGGTCAAACCTTTTGTCCTCAGGGAAGCCTTCCCTTCCCGCCACATGAGGTCCCCCTGCCACACATTCTCTAGCTTCGTGTACTTTTCCTTCATTGTCTGTAATCATGGCATCTGGCTTCCTGGATATGGGATTGATATCCCTCCCCTGACTGTAAGCTCCAGGGCCTGGGCAGTGCCTGCTAGTAGGCTCTCAGTAGAAATATTTGTGGAATGAATAAAGTATAAATCCTGTAGTGCTATTAAGTATATTTATATGCTTTGGCCAGTCTAGAGGAAAAGAACAACACACACCATTTTGCTTAGAAAGCACTTCACTCATCTGCGAAGTAATGCTCCACTCATTTTCTCATTTGGTTCTCTTAGCAACCCTGTAAGGGAGATGGTGAAAGTATAATTTCCCCATTTTCTAGAAGAGAGGTTAAGAGATGGGTCCAAAGTCAGCTCTGCACCTCTAATCCCTGGTTTTTCTCCTCTGCTAGGCTGCGTCTGAGTGAGGAAGGAAGACTTACGTCTTCAGAGAAAGTTTCTGAGATGGGGTTGGCTTGGAAAAGCATTTTGGGGATGAGAGGGCAGTGCAGTATTATTGGCGAGAGGCATGGGAGGCTGTCTTGTTGGGAGAGAATGTGGATGGGGTCCCGAGTGCCTGTGTATAGGGCTGGAGGGAGCTCTGAATGGCGGGGAGGGTGGGTGGAGAGAGGAAAGAAAGGAAGTTCATACTGACTGATGGCATTACAGCTAAAATCTATTGTAACAGCTTTTCGACGGAGGTGCCATAGCCCATGGTTCATGTTTGTGGACATGGAGCTCTCAGAGCTTAGGTAACCAGCTTAAGGACCCAGAGTGGCCTCTGGGATTGGAAGCCAGGGACGTCTGCTCTGGCTCCTGGTGAGGGGCAATTGTTTAGAAGTGGACTGTGGGCTTCAGGCTCAAATCTACACGGGAAGTGGCTTGGAGGGGAAAAGAGACTGGTTATTCCTCATGTCCTGCTCATTAGTGTCCAAGAATGGGGGACAGCTATCCCTCGTCACATGTCCCGGGTGCTAGCAGATTCTCGTGGTTGCTGTGCTCCCTGAGTACCCTTCCCCAGTATCAGAACTGGGTGGGGCCAGCCACCACTCTCCAGTTTATCCTGACAAGTCAGACTGGGTCCAACTCCCAAGTCAATACAAGCCGCCTTTGGCTAACCTGCCACATTGTAACTCATCACCAACTCCTGGGTGATCTCCTGATGGTAAATCCTAAAAACTGAGGACACTTGGGCTGATCATTTGACCAAGGGACACCCTCAGACTCCTTTCTCTGTTGCTTGCTTCCCCTGATGTGAAAATTGTACAGATGGGCCCTAGATTGACTTGGATTTAACTCCCCTTCTTCAACATCATGATAATCATTATAATCACATGCCAACATTTCCTCGAGTACCAACTGTGTGCCAAGTTCCGGGATACAGACAGAAGGCACGTGTAGAGAATAGTGAGTAAGAACAGGTCTTGGAGCCGGTGGCCTGGTATTCCCGTTGGCCAGCCAGGTGACCTTAGCGAGTTTCATTCAACCTCAGCACCTTTGTTTTTCACATCTACAGGTGGAGAAAGTGAGAGAATCTGCCTCACAGGGCTCTTCTGAGGAGCACTGAGGCTGAAATAGTACTTTGCACATAGTAAGTATATATTCAGTAAATGTGAGCGTGGAGTAGAATTCCTAGAGCTGCAGAATTACACCACTTAGAAGAACTTAGAGATCATCTAGGCCAGTTCCCTCATTTTACAGAATAAGAAGCTGAGGCTCAGAGAGGTTATCTCCGAGAGCCTGTGAACACCTGGGTCCCTGCCTCTGGGGACAGGCCTGGGTCCTGGCATCACACTACTTGCCCAGGAGATGGAAAACTTACACGTGCTTCCCAACTGTAGCAGGCCCCAGAGGTCGATTGTCCCTTAAGGAGACCACAGGGCCTAGGGCACTCCCCTGCCTACCCTGCCGCCCTACACACTCCGTCCAAGCTGCTGGCTGCTGCTGGGAGTGTCTTCCAGCCAGGGGAGTCAGAACAGCAGAGAAGCCCACATCCATTTGTCTTGAGGAGACTGGAGCGTCATGAGGAGTAATCAAGATCTTGTTGCCCACAGACGAGAGAAAACCTGTAATTAATCTGGCTGCCCCTCTGATTTCCTCTGTCATCCCTGCCACCAAACACCGTCTGGCAGCTGTCAGCCACCTCCCGGACCCACCCTGGAAAATCACGATTAATGGTGTAACAGCCCTATGAGGACGAGAGAGAGAGAGACTGGCAGAGCGATTGCTGACAAATCAGGAGAGGAGAGGCCGTTTAGCACAGCTGGGCCGGGGGGTCCAGGCAGCATGCTCACTGCCTGAACACAGTCAGCCGGCGGCACGCTGTGCTGTGTTGGGGATCCACAGACACTTACTGAGCTTCTACTCACTGTGGGCGCCACAGCTAAGTGTGTCGGGAAGATACGTGCACAGAGAAGGTGTTCCCCTGCTCTGAAGAAGCTCAGGGTCTGGTTGTGGAGGGAGGACGTAAATAAGCACAGAGTTAAATAACCACTCCTGGGGTGGCTCAGCCATTAAGCGTCTGCCTTCAGCTCAGGTCATAATCCCAAGGTCCTGGGATCGAGCCCCACATCGGGCTCCCTGCTCGGCGGGAAGCCTGCTTCTCCCTCTCCCACTCCCTTTGCTTGTGTTCTCTCTCTCTCTGTCAAAAACAAACAAAAAACACTCCTGCATCCTTGCACAAGTCCTGTTTGTGGCCACAGGGAGCCGGGCGCTGTTCCTGGTGCTGAAGGCCGGACAGTGAGTGAGAGGGAGAAGGGCCTGCCCTCACAGCACCTGCGCTCAGAGTACAAGCGTGGACATGGGCCTGAGATGTCTGGAGACATTAGGGATCCTGTGGCTTGAGGAAGCTGACCCGTCCTGAGATTCTGGGGGGTGGGGGGAAGGGAAAGTAGGTTCTTCTTTCGGAAGAAGTGGGGATGAGTGGTTTTTGGTGTTTGGGTGAGGAAACCACCCCCGGGCAGGTAAGCAGTAGAGCGGAACTTGCCCCGCAGCATGTCCTTCCAGCGCTCAGGGGGCAGTGGGCAGTCAGACGCTGCCCGCCACCGTGGACAGTGAGGGCCGGAGCTTCCCCGGACAGCCTGTGCCGCGGAGAAATGGGGTCTAGATTGTAGGTTCCTTGTGGGCAAGGGTTCCAAATGTAAGTCACGGGTTAAGACTTCACGCTGCCGGAGCCTTTTCCATGCGTGTTACCTGACTGGATTCTTTCATTATTTCCACAGATATTTTCTGAGTGCTTACTATGTGCCAGCCTGTGCTAGGCATTGGAGACACAGGTGGAAGATTCCAACGTGTTACCCGCTCTCCTGGTGCTCATCACCCTGTGAGGTAGGCATCGCTGCTCCCTTGTTACTGATGAGGTGGACTTTGAAGGGAGTAGGCCATCGAGAGGGTTCCCTCAGTAAGATCTGGGGCCACCTCCAGCCTGGCTTCCATGCTGGTGTGGCCCGATCGACAGAGCTACCCCGCGTCGTTCGGAGCAGTGTCCTCCGGGAAGAGAGTCGGGCAGAGAGTCGACACGGGAAAGGGCTGCGTGTCGACTGTCTGCCTTCCACGTTCCCAAAAGTCCAGGAGTGAGGCCCAGCTCTGGTTAGGTGGGGACAGAGACCCCCCAGAGAGCCAAAGCCATGCTTAGATACCTGCTTTGAACTTAAATTTTGCCAGAAAAGAGCAGCCCATGCTTGCTTCCCTCCCCACGCTGTGATTCGTCTTTGCCCAGATCCACACCATGATGTCCCCTTAGATCATTTGTTTTAACCACAGCAGATACAGAAAATGTACACGTCAACTGGCAATTTATTTCATATTGGTGTAAACTGAGCAAGTCTTTTTTTTAATGACCCCCCTTTTTTTAAGTAAACTATCCCTAAAGTGGGGTTTGAACCCATGACCCCAAGATCAAAAGTCACATGCTCTACTGACTGAGCCAGCCAGACACCCAAGCCAATGCCTTTTGGATGCCAACTGTTCATCGATTCATTTGGCCAATATTAATAGAACACCTACTGTGTGCCAAGTAGCATTTAGGTGCTTGTCACAGTCCCTCGCATCACTGTTGATGATTCTATGGGCAGACAGCATCCTCCTAGCAGGCTCTGTGCCCTAAGGAGGAATGTTCCAGGTGTGGTAGCAGCGTATGGGGAAGAGATCACAGAAAGCTTCAGAAGGAAGGTAATGCAGTGAGCCTGCAGAAAACCGTTTCCAGGCCATCAGGGGTTGAGACCACATCCCACGTGGAAGCCACACAACACAGAGGTGGCATTTTGGGGACGTCAGGGCTCAAGCTCTGCTGGAGCATTAGGTATGGTGGGCTGAGTGGTACGGACAGGTGAGCAGGAGCCAGGTCATGAGGGGGTTGCCGGTTGGACTGAGGAGTTTGCCCTTGGTCCCGGAGGCAGGAGAGAGCTAGGGGAGACTAGGTGTGTCATTATGATGTTTGCATTTTGGTAAGAATCCCCATGCAGGTGAATGGAGAACCACCCCGGGAGGGAAGGACCCAAGGGAGGGAGGCCAGGAAGGCTGCTCTGGCCAGGGTCCAGGTCATTGCTGTCAGACATCTGGACGGGGGTGGGGTGGGGGTGGCAGTCTACGGGGTTACAGAGACAGTCATGGGGTTTAGGATGCAGAGCTGTCCAGATGGGGTGACTGATCAGAATGGGGTGTGGGATGGGAACAATCTGGGTGACTCTCAACTTTCCGGCCTGGCTGACAAGTGGGGTGTGGTGCTGCCTACTAAGAAAGAGGGTAGAGGAGAAGCAGCTGGTGGGCGCGGTAGAGAGGTTACCCTTTGCCTAGGACGGGTGTGTCTGAGGTGCTCTGCAACTTCCGGGGAATTGTGGGAGGCAGCTGTATTGTGCCAGAGCGCTGGGCATGGGATGCTGATTTAGAAGCTGCAGCATGCAGGTGGGAAGGAGCCACAGGAGGAGGGAAACTCCCTGGGGAGGGACAGTGTTAGTGGGAAGGGAGCCTTGGTGCTGTATCTCTAGGATTGTTTCTTTTTCCTCCCTAAATTATTCAAATGCTTCTAGTTGATAAAGACTGCCCTCTTTGGTTCTAAGACCAGATTCATCTAAACATTAAAATGAAAACAAGACCTCAGATTTCTTTGCACTTTTTGATGAGGAATCTGAAAGCTTCCTCTCTCTGTTCTTATATGTACAATAAAGCTATACAAGAAAAGCCAGTGGAGTCGGAGACCTGTCTGTCCCAGGCTTTGCCTCCTAACAGCTCTGTGTCCTTGAGCTAGGCATTTCACCTTTCTCGGGCTCAGCTTCCTCAGCTGTAATAGAGCTTGTCCTGTGGGTTAAAGAAGAAAGAGACCATGGCAAGAATTTTGCAAACCAGCGAGCCTTGCAATCATGTAACGCCATGGTTCTTTTGATTCCTGTAAGGTTTGGGAGGAGATTGTTTGTCATCTTTGTGCCCTGGGTTCTACAGTCAAGGTCCCAGAGCCGTGTGGGACCTCCGTCATTGCTGTCCTTACATGTGGTCTCCAGGGCCAGCTGGGTTTCAGGGCCACGAACGATGAGAGTCAGGGCTGCACGAACAGAGTGTAGTTGTGTCATCAAACAGAATTTACACCAGGCTAATCTGACACCTATTTAGCAGTCTGAATAATAATTACCGTGCCGCGTGCTGATCGGGCATAAATGGAAGGCATTTGACATAAATGATTATAGTTAGGATTGCTTTTATATAGCCTAACCAGATTTTTACAGTTCTTTCCTCTTTGACAGCTGATTCATTTATCCATTCAACAAATATTTATTGAGGCTGTAATATATGCCAGGCCCCGTTCTGGGCCCCGAGGAGACAGACGAACAAGATTTCTGCTCCCTGCCCCACCTCCTTTGTTTGAGCTCAAATTCCAGGGGGGGAGACAATCACTGAACAATCAACTTTATCCATAACAAGTAAGAATGTCAGGCTTCTCTCGAGACTGTGTGTGCTGTAATCTCTCCTTGCACCAACACCCATGAATGAAAGGACTGAGATTCTGGGCCTGATTTGCCAACAGCAGAGTTACCTTTGTCTTCGTCCTTTACCTTGCTTTAACTCTGACTCCCAGTAGCAGGGGATTACTTGAGCCCTTCTGTTCATTGAACAAATTCGTACCGTGCACCTGTTGTGTGTAAGTAGACTCTGGAGTCACAACAGCGTGCTGGCAACCGTCCTTGCCCTTAAGAAGCCCACACCGATCCCACATGTGGGCACCTAAAGGCACCAGCAATGGGAGAAAGTGCTGTTCAGAGCCACTATAGGCTGCCACGGTGACACATAGAGGGGCTCAGGATTCTGGCAAATGTCAGGGGTCAGGGAGAGGAGCATCAGGCAGAGGGAACCAAGTGTGCACTGGTGCTGGGTGTGGCTGGAATATCAAGTGTGTGGTGCTGGGGGGTGTCATTAAACAAAGGCTTACTGAAGTATGCAACACACACATAGATAGGCGAATATAATCCTAAGTATACAGCTCAGGGAGTTTTCACAAACCGAACACACTTGCGTAACCAGCAGCTTGAGTAAGAAACAGGACATCGCCAGCACCCCCAGAAGGCCTCACATGTCCTCTTCTAGTCACTGCCTGCCCCCAAGGGTAACCACCAGCTGGGCTTCTAACAGTTTTTTGTACTTTAAAGAATCATATTGTACGTATTTTTCTGTGCCTGGTTTCTTTTGGTCAAATTATGTTCATGGGATTCATCCAGAACCTCAACACGTGGTTTTTGACGTGTAACATTCTGTTATGTGGATATACACTGTATTTCTCCATTTGGGGGTAGTTTCCGGTTTGGGGAACTGCCAAGTGCTGCTATGAACATTCTAATACCTCTCTAATACATCTGAGCACATACGTGCACATTCTGTGGGAAATATGCTTACTGCAGAGTTGCTGGGTCCCTAGGGTACGTGTAAAGTTCTGGGTTTCAAGAGCATAAAGACCAGTTTTTCAAGTCAGTTCTACCAACTTACACTTGCCTTGACTCCATACAAGAGTTCCAGTTGCTTCACATCCTTGTCAACACTTGATACTGTCTTTTTAAAAAAGTCATTCTGGTGGGTGTATAGTCATATCTTATTGTGGTTTGAAATTGCATTTCCTGATGCCCAGTGGAGGTGAGACCCTTTTAAAATGTTTATAGGCTTTTGGATACTAGTGGAGGGTCTGTTCTAGTCTTTTGCCCATTTTTCTGTTGGATTGTGTGGATTGGGTAGGAGGAGGAATCATTTTAATACTACTTGCCTGACCAAGGGTGACCTGGGTTTAGCATATCCAGGTGTTTACTAGCCCCACATTGACCCCATTGATGGGGTCCAGCTGGCAGGCTGCAGACTCTGTTCTCAGGGTGTCAGAGGTCTCGGGAAGGAGGGAGAGAAAGGGGACAGTGCCCATGCTGCCTGGAGGGAGGTAGTCTCCTCCAAGGCTCTGGTTCTGACATCAGAGGCCCATCGGCCTCAGGAGGAAGGGGGATTGGCAGAGAAAGGATAAGGAGGGGTTAGTTTTCAGCAGGTTGTAGGGGCAGATGTGGAAACCGGCTGATGACCTGGTATGTGTGCTTCTGCCCTCAATATTTGCTGAGAATAGACTTCTCCCATCTGGGCCAGGGAGGGACTGATGGTGTGTAGCCCGTCCTTTAGGCCAGGTCTGAGCACAGCTGCTTTTCCCCTGTTATCTTAGTCTGCAGTTCAGCTTGCCCTCCCGAGTGTCATCATGCTAGTTTTTCCTGTGAGGAAACTGAGCTGAGGGGCAGAGGGGAGTCCTCATGAAGGCCGCCTAGCTAGCATGTGGAGGAGCAGGACTTGAACCCGGCCCCTTCCCCATGCCACTCCCCCGTGAGCAGTGCACGTGGCATGTTCCCGGGGCAACGGCATAACTTTGCCACCCCTTCCTCTTCAGCTCACTCATGGCTCTTGTTTCTTAAGAGCAGATGAAGGTTTTCACGCCCAGTTAGAGATTTCAAAACAGTGGAGCCCCTTACATCTTTCGGTCACAGTTACTCCCACGGGCCCCCAGTTGGATCCGGGGGCTGGAGTTAGAACCTGAGCCTTCTGTGGGTCTGGCACAGGGAGGAAGGAAAGGCCTGGAGCTTTCCCACAGGCCCTGGCAGCCATTCCCAGGGGACTGTGGGCCCTGCCCACAGAGGCTGTCTGGGTGGCAGCTCTGGTTACAGGGAGGGTGGGTGGCTACCTCGCGGGGGCGTCGGACTCACTCGCTCCCTCCCATCGCTCTCTCGCAGAGTTATGTCATGCCCAGACCAGCAGAGGGCTCCATGAGGATTTATAGAAGATGCCCCGCGTCTCGGCGCCTTTGGTGCTGCTTCCCGCGTGGCTCCTGATGGTCGCCTGCAGCCCGCACTCCTTGAGGATCGGTAAGTCCTGCTCACGTGGCACCCTGGGGGCAGCCCAGCTCTGGCTGATGCCCCCGCCTGTAGCCCAGGTGTCCACAGGGGACATCTGCTCCTGCACTGTGCCCTCCCTGAGTTTAGCTGGGCTTGCCGTGGTGGTGGTGGTTACCGATCCGGCGGTCAATCTGTCCAGCCCCCTCGTGAGGAGAGTAAAGACTCTGAGTCCCTGTCACAGTTCGGGACGGACTTGGCCTGGCACATTAAGGGCCAGCTGTCAGGTGAAGAAAGAGGGTGGGAATGGCTGTGGAAATTCTAAATCCAAGGCTGGAGATTAGCAAAGAAGTCACCTGTCCTAGTCTCTGATCAGTCCAAGAGGGCTTCCTGGAAAGTGTGCCTCAGATCAGGTCAGGGAGTGCTCTCGGGGGCCCTGGCTGGCTGCGTGGCGGGGCCCTTGACGTGATGTGTCTGTTCTCCCTGGCCCGATGCTGGAGAGGGAGGGCAAGGCCACGTCAGGGACGCGTGTTCTCTCCCTGGTCTTGTTGCTGGGGGGAAGCCCACTCTAGGTGCAGGCAGGCCATGCTGCTCCCTGCCCCATCAGCAGCCCCGCTCCTGGAGCAAGGCCTTCCTCCCCCGGGAATCTGGGATGGCCTGGGAAGTCAAGTGCCTCTTCTTCCCTAGGACGGTGCAAGCCTCATTCACTGCAGGCTAAGGCACTGCTAATCTGGGTTGTAGGGAAACAGCCCAGGCCGCAGGGACAGGAGATAGTTCAGTCCAGCATGCACTGTGTGGTTATCTGACAGCCTAAGCCTGATGTGCGGTGTCAGGGATTAGGGGATTGTGTGTATATGGGAAACAGGGTCAGTGTGGACAGATGGGTGGGGCACGGCAGTGAGAAGCCCAGGCAAGTGGGTCATTGGTCATAAGAAGGCTGGCTTAACAGCAGGACGCCTGGGGCCTGGCGAGGCAACAGCCCCAGAAGGACTCAGACCTAGGCATGTTCTACAGACAGGAACCCATCTGATGCCCCTCTTCCCGGACTGGTGGGGAGCGGGGAAGTGGGTACTGCCAACCAAGCAGGATCCTAGATCCTAGACCTGAACCTGAAAGGGTTAGAGGCTGATTGAGAAGGAAGGTATCATGATGCTGAGTCTCAGGAAATTGGCTTAAAGCTGCAGAAAGCCTTCAGTTGCCATCAGGACTGGTCCAGAGTCCCAGAGGTTGGCCTGCTGGTGGTGGTCTGGAGGCCCCCGGGCGGGCAGAGGCAAGCCAGAAGCCAAGACCCTGGCCAGGCCATGCTCCACGGGCCAGAGGCCGAGCTGCAGGTCTCCAGGGTGCCCCGTGTGGTCTTGTGGGCACATTTCTCCATGCATATGCAGCAGCGGCTGATTGGAATCAGAAATGCAGACAGGTGACTTAGTTCTTCCCTTCACCCTGCCCTCGGCTCACCACTCTGCATGCTTAAAGGCAAGGAATTAAAAACAAAATCTTCCCTCCCTCTTCCCCATTCATTTCTACCGAAACTTCAAAACCTAATTTAATTCTGCTTAGCAGCAATGCAAAACGGTTCGTATCCTTAAAATGCTTAATTTATAAGATGCCTACAGTTACTCAGCGTTTGCTGCGAGGTTTTCTTCCCCTCTAAATGAGTGGATAAAGCGGTAACCCATCAATTTCCATTTGTTGCTAATGGGAAGCGGAAAGGGATTGAGCCAGAAACGGCAGCGCCTCACGGCCTTGGCTCTCCTGACACTGGTCTCTGGGAGGGAAGCCGAAAGTGGAGCTGACATCCCTCTCTTGGCTGCTACGCTGACAATGGAGGGCTTCAGAGGGACCCCTCCTGCTCCCATACCCACTCCTGGAGCATTGCTTGTCCGGTTCTGTCAAGACACTGTTGGCCCTCTGTTTTGGTTCATGCCAGGCCACTTCCAGCCCATCTCCAGCCAGGCGCCCTGCTGGCTGGCAAGGTCAAACCGGGCCTCATCTCCCACGGAGGCCAGGAAGCAGAGTGGAGCCAACAAAGGGAAAGAAAAGAAAAGGAAAACCCAAACCCGCAATGCCAGGACCCGTTTTCCCCATCTCCTTGGTTATCCTCGGAGCCGGGAGCTTTCTCAAGTCTCCTGAACCTAATGGATGGAAAGGTGCTAATTACTGTGGGCTCCAGAGGGGATCTGGAGTGGGGCAGGGAAGGGAAGAGAAGTAGGTCAGGAAAACAAGTGTCCGAGCTTGGCAGCAGGCAGCCTTGAGCACAATGGGCCGGACCAGAGCCGGTGGGGCTGGCGGCCCCCCAGAGGCGCACGGAAAAGGGAGGGGTGCGGCTCACCCCTCCTTCCCAGGGAGTCCCTTCTCCCTGCATTTGGTGTTTTCCGGGGTTCCTTCCAAACCCCTCAGCCTCAGGATAGCTAGCTGTGAGAGCGAGGCTGCAGGAAGGGCTGAGGAATCTCAGAGATGAATTGCCCCTCCTGCTCCGTCCTCAGCCCTGCTTGTCCGCTGGTGACAATATGGATGTTTGCAAAGAGGCGGCCGAACCCATTACCCTGCCTGGGGACTGCTGTTTTTCATTCAAGTGAGGCACGGGGCGGGAGATCCAGCCAAATTGTCTATTACGGTGCCCGGTGTTTACCCCCCGAATGAGGTTTTGGGTAAGAGAAAGGGATTTTATTTATGACTGTGAGGCTGCCCGTATAAATTCCCCAAACTCTCACACATATGTCAGCCCCCTTCACTCATCCATCTTCTGAAAATGTCTTTTGATTTTCTTCTGTCCCTCTGGGTTCTCTGAGTGATGACTGTGGGAGCCACAAGTTAATAAATGCTCCCGGGAGACCCCACCCCATCTCTCCGCCCTCTTGGAGGGATCGTCATCCTCTCTTAGAGCCAGAAAGGGTTCTGAGGATCCCAATCTCCAAGCCTCTCCTTTCACACATGAGGAAGGAGGTCCCAAGGGGGCGTTGCGAGGAGGTGGCCAGGTGGGTGGCAGCCCACACTAGAGCCACTAGAGTCCTTGACTCCTCTTCCCCTGCTTGCTTGGCTGCCCACCTGCGGGCTCGCCCAGCTGCCGGGGAAGCAGACTGGCCATCGGCGGTTTTGTCTCTGGTGCTCTTCTCCCATCCCGTTCTTGACATTGGCAAATGTTACCCTTGCCCTGAACACATGAAGTAATCAGTATTTGTCAGCTTTCTAGACTGTCTCCTGTTACTCCTTCCTTGGCCCCAGTTTCAGCCACACTGAACTACTTGCTGTTACCCCAAATATACAAGGAAGGTTTACTCTGGGCTTTACCCATCCCCCTCCCGTGCCTGGGAGCTGTTCTTCCCATTCCGGCTTCTCTGCCTGGGAAACTGCTACCACAATGCGTCTTCTTCCTCTTCCCTCTCCCTCTCCTCTTCCTTCTTGGAGAACTACCACCACTGCTACTCCTTCTTCCTCTTCCTCTCCTCCTCTTCCTCCTCCCTCACTATTCTCCCAGGCTTAAATAGCTCTTCCACTGCAAAGTCCTTCCTCATGATCACCCTGTCCCTGCTGGGGAAAGTCCTCTTTTTCCGGCCATGTTTCCCATTCCCTGGTACTTAACACCTGTTCCAGCACCTACTGGGTTGTGCTGGCATTAGTTATTCTGGCATTTTCCCACCAGACTCTGAACTCCAAGGGCGACTGACCACCTGACACACTCCATGTAAATAAACGTATCGCTCAGATTCAGTGAATGGGTTGTGTGGATGGATCATTGCACTTTGCAAGACCTGGTTCCCCGAGAACACATTTGGCATCATTGTTTTAACACACTGTCTTCAGGTCTTGCATAGGCTTAAAGAGGTAGAGTTACTGGAGGAAGGGGAAGAGAAAGGAGAAAAAGGAGAGGGAGAAAATGTGCTTCTGTCTGTCTTATTTAGAACAGATAACAGAAATGGGCTGAGGATCTTCACTGGGTTCTAATGCAGATGTTGGCTCGAATGAGAAATGCGGTGATGCAATTATCCATTCGTCAGGTCACTCGACAGGTGTCTGTTGAGTGCTCTGTGCCGAGCACTGAGGATTTGGAGGCACGATAATAATCAGAGTATCTCCCACTCAGAAAGGCCTTCGTCTCTGCCAGGCACCGTACTACATCTTTCACGTGTATCAGGCAATCTCCACGTCGGAATTAACCATCCGATGTTGAAGACGTGAAGGTTCGGGGAGTTTCAAGAACTCTTCCAAGGTCACGTAGATACTGAAATTTGAACCTGTCTCCAAAGCTGTCTCTTTCTCCTCTGCTGCACTGGAGCCAGTGCACCCCTGGAGACAGTAAGGATAGCCCATGATCAGAGCGGTCACGCGAACGACACCGTGTTCCACACGGCAAAGGAATTGACGGAGGGAGTCTTTGCCTTATGTGGTCTCTAGCTCTTTGTTCTTTCTTTCACCTGCAATAATTTCCTAAGGCCACAGAGAAAGTCTCTCTGACCGATGTGGAAACTGAGGCCTGGGGATTTGAGAGGAGGCTTGCTCGTGGGGGCACAGAAGTCCCGATGAGCGTGGGGGGCAGCAGACGTGTGAGCAGGTTATGGGAGCAATTGCGTCTCTTCCACGTTCAGAGTTTCCCTGGCTGGTAAAGCAGCAAGAACCTGGATTTATTTGACGCTCTGCCTTCCTAGGACCCCCAAGCTCTTTACAACTACTGTTTTTTTATTTGGTCAGTTTCCCCCAATGAGTTCCAAGTCCTGTAGAGAGAACATTAAACATAGAACATTCAAATGTTATAAAGATGGAGATAATAAGAGAACTGGGGGAGGTAAGGGGGAAGAATAAAAAACACCATATTTTTTTTGTCCTCTTCTGTGTATTAAATATATCTGACACAGCGAGATCCAGATATACCAGCCGAGTTCGGTGCCTTACAAAGCATTCACCATCAGATTTGTTTGTTTGATTGCTTTGAGGAGTACGCTCCCCTTAGTGCTACCACATGACGTGATTTATGGAATTTTGATGGGCACGTAACTTTTCATCTCTCTTCCAAATTGACTCACCCAGGTAGGCAATCAATTGGTCTTTTACATTAGTGACAAATAGAAATTGATGACTTTCTCCTTCATCTGTCATCTAGAGAAGGAATATGGAAAGATTTCTGGGACACAGATCTCTCCCCTGCTGAACACCTTAGGGGCTCTATGTCTCTCTTAGGATGTCTGTATTCCTGGGTCTAGCCCAATGCCTGCTCCGGAGTAGTGCCTTGCAAATGTTTGCTAGGTGCATGATCTGACGGCAAGTTCTTG
Source organism: Ursus maritimus (assembly GCF_017311325.1). Classification (NCBI taxonomy): domain Eukaryota; kingdom Metazoa; phylum Chordata; class Mammalia; order Carnivora; family Ursidae; genus Ursus; species Ursus maritimus. The sequence continues at coordinate 47,422,351 of NW_024424008.1, read as the reverse complement.
AAACTTGAGCTTGACCCGTCCGTTTTCAGATTCCTCTCTCCCCAGATACCGGCCAGTGCTTAAAAGCATCAAGCGATGTCATTTAATGATATGTATACGACGTATGTAATTAGAAGAGTAAATATTTTACCAAAAAATAAAGAAGTCCATGTACGTGTGTGTGCGTGTATCTGTATGAATGTGTGCCTGGTCCAGGCTGTCTCTCCCTGCTTTCCACCCCACCCCTGCTGCCACATCTGTAGTGGGGAGGAGCGAGCCTCAGCTGTGTTTAGACAGGCATCCAGGCCAGTGTGCTGTGCGGGGTCACCCGGCCCACAATGTCGTCATTTGCCTTCACCTGCTGCTTGTCTTCTCCCAAGGGCACCACGCAGGATGCTTTCAGGAACTTTGAATTCTCTCTCCACCTTTCCAGAACCCTTTTGTGAAGTACAACTTCAGGCCATAGCTTCTTCTGCTGAGATGTGAGGATTGAATTCGGTCCAAATGGGCTTCATGTTGCTGATAAGAAAAACTGGGGTCCCCATAAGGTGAAGTAAGCCAGCAAAGGTCCCCTTGGGCAGTGCCACAGCTCCCGACTCCCAGCCGCCTGGAGACATCTGTGCCCTGGTTTGCAGCGTGTAGTGTGTTCTTACACCCTTGTTAGTTCAATTTCCCCAAAAACCTGCAAGGCAGGTAGGAGCGAACCCATCTTATGGAAGAGGGTCCCAAGGTTCACAGAGTTTGTGACTTGCCCAAGCTCATCCAGAGGGGGGTGGTGGCCTTGAAGGGAGGCAAGGAGAGGGCATGTCCCAGGTGGGGTAGCAGAGGGGTTCTGGGGAGAAGAGCTGGAGGACAGCCAACGTGGCAGAGTCCTGCATAGCCTGTCAGCGGTACGTTCTTCCTGGGTGGGACCCAGAGCCACCAGAGGCCAACGTCCTGACACCCAAGGCCTCCTGAAATCTGGCTGAGCTAGAGAGAATAGGCAAGTAACAGTTGCAAATGTTGTGTTTTCTTAAACATATCATGAATGATCTCTGGGAGGAAACTGGGAAAGGTCGCAGGAGCAAGGGTACCAGAGCAAAGGAATGGGGCTACTGTTCTGTAGCTGAAAGTTCTAGACAATAGAGCTGATTTGCAGATTAATTTTGGTGTGTGGCTGCCTGTGTTCACTCGTGCTGGAATGGCCTGGTTTCCCCGGGCTCTCATTTTGCCCCTCCACACGTGTGGTGGCCTGACGGGAGCTGCCGCTCTGTTAGACGAAGCTCGGCCTGGCGGAGACGCACGAGGTTTGGGAGAACAGCCATAACGGTATCGCATCAGACTTTCGAAAACCTGTCTCCAGGTCTGTGAGATGGTTTACAAAAGTCTTGAAATGAGGAGTGAATCATTAGCAAGCTCTATTTTTTCCCCCTGTGGTGGTTTGGGGTATATGTGGAGAAGGTGGAAATTATGGAGAGAAATTCGGATTTGATGTCAGTGTTTATCAGACAGATGGGATGAGCCATTCTGGGGACTGAGGCTCCCGCAGCTGGAGGGGGCCACCAATTGGGTGGACAGGAATTTCAGCCTCAAAGCAGGGGATTGGACCTGTGACCTCAAAGGCCACTTTGACCTTGGGATTCTGTGAGAGAATACTTTGGTCTTTGGTCTGTTCTCATACTCCCATAGGGAGACATTCCATTATCCCTGTGTCCTCATTAACAACCGTTAATAAGGGCTTAGAATGGAGGCAGCCATCTGCTTAACTTAAGCCCTGACCCCATTTGGCCCCAGTAGCTTGGGCAAGCCAGATAAGACATGAAGCTCTCCTGATTCTTTTTACTTTGTCAGTGTAGACCTGTCTGCGTGTTTCCTTTCTCCCTGCGACCGCTGATGGGGGAGCTGGAGAAGCAGGGGGGATGGTGGGAGCTGCTGAGTGTGAGTCGAGTGCCTGAGTGCGCGTGAGCCTGAGTGCGTGGGATACACATGAGGACGTTGGCAGAGCCCACACAGCCCGCTCACAGCCTTGCGGCTCGGCTCCGGGCAAGACAGCGGTCACAGTTATAGTAGGCACACGTTCCGTAGCAGCTTGATGGGGCCTGGGCCTGGGCTGCTGGGGAGCACAGGGGAGCGCTGGGGAGCACGGGGAAGCGCTGGGGAGCACTGGGCAGCGGGAGGCTGCAGACACCTGTCAGGCGACCCAGTAGCACCGCTGTGTCTCCTTGTGGGGTTCTTTCCATGAGCTGAGTCATGGCGCCCAGCTGTCACGGTGGCCAGGACGGTGAGGCCCATTAAGCTCTCACTGATGAAGAGGGTTGTGGAGGGGGATGAGAGCCCAGACCAGTGGCGGGGGGTGGGGGGCTCAGCATGCTCCTCTGTTGGCATGCCCAGGCCGATGGTGCCACCGTGCTGGACTCGGGAGGCACTACAGCCCTGATTGGGACTCTCTGGAGTTGAGATTCTGTCTGTTAGCATGACCCTTCTCAGAGGAGAGGTTCACTGTTCTGAAACTCTACCTCAGAGGCAGACATTAGCCACATGCCCTCAGCTTCTCTCACTCCCTCCATGTATCTCTACTGGGGGTGAGTGGCCATTTGTGGTGGCCCACGAGAGGGTCCCTCAGTGTCTCCTCCTCCCGGTCCCTTCCACCCAGACTCTCCCAGATGTCTTCCGTGGCTATTCCAAGCTGATAGGTGTGCGGAGGGCATGAAGAAAAGGGAGTCAGATGTGTTCTGGGTAGCACTGGGGTTGGCTCTGGAAGGCGCTGGCATCGTGTAGGGGTTGATGCCAGAGCATAGACTCTGACCAGACTGCCTGGGTCTGAATCTGAGCTCCACTCTTTATTAGTTGTATGACCGTGGGCAAGAGCTTGGTATCTCAGTGTTTTAATTTCTTTATCCATAACATGGGATAACAGGAGTCCCCACCTCCGGCTTTCACGAGAGTTCAATAAGTGACCAGAGAAGGTCCTTCGAGCCGCATCAGGCCGTGACAGCGATAGCTGGGATGACGAGGAGCACTTTGCGGGCCCCCTGTCTCCGTCCAGCAGCCGTCCCCTGCTTGGGGCCCCCTTCTGCACGCCTCCACCAAGTGCTGTCTTTCCCTTTTGTCTAAAGCCTGCTTTAAATTCATCTCTTTCTGGGAGCTGGGACTCCGCACCTGGTTGGGAAAGCTCTTCTTTCCAGAATTTTCAGAGTGCAAGGCGTGTGCGTGCTCATGCGTGCACTGCACTGAGTTCGTTGATGAACACCCACCTGTCCCTCATTTGAATTCCATCTACCCCACAAGCCTAAGAGCTTCCCGAGAGACAGAAGTCTGTGTTCTCAGCCTCGAGGTGGGCTTTCCACGCTGGAGTGATTGGTCCCAGGTCCCGGCTACGGGATCTGAAGGGTCTCCCATCTTAAAACCCTCCCTAGCCCCACATCCGTCTTCACCTAATGCCCCGTTTCTCTTCTTCCCTTTACCCAGAAATTCTGCAAGAGGATTACCTGCTAAGCTGCCTCCACTCCCTGTCCTCTCTCACTGTATCCATGGGGCCCCCTCCCCAAAGTCAACTCCGCCCTCACCATGATGGCTGCCGGGCTGCACCCATCCGGTCATCTGTCCCCTGGCCTCATCTTACTGGCAGTCTTGATGTAGCCTCTCACTCCCTCTCTCTTGAGACACTTCTTGCTCTTGGCTTCTGGTCACTCTCCATCTTGATTCTTGTGCGGCCTGGCCGGCTACTCCCTCCCAGTGTCCTCTGCGGTTCCTCCTCATCTCCCTGACTTCTGGGTACGGATGCGCCCCAGGGTTCTGTCTTTCCGCACCTCTCTCCACACCCACTCCTTAGTGATCTCACTCTGTCTGAGGGTTTTACATGCTTATGGCTCATCTCTCTTCTCTAGCCCCGACCTCTCCCACAACGCCAGACTCCTGTGCCTACTCACCATACCCACGTGGATGTCTGAGAGAAACTCAAACTTGGCATCGCTGAAATCGAGGTGTGGTGTCTCCCTCCATGCCTGCCGCTCCTACTGTCTCCCCCTTTCATGCATGGGAATGCCATTCCATCTATTGGACTTAGACGCCAACCTTTGGAGTCACGCTTCATCCTATCTTTGTCTGACATCCTATATCGTCTTCCCCAGAAAATCCTCTTTGCTCTACCTTCCAACTATACCCAGAGCCCAACCACTTCTTACCACTTCACGCTTGCTTTCCTGTTCCGAGATAGTATCATCTTGCCCCTGGGTTACCACAAAGCCTTCCTCCTGGTTTCTCTGCTTCCTACTCTCCCGGTCACTTTTGTTTCTCAAAATGGCAGCAAGAATGATTATTTCAAAATATAAGTTGGATCATGTCCGTTCACCTCCCCAGCACCTTCTCATCTCAGAGTAGAAGAAAACATGCTTACAGTGTCCTACGGGACCCCCCACGATCTGCCCCACTGTTGCGTTACTTCTCCATCCCATCTCTTACCGCACTAGCTCTTGCTCACCCCACACCAACCCCGACCCCACTAATTCCCTGGCTTTCTCTCAGACGTGCCAAGTATGTGATCACCTCGGGGCTTTTGGATTTGCTGTGTTCTCTGCCTAGCACACACTCCACCTAGATATGGGCCTGCTCCACGCTGTCGCCTCCTGCAGGCCATGCCCTGCCCCACAGCACCACCCCCCACCCCCTCGCTTGCTTGCTTTTTTTCCGTAGTGCCTATCGCCACCTGACAGACGGGTTCTAGTTCTAGCTCTCTGAGTCCTCCCATCAGGAAAAGCCCTTTGTTTTCTTCTCTGCTGTTTCCCCAGCATGTCAGACAGTGCTTGGTGTGTAGGAATAGATGCTGGACGAGTGAAGGATACAGCCCCAGAGGGGGTCCCAGAGGAGCTTCACATTTGCCAGCCATTGGAAGCCAGAGACGGTGATGGTCTCCCTTGACACAGAAGCAGTTTTGAGCAAGTGCTCCTTGCTGGGGACAGTGCAGTGGCCCTGCTGGCTCCCTGTCCCTACGTTCTCTGGTCCCTGCAGCGAACTCCAGGTCGTGGGGCCAGTCTCAATCCCATTCTGAGGAAGCCCAAGCCAGCAGTTAATGACTCAGCATCACAGTGAATCTTGGCTGCTGGTCTTACTTCGTCCCCTCAGAGCCAAACACCAGGCTGTCGACTTCTAACCGCCCCCACCCGCGTTACTGCTGCAGTGCCCAAGTTTCTGTCTCGTCGGCAAGTCCGAGACCTCACTCTGATGTCCTGACTGGGCCCAAGCTCCCTTGGGCCTATGTGGTCAGGCCTTGCTTGTCTCTCCATCTTCTGAGAGCCTGGGAGCCTGAATCTGGACCCACCCTCCCAGCTGCGACCCTGCCACCTGCTTCCAGCTCTTTCCCAAATCCGCCAGTGTTGGCCAGGTACCTGTCTGTTGTCTGCCAGCGAAAGTTCCCAGTGCTGCACTCCGCCTGTCTGTTTGTGCTTCGATTCACAAACTCTTGATGGTGGCAGGGACCCCGGTATAACCCATTCCACTTGGAGTAACGCCGACTATTGGTTTTTCTTTCTGTCGAGCCCGAATCTGTCTGTCCGTCTGTGCCTTCCACCTTCTGTCCTAGCCCTGCCTGTGCCTCAAGAGCATGCAGAGGGGGTCTCTGCTCTTCCCGGCGATGGCGTCGCTGAGATCCAAAACACTGTCATTTCACAGCTCCTGGCGTCTCCTTCCTTCCAGACGTTCATCATCACTGCCTTCGTTCCTTCCTTCTCAGCATCCCGGTAACCCTCCTCCAAATGGGTTTTCTTTTCTTCTTCCCAGTTAGTACGCGGCCCCCAAATCAGAGGAACCCCTCCGCTTAACTGTTTCCAACTGAACACAATCATCTGCTCTGGCTCAAAGCCCCTTGTGGGACCCAGTCCCACCGAGCCCTGGCTGACCAGTCTTGAGGTTAAGGAAAGCCCATCTAGGTCCCACCTCTGCCTGCGAAATGCTCCCCTCTCTTTGGCTCTTCACAGGCTGGGCTTTGCCCTTAGCCCCCAGAGCCAATGCCACTGTTTGAGAGCCTGCAGTAGGACACCCCAGTGTCACCTGCATAGACACCTGTGTTAAAGAGCCCGGGGCTGGAGGTCCTCGACATTGCAACCCCTGTGGCTTCTCCCAAGATGTACTTTTCCCCGAATCCTTTCTAGTATGTGGGCGTTCAAGCAGGGAGTGACACACGCAGGGGAGGGAATGCTACTTCGCTGGCAACACTCATAAATTCCCCCCAGTGGCAGGGATCTGACAACATGAGACTTTGATCTTTCAGCTCACAGATGAAAGAACAGGGATTTTCCCCGAGATGACAGAAAAGGGAAGCATACAGCCCCGGGGGCCTCAGCAGGACGCTCTGCCAAGGCGTTGCCCCAGAGTGGCATCGGCCGCCAGTTTGCATGGGAGTCGATTTGCACTGGGTGGCCCCAAACCTCTGCGCAGCCCCCCTGGAAGTCTCAGGCCAACAGACCGGGCAAGGGGGCGAGCTTTGCGGAGGCCATCTGTAAGGAATGCTCCTTGTGCTTGCTGGAGCTCTTGGGGTTTCTAAACCTAAGAGGACCTTTACTTGGAAATGGTTGTTGAATATGACTGTCCCCTTCAGAGCCAATTTGGAACGCCAGGAGTGTCCAAGGAACTAAGGCTGTTAAGTGGACATAAGTGGCGTGAGTGGAGATGAGTCAAGGTGTCTGCGGATCGCTCCTATTGGAACTCTCCTTATCCTTAATTAGCTTCTTCCTCATTGGCCCAGAGAGCAGCGTTGGCCCCCCGGGCGGGCGTGAGCAGGGCAGGTGGGGCCAGGCTCTCCGGGAGGGCTGCCGCTGTTGGTTTGTGGCTCTAGCCTGGGGCGGGGGGCTCCCTTTTGGGTCACGAGCCAGTGCCTCTCTTGGATTAAAAATTCATGGTTATGAATCTCCCTTATTGGCCATATTCCTTTAGGCAAATTACTCAACCTTTCTTGCACTCAATTTCCCATCTGTACACTGGAGATAACCGCGTACCATGGGAGGTTACTGTATTAACTGAGAGAAGATATGTAAAGTACATGGTCTGCGCATCTAGTAATATCTAATAAATAGTAGTTCATTTCCTTTTGTTTCTTAAAAAGTGGTAGTATATGCTATAAAAGGAGCAACAATTTGCTCAACATCACAGCAAGCATAATTTTTGGATGTGGTCATAGGGTAGTAGAATGGGGATGGGCTTTATTGACAAACTAAGTTGGAACTGAATTATAGTTTCAGCGTGTGACCTTGGACGAATTACTTGGCATCTGTTTTCTCCTGTAAAAGGGGAGTGATGTTACTTACCCTGGATGATTGTTGAGGTTTATGTGTGATAACATATGCAAAACAGCTAGCACGGTGCCTGATAATTTATAGGTCAATAAATAATAGTTATCAGTCCTATTAATTATTATTACCATAGTTAATAATCATAATTATTATTACTGTTGTTTTCCGTTGCTGCCATAATGAATTACAATGAATTTAGTGGCTTCACCAAGAAACATTCATTATCTTACAGTCTGTAATTCTGATGTCCAACACGGCTCTCGCTGGGCAAAAACTACCATGTCGGCGGAGCTGTATCCTCTTTGGAGGCTCTGGGGGAAAATCTGTTTCCTGCTCATTTGAGTTTTTGGCAGAATTCAGTACTTTGCAGTTATAAAATCAAGGTTTCCGTTTTATTGCTGGCCGTCGGCTAAGGCTGCTCTCAGCTTCCGGAGTCCGCTGCATCCCTTGGCTCACGGCCCCTTTCTTCCATTCTCAGAGCTGGGGGTCAGGTCATTGTCAACATGGCAGCTCAGCCAGGGAAGGCTCTCTGATTTTAAGAGCTCATGAGATTATATTGAGCCTACTGGGGTAATCCAGGATAATCTCCCCATCTCAGGGTCTGTAACCTTAATCACATCTGCAAAGCCCCTTTCGCCATAGAAGGTAACACGTTTGCAGGCTCCAGGGAGTAGGAGGGGGACGTCTTGGGGGCGGGGCATTATTCCACTCCTCTGTTTGGATGGCCTCCAAAATGGGAGGCTGAGCCACTTGAAAGCCTTCTCATGAGCAGTGCCTGGTGCAGGGGGCTGGGCATGCACTTGGAAACTGTCCCCAGTCCAGGCCTTGGCCCGAGCTGCCTCCCTTCTGTTACGGTGAACCATTTTGCATGAGACCCGAGCAGCCCGGAGCACCAAAGCCAGTGCGTTTCCTTGATGGGTAGAGGGAACCCGAGAGGACAGCCATCTGATTGTGACAGAGATCGTGCCACATGGGGGGAGAGAGCTGGGAAGAGAGACTGTGTAACAGGAAGCCCTTCATCATGTTGATTAAACGTGTCAGGGTTCGAAAGGAGTAACCTACAAGCTGAGTGTTATCTGAGGCCGCGTCACGTGGGCTTTGCTGGGCCTGGCTGGGACTGATGTGTTTATTTCCTGCCATAGGGCCCAGAGAGAATAACGTCCCCCCAGAGTCTCAGCGGACTGTCTCGTACTCTGCCTGTCATCCTTCCAGAAAGGGACAGATCCTCCCTCTAGAGGTTTGAGGAGCACCATGATATAGGAAGGTACTGCTCTGAGCAAGGAATGACGAGTCCTAGAAGCTGGTCCAACCCGTCCCTCCATCCCCCGGTAGTTACTGAATGCTGACAGTGCCCTGCAGTGGGCTCGCCTCTGTGGGACATACAGGACAGAGAATATTTTGTTAATGTTCTAAATATGGAAAGGCAGGACTCTCAGACATGAAGGAACTATAGGGCAGTACAAAACGGGGAGGCAGCCAGTGCTAAAGAGTCAGCTCTAGAGTTAAGCACCAGGGGTGGTGGTGATCCAGGGACCGTGGGCACGTTGGCATTTTGGGCTTCTTTTGCCCTTCTTGATGTCTCTCCTGCTTCCATCTCGAGTGGGCTTAATGGAAGGGTGGTAGACCAGCCCTTTCAAGGGCCTTAGCACAGGAGATGGAATTATATTCATGTTTACTGAGCGCCTAATATGTGCCCATCACTTCCTATGGATTATGTACTTAACGTTTTCCAATAGTCTTCAGAGGTAGGGTTGATAGCAGCTGGTATTTAGGGATGGAAACCGAGGCTGAGAGAGACCAAGGTCACTCCTGCAGAGCCTGGAGGACCTGGATTTGAACCCAGAGTTATTTTGGCTGCAAGCCTGTACTCTGTCCTCCACACCAGGCACCTCCCTTTCTTGCCCCCAGCTGTGCTGCCTGCCACAGAGCCCCCGGAGAGAGGTGTGGGGAGAAGGTGGGCATGAACGAGGTCTGTCCTCCCAGGACCCCTGGGACACCTCGGTTTCTTCAAGGAAGCAGAAGGCATTTACTGCCTCTGAGCCTTCCTTCTGGTCCTAACTTTGCAGGCTTCCTTTTCAGACATTTGGGAGAGAGAAATAGACTTGAAATTGAACCATAGGAGTAGCGCTGAAGGCACCTTTAGGCTAAAAATAAGAGCAGAGGCTGCACCGCTCAGAGGGGACCAGTCTGCTTGCTGCCTTTATTTATAGCCACTTATTTATTAGATTCCAAATGATGTTTAACCAGGAATCATATGGCAGTGATCTTTGATTACTTATGCGGCTAATGGCTGAACATATATTATTATCGCTATTTATTCAGCCCCGTTAAATGTACCGGGTGCTGCTTTTCCTGGAAGGCACCAAGGAAGAGGGCCCAGAGAGCGCTCACTGTGTAAGATCAGCACGGGGCCTCCGGGGAAGGAGAATAGAGAAGGAGGCTTGGCAGGTGGCCCTAAAGACCAGGCAAGGGGCCCCACCAAGAATTTTTATAAAATGGGGACAATCCTTTGAGGTAGAGGGAGTGGGGACGGGAGTGAGAAGGAACACTCTAAAAGGGAAAGAAGAGTTTGGGGGTAAGATTTGGGTCTTTGGGGGCCAGAAATATCTAGGCTTATAATAATAGCAATGTTTAATGAGTATTTATTACAAGCCAGAGACCATGCTGTTCAAAATTATCTAATCCTATCATCATGTCCGTTTTATAGATGAGAAAGCTGAGGCTCAGAGAAGTTAAATAACTTACCCCAGGTCACACAGCTGGTGTGAGGCTGGAGCCCCATCTGGCTCTGGAGACTATATGCCCATTCTACCATCCTGCCCAGCTTCAAAACCAGTACCCTCCTCCTCTTTTGATGAAGTTTAACTTTTTGAGTAAGCAGCTCAGGAAGATAATGGGAAGCTTCTTGTTCTTGGAGCCTGGCAGAGCGTGGAGACTGGAGATCCTGGCTTCTCTGTGCTCTCCCACGGTGCTTTACAAGCTACTCCGGGTGAGCTGTCATAGGCCCCAGGGCACAGCCCACCCACCTAACACAGACCTGGGGGGCGCTTGGGGAGGGGCAGGGAAGGCCACATTCAGGGTGCTGAGTACAAGTTTACTCAGACAGCGGGACCCCCTTCTGCCTAAGCTGTGGGGCATGGCAGCCACGAAGGTGGCAGGTGGCAGGGTCTTGGGGGCTTCAGGCCTTGATGCACCAAGATCCAAAGCTGAGGCAACCCCACCCAGATGTCTGAGGAGAGCAGGACCTGCCTCGGGGGGGAGAGCTTGGGTCACCGAACTCCCCCACGCCCACTGCCACCTTTCCCAGCCCCGGCCACCCTCCCTGTCACCTCTCACCTCCTGACTCTTTCCCAGGTTTATCTTTCTAGAAGAAAGTGCACACTTCTTTCCAGGTTGTCCGAAGCCTTTATAGGCAGGCTGCAGACTTTCTAGATGGCACGATTGTTCAGTATCACTCCGTCCCCCCCATACCGCGCCCCATAACCACTCACTAGCATGCCCCCACCTGCTAGACACACAGGAGTCTCTGGAACATCCTTGCCTCTCAGGTGTCTGGATCTTGGCTCCCTCTGCCTGGAATGCTCACCCTCTCACCTTGTGAGCCGGTGGGATTTTATTCACATTCGAGGCCTTGCTGACCTATGAGCTCCTCCTGTGACACCTCCCTGACCACCCTTTCTGTGTCAAGGACTTTGGCCTCTCCTGTGCTCCCCTTCCACGGTGTGTGTGACTCACAGAGACATAGTGACGGGAGTTGTAGGCATCGGTTTCTCTTTTTACCTGCACTCCCCTGGCCTTGCTCCTAGCAGGTGGTAAGTAAACATCGGTGGAATGAATGAGTAAACGGATGACTCATCCTTATCCTGGGCTGTTGTGGAGGAGGTATTTGTTCCACACGGGACCATATACCCACTGGCTTTGAAAATGGGGACATTGGGGCAGGAAACGGACTAAATGAGCTAAGTTATGCATCTCGAAATAGAACAGCAAAGAGCCTGGAACATTCTGGTTGGGGGGAGGAGGGAAGCTGTGAAATGGCTGTCTCAGAGTTCGGAAGGGAGGGAAAGAGACCTGGGCCGGGGGAGGTAGGGGGATTTCAGAAGCGCCTTCCCTGTGCCTCGTCCTCGCTGTCATACGCCATGCCGTCTCCAGCCTTTCCAGTTATAGTGGAATACGCCGCGGGAAGCATTTGACATTTAGAGATGGTATATGCTTGGCCCAGCATCACAGGGGCCCCCTGCCCTTCGTGGCTCTGATGCCCAAGTCCCACCCGGGAAGGCGCCACCCCGCAGTGGGGTGGGCTGACCTCAGGCTTTGTCGCCCTTCTCCCTCTTCCCTCAGTGCCCTTCCCTTCTTCCCTGCAGACACAGCCAGTGGCTGCCTGGGGTTTGGCCAGAGGCCAGGGGGCTGGAAGAGAGGATTCTCAAAGGGTCAGTTCGGGTTGGAGGAGACGTAGAGAGGCAGTGGGGGAAAGCCAGGCTGGGGCAGCTCAGGGCTTGGGAGGGAAGCCCAGGATGAGAATGAGGCCCGGGCTATCACACCTGCTGCCTCTCAGGGTCACAGCCCCTCTCTGGGCCTCCACTTCTCAAGCTGTGGTCCCCCTGGTCGCCTCCAGCCTGGGATTCTGTGCCGTTCCTCCCCCTCTCTGGAGACCGCAACAGATGCATTTTAACCTCCCCGCCGTCGTCGTCCTCCTCTGCTGCTTTCTCTCCCCTCCCTCTCTTCATTCTGCCCCTCCAAGTATTTACTGTCCACCTGGGTCTAGATTATCCCCTGATTAAGTGCCATTTAGCTGTTGGCTGCCTGTTCCCTCAGTTTTATAGACACATTCAGCATGGCACAGAGGCCAAGGCCTGATTTTGGAGAGGGAGGGTAATGAGAACAGAGCACAGCGGCGGCCCACTTAGATTGGATTTTAATAAAGTTTCCAGCTAACCTAAATCATCCTCGTCACAGGCTGCCTAGAGACCGCAGAGTGTGACTGTCAGCCCAGTGCTGCCTCCCCAGGCTGGGGCAGGCAGGAAGGTGAAGAACTGGGGGAAGGGGGGGCTGGAGGCGGGGAGCCCTGTGGGAGAGGAAGTGCCTGTCCCCAGCAGAGGACCCTCCTTGCGGGCAGGGGTGAGGCTGTGGTAGAGGCTCTCAGAGGGGAAGCCTATCGCCTTCTCTTGGAGCAGCTGTTAATTAGTTGCAGATGATGAGATAATTCATAAAAATTAGCAGTGATTTCCTTCATTGTGTTAATATCACCGGGCAATAAAACTGCTGTTAAGGATGACTTTTCTCTGCATCGTGGAGCAGGATGTCAAGGAAGAAAACAGCCCTCCGCAGGGGTAGAGGGAAAAAAAAAAGGAAAACAGGACCTCGGAGAGAATGACAGGGGGAGGGATTTCCAAGCTTTGGCTGGAATCATCGGAAAGAAGTCAAATTGAAATGCAAATCCTGGTGTCTCTCAGAGCACTGGCTGGGGAGAAACACATTTGGTGGTGTCACCTTGGCCCTGATGGGCAGACAGCTGGGCCGCAGGGAGGGCTTCCCTGGCTGCTCGGTGGAAGGAGAAAGATGGCAGCAACTAGAGGCTGTAGCTTCAGCTTCTGCCCCTAGGAGGCCCTTCCACTTGGCCTAGAAATTTCCAGGAAAATTCTCCAGGGAGGGGACATACTTGCTTTGGAGGCCTAGGAAGCATGATCTAGCCTTGACCCCATCCATCTCCATCTCTCCCCCAGCTCTGCCCACTCTGACCTGATGTCCGTTTCTTCAGCATACCCAGAGCCTTCTTGTCTTAGGGGCTTCAAACACACTGTTCTCTTTGTCTAGAAGACTATTATTTGCCCTGCTGCCTTTTTTTTTTTTTTAAATCTGGCCAACTCCTATTCGTCCTTCCAGTAAAATGTCGTTTCTGCAGATAAACCTTTGGACTGTACTTCTATTTCCTGGCACAGTTCCCACATTGCATATGGGGACCGATAGATGGACAAAGAGTCCTTTCCCTGTGTAGGCTCTTTCCGGGGTGCCTGTTACCTCCAGGATAAGGTCCCAACTCAGGTGCGTGTTTGTAGTAGCAGTGTTCGTTTGCTAGGGCTGGCATCAGCAGCTGTTGTGTAGGCTACCGCAGACTGGGTAGCCTACACCACGGAAGAAGTATTTTCTCACAGTGCTGGAGGCTGCAAGTCCAAGATCGAGGTGTTGGCAGGTTTGGTTTCTCCTGAGCCCTCTGTCTTTGGTTTGCAGATGGTCACCTTCTCACCATTTCCTCACGTGGTCTTTCCTCTGCGCACGTGCGCGCCTGGTGTGTCTCTGTGCGTCCGAATGTCCTCTTCCTATAAGGACACCGATCAGAGAGGAGAGGACCCACCCTAATGACTTCATTTTAACTTCATCACCTCTTTAAAGGCCCTCTCTCCGAATACAGTCATGCTCTGACATGTAGGGGGTGAGGGTTTCAATATATGAATTTTAGGGGAACGCAGGCCTCTTCATACAGTACCCCATGTCTTCTGGCCTCTGCCTACACCACCAGTCACATCGCCACCTCCCCTCCCAACTCTGGGCTGTGCTCGACGTGCCCTGAAAGTGCCATACTTTTCTACCTGCCACCACACCCAGAAGGCCTTTGTCCGTAAATCTCGAAAATGCAGTTTCAATGTCATGTTCCCCTTGCGGTGTTCTGTTACATTTTCCCCGCCCTCCTAATGCTCATTCCCTTCTTCTGTGCCATCAGGCCTTAGAAATATCTTTAGTGTAGGGGCGCCTGGGTGACTTGTCAGTTAAGTGTCTGACTTCAGCCCAGGTCATGATCTCAGGGTCCTGGGATCGAGCCCCATGTCGGCCTCCCTGCTTAGTAGGGAGTGTGCTTCTGCCCTCTGCCCCTCCTCGCCACTTGTGTGCGCGCTCGCTCTCTCTCTAATAAATCTTTAAGAAAAAATAAATACCCCTAGTGTAGCAGGTTTGCTCATGGGTGTTTCCTGAACTTCTCCTGGTCTTTTGACTAACACAGAAGAGGTACACCAGCGGTTATTGAATGGACAAATGAGCGCATGAGTTGAAAGATCAAAACATAGTTTTGGGTACCATTTAATAATCCAGGCCGGAGATGATGTTGGCTTAGATTAGGGGGGTGACAGTGGAGATGGTGAGAAGTAAACAGTTCTTTTTGAAGTTGAATTGACCAGTCTTGATAGTAGACTGATGTGGAGGATGAAGGAACGTTCAGGAATGACCTGGTTTCTGGCTTGAGCAGCTCGGTAGCCAGAGGGATCGTTTATGGAGAAGAGGAGAATGGGAGAGGAGCAGCCCTGGTTGGGGTGGAGGGTAAGGAAGGGGACATCAAGGATTCCGTCTGGGAAATGTGGAGTCCTATAGACATCCAAGTGGAGATGTCAGGGAGTCAAATGGAATAATGTATTCAGAAGGGAAGTCTTGGACGGAGATATAAAAAAGGGCATAATTATTAGCAGTCTTCTAGGAAGAGAACAGCGTGGAAGGCCTACGACTGAGCAACCTGCAATGTTTGCTCAGAAAAGAAAGACGATCAAGGCTCACGGGCCATTTTGCAAAATAGACCTAGTCTAGTGAATCCACAGTAAACCGCGAAGCTAAAGTATATATGAGGGGCGCTCCTGGGTGGCTCAGTTGCCAAAGCTTCCGACTCTTGATCTCAGCTCAGGTCTTGATCTCAGGGTTGTGAGTTCAAGCCCCACACTGGGCTCCACACTGGACATGGAGCCTACATAAAAAGGACACAAAAAACAAACAAACTATAGTTATGTATGAGTCTCAACCAGTCAAAATATTTTAACGCCAGGCAAGAGAGAGGAGAACGTCGTGAATTTTATGTCTGAGGAGCATATTGGCTAAGGATGCTAGGTTAGTCATAGAAAAGCAAGCAGTTGCCTTGAAAAACCAGTATGTCTTCTGGTGACCAGCCGATGCTGTGTTATGCCAGTGTGGCCTCCCATCCTGCCCTGGATAAAGTAAATGTTAGCCCTGGAGAAGTGTTCCCTAGGGATGTGTTGGACAGTCTTCAAGGGATAAATCGTGAAGGCAGACTTGCAAGTAAGTACAGGACTTTTCCAGACCATTAACACTCTCTGGTAAGCATTCCGGGAAGAAAGAGTGAAACAAATAGAATATGCATTTGATTTAATTGATGGTTGAGCCAGTCCCTCATTCATACTCAATGGTATGAGCAAACCACAAGTCTAGATTAAGAAGAAAAAGGGTGGTATTTGATCCCTGACCTCTGAGAGCTTGTGGAGACAATACTGACACGTATGAAGAATTGAAGGACCATGCAAGACAATCGAACAACTGTATCCCCATGGATAGTACAATATATGGTATAAGGGCCTAGCAAAGGGAGAACTCACCCTTGCTGTACTGGAGTAGTCAAGCAAAGCGTTTCTGTGCTCTCCTGATCCAATTATGGATCTTGAGAGAGTGAATAAAGGGTGCTCTTTAAGGCATATAAGAAGTCCAGATGGAATGGAATGGAATGGAAGCCGCACTTTCAACATGACGTTTAGATTTGCTGCCATCTGTTGGTGAGTGTGGAAGGGAGCCAGGAAAGCCGTCCTCAGGTGGTAAAAGACGAAGGCTGCTGAGAGCCAGGTGTTGTTCACTATGTGTCTAGGACAAGTAAGCCTTGATCTCCATTGTCATTAAAAATATGGTTCTCAGACCAGCAGCACTGACATCACCTGGGAATATGTTAAAGGGCAGACTCTCGAGCCCTGCCCCAGACCTACAAAGCCAGGATCTGCGGTTCAGCCAAATCCCCAGGTGATTCTCCCGTGCATCCAAGTTTGAGAAACACTGAGCTAGTCTTGGTGATTGAAAAATCTTTTGGAGGCGCCTGGGTGGCTCAGTCGGTGAAGCGTCTGACTTTTGATCTTAGTTCAGGTCGTGATCTCAGCTCAGGGCTTGATCTCGGGGCCATGAGTTCAAGCCCTGCGTTGGAGCCTACTTTAAAAAAAAAAAAAATTCTTTTGGGCTGCTTCCCAGAGTCTCCTCCCTGGAAATGCTGATTGGTGGGACTGGGACAAGACTTGGAAATTCATAGTTTTGGATAAATATCCCCAGATGCTGCCTACCCTCAGTGAAGTTTCCAAAACTCTGCCTTGGCTCTGGCCACGTCCTTGAGTCAGGCCAGCTTTCTCACCATGCATACACCTTGCTGTAGGCTTTCTTCTCTCTGTGAAATCGGTCTGTCGAATGTTCTTTTGAAGAACACTGCCAACCAAATGGCACTTTCTTGGTCTTCATCCTCTCATCCTTCTTTAGCTCTTTATGACCAGTGAAGTCTTGACTACCTCTTCCTTTTTGATCTTGATTTCCATTCAGATCTCTGTTGATCATGGTTTCCATTAGACCAAGGTCTCCCTTCTCCTGATCCTTCTCACT
Source organism: Ursus maritimus (assembly GCF_017311325.1). Classification (NCBI taxonomy): domain Eukaryota; kingdom Metazoa; phylum Chordata; class Mammalia; order Carnivora; family Ursidae; genus Ursus; species Ursus maritimus. The sequence continues at coordinate 47,405,711 of NW_024424008.1, read as the reverse complement.
TTTTCTACTCCTCTTTCTTCATCTTTTTTCTGGTTATTCTTCTTTCTTGAGCCCTTTACGCTTCCCTCACCCTTTCTGGGCTGTCTTGTCCACTCTGTGGTTGTGAATACCACCTCTGTGTAAACAGCTTCCAGGTCATCTGTCGATCCTGTCCCTCCGCAGGATGTCCCACCTGTGTTAGCGCCACTCAGGTGATGGGTCAGTAAAGCCACCTCAGGCAGCGAGCGTATGGGCTTTAGAACCAAACCAAAGTCCTGCTCTCCATGTGACAGCTGAGGGATCTCAGGTCAATTAATTTACTTTTGAGTCTCAGTTTAGCTCTAAAGAGTGAGATTAATAATATGTCCTTCCAAGGATTAGTTCCAAGTCCAGTTGGGATAATGTATACAAAATGACAACACATAGTAAGTGCTTAATAAATATTAGATTCTTTTATAAAAAATTTATTCGTGATTGATACCTGTATTGAACTGGACTCAATTCCTTGTGCCCATCCCGTGTTCTCTTAGCTTTGTGTCTTGGCTCAAACTCTTCCCTCTGCTTGGATTAGTCCAATTTTGCTGTCTTTCAAGGCCAAACTCTGTTGCTACCTTGGCCAAGTCTGTGATCAACTCAAGCCCAAATGAGCTTTCACACAAATTCCTGTACTTCTTTAACTGTCACTCTGATGTCACTTTATACCTTGTATTGTAATTATTTGGGTACGTGACATCTTCCCTATGAGCCTAAAAGCTCCACTCAGGCCAGCCTATGACCTTACAGTAGCTTTATTCTCTAAAAGGCCTAGCACAGTGCCTGTCCATTCCATGCTGGGGTGGCTCAGATGTCCTACTGGTAGGGAGTGGGCTGCCTTGCCTTTATACGTGAAAGTTAATCCATTACTCTCCATTGCATATACCAGTGGAAGGTGGAGAATCAAAATAACAGACTGTCCCGACGTTACTGCTGTTGGCTTTGGAAGCAGTGCGGTGTTTGTGCTTCAGATTTACCTTGCTGATTATGTTTCGTCTGGCATACGTTAATGTGGGTTTGCTTTCCATGAGCAGGCACCATCTGGAAAACGGAAGGGGATGATCCAGAAGCGTGCTGAGCAGTGGGAGAAGCTAGGTTAGGATTTTCAGTTGTCTGGGGATAACCCACAGAATGAATACTCAACCCCAACATAACTGAGCATTGGCTGCTTTATTATTATTATTCCTCTTAGCTTTCCCTGGTCAAAACCCTTTATGACAATACGGGCATTAGTCAAGGGCACGTTAATCACCCATCAGAGACCTAAAATACTTCTGGTGATGGGGCAGAAACACTTGGTTTTGAATTGCTGTCAGATTATTATAATGGTAACTTCCATTTATATAATGATTGGTAATTTATAAAGAGCTTTCATGTATGTTATTTAATTATATCTTCTTGATGCCCTGAGGTAGGTAGAGTAGCTCTCTATTCTGTTTGACAGATGGGGAAACCAAGGCTCAGAGAAGTTAAAGTGACTTCCCAGGCTCTCTTAGCTAGGTATAGGCAGAGCCAGGGACCACAGCCTTGGCCTTTGTACTCTTGGGTCCCAGTGCTTTTCCCACTTTACCATGTTCCTTTCATAAACCTCTAGTTCTTTAAGACATCATTATTATTATTCACTTGTAAAATTTCCAGGTGATTCTTTTTATAGTTTCTAATTTTCTGGTGAAATTCTTCATTTTCATCTGTTTTCTACATTTTCTTACCACTTTTGAACGAATTTATCACAAAGTCCTTTTAACTCTGATATCTGGATCACCCATGGGTCTGTTTCTATTGTCTGGTTTTTTTCCCCCCTCTTGGATTTTGGTCCTATGATTTTATGTCAGGGCATGCCTAATAATTTTTTTTAATTGAATGCCAGACATCGTATAGGCTGTAGACACTGTGACCTTCAAGAGAGGGTTTATTTTTTGCCAGACAGAGTACAACCAATGCTATTAATCCAATTAAGGACTGAACGAAGTCCCAGCTGGGTTATGTTTTGATAAGGTTTAATCTACTTGTGATTCACCCCTTTCCATAGAAATAGCCAGCATTAATTGAGGGCCTGGTGTGTTCACTGGTTCCCTTCTCTGCTGGGTCCTGATTCTAGTCTTGTCTCCTTAGCACCTTGAGACTGCAGGAAAATCTGTTTTATAGAGGCTTTCTGCTTAGGTGTTTTTTGTTTTGTTTTGTTTTGTTTTTTTGCCTTCTGCTCCATTCAGCTTTAGAGTTCTGTAAATGACCTCAGGGGAAAACTGGCCATGCATTCGAGGCCCCTTACATTTCTAGTTTCCTCTCTGTGGTCCCAAGTCTGCCAGAAGTTCTCCTTGCCTTTTTTCCCCTAGCAGCAGCCCTGTGCCAGTGCAAAGCCTGGACTCCCAGCCTCTCATCCTGTGCCCAGAAATGGCAAATCCCTCCAGGTTAGAAGCGACTACAGAACACCAGCTCACTTTCCTCTGTCTGTCATCGTATCGTCTCTGATCCCTGTTGCTCCAGCCGGTCTGTGATGCCTTAAAACAGATGATGATTGTATTTTATTTAGCATTTCTACTTGTTCTCAGTGCAAGGATTGACCTGCCACAAACTATCCCATCCTACCCGGAAGTAGAAAGTAGATGTTTATTATCAACCTATAAAAGCCACAGGATTCCGAGGGCAATTCTTAGCTGGTGGTCTCAATGGGTGGCCCAGCCAACTGGGGGTGAACCTTCCTCGAGGCATTCACTCGAGTCTCCGGACTGCCCAGCCAGAAGGAGGCAGGGAAATGGATGGGTTGTAAGCACGTGCCCGGGAGGAAGGCATTCATTAGGCTGAGGAATGAGTGTTCGGCAAGCTCGGAGCCTCGCCACTCCATCAGGTTTCTAATGATTTTGTCAGAGTGTTAATCCCCCGGGTGCGCAGCAGCATTTGGGTATCAGCAAACAGATTGTGTTTCAGCCCAGATAACCCGATATGGAGTCCTGCATGAGAGCCGAGAACAATTCATCATATTTTAATGGGGTGGAGAGAGGGTAGGCAGGATAATTTACACTGGAAATAGGGTGATGGGGCTCACAGTGGAGGGTGGGATGGCGGAGAGGCACAGGACACAGGACCGGCCCCTACGTGTACCCCAGTGGAGTGTGCTTATGTGGGTGGGTGTGAAAGAAAGAGAGAAACTGTATTCACAGAGAGTGCTCCAGGGATGTGCCCAGTGGGGACCAGGTCCTGGGGATACAGAGATAAAGATGACCAAAGTTCAACCCTTCAGGACCTCACAGTCTGATGGCGGAGGTCGACAAGTAACCAGATGACGAATAACAGTGGTGCTAGGCCCTGGATGGAAGAATGTGCCTGCGGCATTGGGAGCCCAGAGCAGGAACAGGGCCTGGGTGGGCCAAAAACGCTTGAGCTGACCTCTGAAGGCAGCCGGTTGGATGGGGTGCAGGACAATCCAGGCAGAAGGACCGGGTTGAGGAAATGGGCTGCTCCAGTATTGCTATAGCGTGCCCACGGTTTTGCAGAAACAGAATTCCCATTGTCTCTGCCATTGTCCTGGTTGTCTTTCTGACCTTGCCTGGGAGAACCTTCCACCTGCTTCTGGTCTCTCACGTCTTGAGTCTGTTGCACGCGTCAAACCCGTGTTTTCTTTCTGACCTACAGACCTGGCCCCTGTTGTTCGTAGCTCGAAAACTTCCTAGGCTTGCTCTTGCTTATCAAGTAAAGTACGTAATCTTTGGTGTGCGTTAAGCCCTTCCACCATCTGACCCTAACGTACGTCCCTTTTACCGTCCTCCTCTGTACCCTCCCCGGCCCTACCTGGGGCCCTCTTCTCTGCTCTAGTCTTACTGGGCCACTCACTCTTCTTGTCCACAACCAGCATTCTCCTGCTCCCATGGCTTTATTCATGGCACTTCTTATACCCGATGAAATTCCAATCTTTACTCAAAACCCAGATCATATGTCACCTCCTCTCTGAAAACTTCCCTGAGCCTCCCCATCAGAATGATTCATTTCTCCTCTGAGTTACCTGATAGTTTGCTCCTCGGTTAAAGGCCCTCGCATTCTGCCTGTCTTACTGCTGTTTGTGCTCTGTTGGTAGCAGCCCGACCCACACCATGGCAATCTCCTTGAAGGCAGGAAAATGTCTTTTTCATCTCGTAGCCTCCATCAACCTCACAATGCCCACGTGTTCCCGGTGCTTGATAAATATTTATTGATCGAATGAATAAATGAGTATTGAATGGGCTTTCCATGTGTTTTGCTCCAGGTGTCTCTTATTGTAATTAAAGGGTTTTTTAAGTCAATTTCAGGCAAAAAGCAAGATAAATTTTATGTGAGCTTTGAGAAGAACTGTAAAAGGGATTTATGGTCGGGTGGGAGGATCTGTGCAAACAGGTTGGGGAGATGCTCACGGGCAGTGTCGGCCGGCTCCTGGCATCGCTCCAGACCCCCAGTGGAGAGGCACCGGTGCCCTCAGCAGCCATGACCAAGGCCTGAGGCCCTCAGGCAGAATGCAGCCCCTCCACCCTCCCGGCCTATGAGAGGCTCTAGTGTATGGTGTCGAAGTACTGGATAAAAACACTCAGGAGAGAGTAGCATCTGTGTATCGTACTCTGTAGCCCCGTGTTCGGGAATGGTCCTTTTGTGGGGAGCTTGTGCTCTTAGGTACATTTGCACCAATGGGGCTAGATCTTGTCTAGCACGTTCTTGCACTGCAACCCTGGCAAAGCCCACTCGGGGCTCAGACTGCTGACCTTGGCCTCCTGGCCTCATGCTCCTGCCAGCCGGGCCAGTGCCACTGCAGTAGCTGGCAGCACCTGTCTCTATTTCAAGAGCGAAGATGAGGCTGGGCAGCAGGCAGCCAGGCTGCTGGAGCCAGGGCCCTGCTGTCAGGAGTTGGAGGCCTGGAAACAGCAGTTCAGCGTGGAGAGTGAGAACACCTTCTGAGCAGCCGAGATGGGTCCCGAAGGGGCCATTTCTCCCAATCGGGGACAACAGCCCTGGGACCTGTGGCTTTCGCTTTCTGATGACTTGGCACCAACAGCCAGGTGCCGTCTTGTCCCCCTGCTCCCCCCACCAGCCGTCGTTCCCCAGGTCCAGATTTAACTTTCTCTTATTTTAGTTTCAGGCCATTTCTTCTTTTAATGGTGTCCCAAGCTGCCTGAAATAATTCTTGCCCTTCTTTTATGTGGCTCTGTCTCGCATATTTATGGGAAGTTATCATGTCCTCACAGGCCCCGATTCTCTGGGTTCCATATTATGTGCCTTTAACCTCCCTTTATAGGTCAAGCCTTCTAATTCCTTTAATCATTTTTATTACCTTCCTTTGTATTCAGACTCCCTCCTTAGCGTCTTTTAAAAATAGGAAGGCCCAAACTTCAGAGTGTGTTCCAAGAATGGCCCACATGGGGGGCCGTCAGGGACGGCCTGTTTTGGAGCCTTCTATGCTCTTTTCTCCCGATGACGCTCTTGCGTATTTCTCGTTTTATCTTGACCTCACTGTTCTCCAATCATCTACCCTAAACTTTACCTTCCCGTACAATGGGCTTATTCTCACTGTGGCCCAATTCCCAGACTTGCGATGGGGACGAGGAGTCTTTAACAGTGTGGAAGTTGAGGTCGGGGGGATTTGAGGGCAGAAGGAGGCACGAGCTAGCAGGTACCGAGTGCCTGTGATGTCCCGGGCACGGTGCAAGACACTCCCCGTACAGTGGCTCCACGACTCCCACACGAACGTGTGAGCGATACGTTCTGTCTCCTTCTGGCAGTTAAGGAAACTGAGGCTCAGCATTGTAAAATAACTTCCCGTAGGACATGCCGCTAATCAAGGGCACATCTGGCATTTGAATTCAGGCCTTGAGATGAGTCCAAAAAGCCTTTCTTTCCCCTCGATACAGCCTCTTCCAGGAAAGTGGGAGAGAGGGTTTTGCAAGGGGAGCGCTATAACTCAGAGCAATATTAAGGTGAGGACTCTGTTTCCTTTCTCTTCATTGAACCCAGATTCTGGGGGACTTGTGCCTTTCTTCCAGTATGGTCTAAAAAAAAAAAAAACAACCCAGTGACAAACTCACTTGCTTTAGTCCTAATGCCTGTTCCTGCGTCCTGAACTCAGTTATTTCCTGCCTCTTGTGCAGTGGGATGCATGTGCTTCCAGCCCCCTGCCGCTGGCCTGACGGGCATATTGGGGTTGCTGTTGTACTCCCCCCCCCCACTGCTGAGCTGGATGGAGAGCACTGTGTAGCCTAGAGTTTGGGAATTTTTCCCATAAATTGACGCTGCACCCAAGCTTCTCCTGCTTCCCACCGGGGCTGCTGTGAGTGTACCCTCCTATGACATGTGCATTGGGTTGGCCTGCGCATGGCCCCTCTGTGGGGGCCTCCCATCCCATCCTCTCTAAGACCAGCCCAACAGTAGGGGGAGGACATGATGGCCCAGAATGACAACTAGCTGGGTTTCAATGGTACCAGTTATCATGGCTACCTTCCCTGCTGCTTGGTGGAAAGTAAGGGAACGTCTGGCACCATCCTGGTGCCCCCCCCATCCCCCTGCCTCACCCCGTCATAAGAGCAAACACACAAGAGCAGTGCCCTATCAGGAAATGTCAAGGGAAAGGCTTGGCTCTTCGGTGGTGGAGACACCCCTTCCTTCAGAGCACACTCAGCTCTGGGGAAGATTTCCAAGGAGGTCTTCGTTCTCAGAAATAACCCTATGGGGACACATTTACTCACGTCAAACCCAGCTATGGTCATTATGCTGGTCTTTGTGCTGGGCGTTGGGGAGACAGATGGGTAAGACATAGGACTCGTTTTCAAGGAGTGAGCCGTCTAGTGGGAGAGAGGACGCATAATCCGATCGTGATAACTCAGTGTGGCAACTGCAGGGATGGGGATTTGCAGTGTGGAACCAGAGGCAAGGCGCCCACCAGCCTAGAACAGGGGTGGCAGAGGCAGGAATGGATTCTAAGGGAGATGTCCCCTGAGCTGGGTTTAAAAGAAGACCGAAAGTGGGTCAGGTGAAGGAGAGGGATATGCCACAGGAGAATAAAAAGTAGGACAGTCAGGGAGGTGAAACTGGAGAGGTATCAGGGCCATGTCATGGAGAACCCAGGGCGCCAAGTGTGCTAGAGAACTTTGGGAGTAACAGGGAACTCTGGAAGAGGGTTTTGGGTGAGGAGAGCAATTTACATTTTAGATAAGTCATCTCGGTGGTAAGATGGAAGGCATATTTGAGGGTGATAAAATTTTAAAGAGAGACTAATCAAGAGAAGGTTACAGTAGTCTGTCCGTCTGTCCATCCATCCATCTGTCCATCTATCGATCTGCCCATTCATTCTTTGAATAGATATTTACCGGGTACCCGCTATGTATCTGGTATTAGGTAAGAAAGGCAGAGTCCTGCCCTCCAGAGCTGACAGAGGAGAGGAGGAAGTCTGGACCTGTCTTGTAGAGCAGATAGAGGAAGGAAGATGAAGTAAGGCGTCATTTGGGAGGTCCGTTTGGTAGGATTTGGTCATTGATTGGATGCGCCGGTGGTGAACATGAAGGAGGAGGTAAGGATATCTCCTGTTTTCTCCTCTGGATGACTGCAGGGGCTGAGCCAGGAGGAGGTCTCCTATTACAACCTCAGCACCCTGATTAAGTAGATCGCCCAAGGAAAAGCAGTGTGCCGGCCATGCAGATTCAGCTGTAGGACACGATCACTAGCTGCGTTCCCCCTTTCAGCCCGACTGCCTTTTATTCTCTTCTATAAAAATCCTGGAGCTGCCACTGGGTGCCTGGGTGGCTGTCTGGCCCATCCATGGAGGCTGACATCCAGCGGGGGCAGACAGCGAGCAGTAGATGGAGAGGACAGCAGGTGCCCACGGATATCTGAGTAGAGAAATCCAGCAAACACTGGATACACAGCTCTGAAACATGAAGGGCGGGTCTGGATTGAAAATACAGCTTTGGCATTGGCAGCAAAGGAAACGACGAGAGCAGTTACCACGGTTGGTGGGGGGAGGGTGGCATCAGAGGGACAACAGTGGACTAAATGTCAAGATACCTTGGCTCGAGTCTCAGATTTGCCTTTCATTTGCAGTGTGACCTAAGCTCTTCCCCCTCAGAGAGCCTCAGACACCCTTATCTGTAAAAGGAGATGATCAGACCAGATTGGTGTTTTTTTCCAAACTTGTTTTTAGTGGCTAAATCTTTTGTTCAAATAAAGTCACACACAGAATCCCCATAGGTAAAAATGGAGCCACTGTGGTCCAAGCAGGACATCGGGGGCTGGGGATTGGGCTCCCTTCTCCCTACCTCCCAACATCCAGCTGTGGCCCCTGAGGGTGTTCTGGGGCACACACTTCGAGAACCAGAAATTAATGAGATTTTTGAGCTCCCTTCCATCCAGCGCCGGCCTGTTGGAGCCTGATTCAGAGGTCACTTGGGTGTGGTTATGCAGACACTTGGGTCTCCTGGAGGTCGCAGTGGGGCTCGTGGGGGGCTGGGGAGGAAGAGGCGGCCTGGAGCCCATTCCCGCTCCAACAAACTCAGGATAATTTTTATCTTTTTGTAGCCTCATTAAAATCCAAGTCCTTTAATTTGTTTCCCTTAAAAAAAAATTGAGAAGCGAAGAGCAGCACAGACCATAAAACACTGCAGCCTTCCCCTAATGTTTCCCCGTTCCCTCCTGCAGTTAGAGTTCTTCCTACTTTATCATCCTCAGGCTTGATCACAGGAGCCTGATTATTTCCTTTTCCCCTCCAGAGCGTTTAGGAAGGTTAAGAAAAAAAAAAGAAAAAAGAAAGATCCTGAGCCTCATCTGAAGCCACTTCTGAACCTCCCCCCCTCCTCCCGTCAGAAGCCTGTGCTGTTTATGATCCACCGTCCCCACAGGAGGAGACACGGAGACCCCTGGCTAAGAGCCCTAGCTAAGACCCCAGCCCCCCTCCAGGCCCAGGAATAGGGGGTCCCTCACACAAGCGGGGCTGCGCCTGCAGACAGACGTGGGTGACCTGCGTTCCTAGCTGTGAGTTTGCCAGCTGTTGCCCAACCCCAGAGGGGCTGTAAATAGGCCGATGGCCTTCGGCTCTGATGGCCCTGGACTTGCGCTTGGAGGCACGCTGCCCGCCCCCCTTCCTGCCTGTCACGGCGTCAGCCTGCTCCCCCAGAGAGGCCCTGGCTCTCCCTCCGGCCAGGCTGGCTGCCGTGACCTGCCGTGAAGGGCCTTCTGTGGCTCGCCCAGGGATCGTTTCCAAGATGCATATTTCACCCCGGCCTCCGCGAGAACGACTCACTGTTCTCTCTGCGAAGTGAGAGCGAGGTTTCTTCGGCCACATCAAGTTGTCAGCTCTTCAGTGCCAAGGGTGCTCGAGGCCATGCTTGTCAGAAATTTCATTTCTGCAGAAGAGGAAGAGAGGTCAGCCCGCGGGATCTGGCCTGCCCACCGCCTCCTGGGCCTGGAAGGCAGCCACGGGTGGGGAGCTGGAGATGGGCAGAGCCGGCCCTGCCTCGTTAGTGCGGCCAAAGCCCCGTCTTGGGCTGGAGCAGCAGCAAGCCGACACCCTGTGTGACCAGGGTGAGATGTGGGGTCATGAGCAGGGCAGCCTGGCTGGATGTGCACCGGCCCTGCAGAGGCCTGGCGGCATGGCAGAGGGAGTCACTGTGCAGACCGCTGCCCATGGACCCCTCTGTGGGCCACCCCCCGGAGGAGCCTTCTGACATGAGAGCACGAGAAAGGGCCCGAGGGACCCCACACCGCTCACACAAAGCCCTGCCCTGTGGACTGGCAAAGCACAAGGCTCTCACAGGCCTCCACTGTGGGGGCCTGGCGGCTCTCTCCTCCTGAGGGGACCTCCCTCCATGCTCTTCCTTTCCAGTGGCAGGCCTCTAGCTCTCCCTCGCCGGCAGAGGGATCCCGGCTACCTGCTTCTGTAAGATGGGAGCACCTCTGTGACTTGTCCTACAAATGACAATAGAGCTAACAAGATCGAATTGGCTATTAAAGGAGAAAGCAGTCCTGTAGACGCTGCAGGCTAATTAACCCTGGAGCGCAGAGCAAGACGACGGATCTCTGCAGGGGCTACGTGCGAGCATGTCTGTGCTGACGTGTGTCTGCCCCGGTGGCAGCCAGGGAGCGATACGCCCTGAACGGCAGAGCCCCAGCCACCCACGTGGCGTCCTGGAGTCCTTCTCCGTGGGCAGGAAGGGGCAGGGCCCACCCCAGCTCAGAGCCCAGAGCCCAGAGCATCAGACCAGAATAGAACCTCAGGATCAGGTCCTGTGCGCTCATTTTACAGATGAGGAAACGGAGGCCCAGGTTGGTGGTAGGACTTACCCAGGGCCGCAAAGCTGGCTGGCTGGTGATGGAGCCAAGACCGCACTTGGGGTTTGGGAAGGCCAGCCTTCCCTGCCTCGTGTCTGGGACAGTGTGTGAGGGTCCGCCTCTGTCTTGAGGTGTTCAGGGTCTAATGAGAGAGGCAGTCTCTACAAATAATTATAACCCAGTGTGTCTAGCCCTGGAGGCTCAATCTGAACTGAGTAGTGAATGCTCTGCTCTGCGCAGGGATAGAGGAGGGCTTCCTAGGGGAGGTGACATTTGAGCTACGTTTTGAGCAAGATGGTTCTAGAAAGAAGTGTCAGGGGAGGGCATGTGGCAGAGGAACCAGAGAAGCTCAAATTCAGTGAGGCCCGATGGGAGAGAGCTGAGGTCAGAGAGGGATTTTGAAGCCCTCTGTCCAGCGTGGAGTCAAGGCATTATCCCGGGAGCAGTGGGGAGTCAGCGTAAGTGGTGGCTTCCTCGTATTTCTATTTGGAAGAGAACTGGAGGCAGCCAGATGGACTTGGGATGGCGATAGGGCGGGGGCGGGGAGAGCTGGGAGGAAGCCAGCGCTGCAGGCCAGGTGAGCAGTGTTGAGGGTTCGGCCGAGGCAATGGCAGCAGGGATGGACACGCAGGCCAGGAAGGAGCCCGGGGTGACTTCCAGACCTTGGTACTTGCCGTAGTGACAGTGAGGCCACTCTCCTCTCACCGTCCTTGCCAACGGTCTCCCCAGCTCATAGGCTGTCACACCTGAGCAGAGGCCTTTAGAGGTCTTCTGGTCCAGCTCCTTCGTGTTTCAAAGAGAAACTGAGGCCCAGTGAGGAGATAAGATGTGGTGGGACAGCCCCCCCGTCTGGAGCCCTGGTGTCTAGCGCTTGTCCAGCGTGTATGAGAGAAGCTGCCTTCTGCCTCTGCCCATCCTTCATCACCTTCCCCTGCAATTTGCCCCTCGGTCCCTGTGACTGTAGCCGTCCAGTCCCTCCCAGGGCCAGCTGTGCCTTGCAGCTTACTTGGGTTAAGCGACCAGTTCTCAAAGAAGGGACCGTTAGAGCCCTTGGTTGGTCATGTGAGTGAAGGGGGAAACAAGGACAGCCTGAAGCCTCAGCCATCTCCAAATCCTAAATGCCTGACAGCACACTGTGTTCAGACTTGTCTCACTAAGTCTGACCTTTAAGACTTAGTGTTCCTTTCATACAGGCCAGCTGCCAGAGGGAAGGGTCGCTCGCTCCTCACGAGCTAGGAGTGAGTCCTAGAGCACACCAAGGCGAGATTACTGTGTGCAGAAGGGCTCCTGTGAAGGTGTCAGCAGCGCAATCAGGCGTGCGGGCCACTGCATACTCCCAAGGGCAGGATTTGTACTGGGGTGGGGGTGGGGCTGTCAGGTTGGGGCCCGCCCCTCTGGGAAGCCCTGGCTGCAGTGAGTGGGGGCCCAGAGTGGTCTGGACAGAGGGTCTCAGCTCCTGCACCTGCCCTGTCCTCCTCTTGCTCCAGGCCGTCCTCTCGGCTCCCAGGGTCCCCGGGGTAGGGGCGGAGTGGTCTGACCAGAGCCAGGGCGATGCCACTCACCTTTCTGGCTTTGTGTGGTGTGGTGTGGTGTTTCCCAGTTCAGTCCAATCCATTTTATAATAAGCATTTTGAAAAAGTCCACTTTTACCGTCTTCAAATGAAATTCAGAGATACTATAACCTTTCTGCACACATGATTTAAAAACGCATCATGTCCTACATATAGCATAAAGGCTAAATTAAAAGGAACTAACAGAATGGATCTCAATACATAAATGCGTAGGCGTTACTACATGTAAAGGGCCAAAATGTGCCCCAGGTTTCCAGAAAGCCTCCTAGGGCTCCTGTTAAGAACCACTGGCTTTGGAGTTAGAGGGACTTCTATTCAAATTCTGTCCCCCGTGGGGATAGCTGTGTGACCTTGGGCAGGTGACCCTCTTTGAGCCCTGGGCCTCATCTGTGAATTGCAAGGAACTGCGGCCGCACCCTGGGGCATGAGCTCTTAACAGTATTTGTAAAGCCCTTTCCATGGTGCTGACTTCTCCCCCTGCTTCTTTTGCTCCTGATATCCATCTCCTGGCAACATGCGTGATATCCTTACCCTCACCTTTGCTCTGTACTTCACCTCTGGAAGCATTTTTGCCTTGTCATGCCCTGGCCGCCTGCTACTCCCCACTCCCCATCTCTGCAGCTCCTTTCAGCCAGCTCGGCAGCCCAGCCCCTGCTTCTTACCTGCCCTCCAGCCCTCTGTCCTCCCAGACCTCCCCGAGCCACTGACCATCCTTACGCTTTTTTGGCTCCCCCACCCCGGGGTGGAGGGAATACAGATCTCAGGAGCCCATTTACCCCCCACCCTGTGTACATACATTTTCCTATATTGTCAATGCATTGTTATAATCAGGGGAAGTGGGCTCTTGGCTTTCATCTGTCCCCAGGGAGGCATACCCGAGTAAGAGTTTTTCCATAAATACTCCATCACTCTCCCAGCCGTACATTATGGGGAGAAACCCTATCTGGCTCAGGGAATTCTTCCCGCCTGTGTCACTGGCAGCCTCAAGCACATACTCCATTTCAGGCTTTATAGTTCCCGTTGCTACTAGATGCTGATAGAACCCATTGTTTCAGTTGGCACAGCTGCCTCTGGCCCCCCGGCCCCGGGTGGCAAGGCACTGTCCAGCTGCCGTGATCCTCTCTTGGTGGCTCGTGCTCCAGCCCCCCTCCTCCAGAGCCTGGGGCAAACTGTTTGCTCTAAGGAGAGATCAGACTGGCTCTTCCGAGGCTTCTGCCCTTGAGCTTCGGGGCACGTGGGTGGCCCCTGGTGATCACCGCAGCCTGCGTAAGCCCCATGAAGGGGAAGGTCTATACCAAGGCCCCTAGGTTCATTCATTCACTGAGCCAATATTTATTTAGTGCCTACTATGGACCAGGTACTGCTCTAGGTACTAGGCATGAAGTGGTGAATTAAACAATTATCCCTGCCTCATAAAGAAGATAAACAATAAATTGTGCATGTCACGTGTGTGTGTGCACACATGTGTGTGCGTGTATCTCGTCTTTAAGGAGGGGTATTAAGGAGAAAAATGAAGCAGGGAAGGGGATAAGGAGGGTCCAAGGGAATGGGCGTGAACGTGTTAAGGTGTCCTGGGAAAGTCTCGTAGAGAAAGTGACGTTTGAATAAAGGCTGAAAGGAAGTGACAGAAGGAGCCACGTGGATACGAGGGGAAGATCATGTTGGGGGGGGGCAGCAGGTGCAAAAAGAGCAGCGACCCAGAGGTGAGAGTGGGCCCGGCCCATTTGGGGGGGCGGAGGGAGGTGATGTGGCTGGTTCGCTGTGAGCGATGGCAGAGCGGCAGGAGGGGAGGTCAGAGATGTGGGCGTGAGGGTCAAACCCCATGGGTTCTTTAGAGTAAAATGGGAACCAGACAGAAGGTTTGGGGCAAAGCAAGGCCATGATCCGACTTAGATTTTAAAGGGACTGCTCTGTTGCTGCATTGAGAAGAGACGGAAGGGGCCGGGGAGGATGCAGGAGGCCCGCTGAGGAGGTGCTGGTGGTGCCGCAGGTGAGAGATGGGGGCGGCCTGCACAGGCAGGGGAAGCAGGAGCATTCTGGACAGATTCTGAGGGTAAACCCAGCAGGCGTTCCTGATGGTTTAAATATGTGATGCGAGAGAAGGGGAGGGGGCAGGAGGACTCCAGGGCTTTTGGCTTGGCTCCAGAAGGATGGATTGGCATTTGTTGAGACAGGGAAGGGGCCCCGGCTGGTGTGGGGAGAAGGTGCTCCCTGAGTTCAGTCTTGGGCTGAGGCTGAGATGCCGGTCAGAGGACGGCGCGCTGGCCGTTGGAACGCAAGCCTGGAGTTCAAGCCACTGGACTCTGCCGGAGATATCAGACTCCGGATAGGACTAAGTGCCGTGAGACTGGGTTTGTGTGGAGAGGGCAGGGGACCAAGGACAAAGCTCTGGGACACTTCGACATCAACAGATGATTAAAGAAAGAAAAAAGATTAAAGAGATGGAGAGGGGCAACCTGGGCAAAGTGGGAGAACCAGGTGGGCGTGGTCTTCTGGAAGCCAAGGGAAGAGCGGTCTCNTTAACAAAGGCTCCTGAGAGATCCACTAACATGCAGGCTAAGAGGCAGGGTCACTCCCGTGGGATTTTTGTTTCATTTGGCTTTTTATTTTTTTAAATTATTTAAAAATTATTTTTAAGGATTTATTTCAGAGAGAGAAAGAGTATGTGCAAGTTGGGGGAGGGACAGAGGGAGATGGGGGATGGGGAGCAGACTCTGCACTGAGCAGGGAGCCCCACTCAGGGCTCCATCTCATGACCCCAAGATCACGACCTGAGCCAAAACCAAGAGTCAGGCGCTCAACCGACTGCGCCCCCCAGGTGCCCCTCATTTTGCTTTTTAAGGCTCCACATTGTTTGGGCTCCGTGGGTCACAGCCTGGGGAAGAGTCGTGGAGCCAGGGGTGGCAACGTTTCTGAAGGGCCCAGCCCTGCAGAGAGCAGATGGGGGGTTGGGGGAGGAAGAGCTATTGGATCAAAAGGGAAAGGAGAAGACACTAACACACTTGCAAATTTGCAATCTCATTTCATTCCCACAGCGGGTCCTGTTAGGGAAGTATTTGTAGTGTTATTTCCATTTCAAGGTGAAGAAAATGAGGTGCAAGGAGGAAACATAGCTACCTTTAGGTCTTGGACTCTCCTTTTGTTTGTTTGTTTGTTTTTGTTTGTTTTTTGTTTTTTTTGTTTTTGTTTTTGTTTTTTTAAGAGGCCGGGGTGGGGAGGAGGGACAGAGGGAGAGGAAGAGAGGGAATCTTAAGCAGGCTGGAGCCTGACGTGGGACTCGATCTCAGGACCCCGAGATCATGACCTAAGCCAAAATCAAGAGTTGGACACTAAACAGATTGAGCCACCCAGGCGCCCCAGGTCTCGGACCTTTAAGTCAGTGTTGACTGATACACAACTTCCGGTGATGATGGAAATGTTCTGTGTGCGCTTGGCCTAGTATTGGATCTGTGGGCTATGTGTGGCCATCGAGCATTTGACATGGATCTAGTACAACTGAGGCGTTTTCTTAATTGCATTTAATTTAATTTAGATTTTAAATGTAAAGAGTGACCTGTGGCTAGAGGCCACGTTAATGGACAGTGCAGTTCTAAGTGGTGAAAACTGGATTTAAACCCAGGTCTTCTGACCCCTAGCCTGGGCTCTTCTCAGTCTGCCCTCTGCTTCCCAAGAAGGTGATAGAATGTTCCAAAGAGGTAGTCTGGCCTGAGCTGATGGATATATTTTGAAGAGAGCAGAGTGGGAAAAGGAGATAATATATATAAGCCAAGGGCTCACCTAGAGTTCTTGTGTTTATTGGTCAGTTTATAGGTTCTCCAGGGAGTCCTCAAGCCTTTAGTTCTTACTGCTCAGCCCAGGCTCTGTGAGCTGGGTGGACCAGAGAGGAGAATATACTACTACTTGTGATCATTTATAAATCCTGCCATCCATCCATTTCCTCTCCTTCTTGAAGCTTTCCCTGTCTCTTGTATCCCTACGCCATTCCTTTGAAATATTGTTATTTAAACATCTTTTGGGGCACTTAGGCTGTACCTGGTGTTATTGTCACTGTCTCATTAACGTCTGTGCCCTGCTTTCTGAATCACTAATAAACACCTGCAGGCAGGTGAATGATGCCACCTCCTCTTTCCTGTTCATGGTGGATACCGGATGGTGTGGTGTAAAGAGCACTAGTCTCCATCATCATTGTGTCCTTAGAGCCCAGAATGACACTTAGAAAATTGGGAGAGCTCTGTATATGTCTGTTTAATAATTTGATTGTTAACCTCAGATTCATAGAGTCTGGGTTCAGATACCTGGGTGTCCATTCACCAGCTTCGTGACCCAGCACAAAATACTAAGCTCTTTGAGACTCAGTCTCCTCATCTATCAAATGTGTTAACAGACTTTCTTGTGTTCCCTTGAGGATTGTGAATGAGGTAATGACCGTCAAGGTTTTGTATAGTGCCCAGCACCTATCCGGTGCTCATTAAGTGATAGTATGTGATTGTTTCTGTTATGGTGATGTGTCTTTGGCTAAGTTCTCACTAGACTGTGATCGTCTGCGGTGTAGGGACCGTATTTTACTCACTGTTGTCTCTATAGCACTTACACAATGCTCCAAACGTATTAGGATCTCTGGAAGAGCTAAAAGATTTATTGTTTGCTGGGCACTTCTAGCCCCAACTCAGGAGATGCAGCTGAATGAGACATGACTCAGAGCCAACAGGAAGCATTTAGGTGAGCCCAAGCTTAGAGGATTCAGGGCTTCTATCCTCTTGGAAGGCTGCTTGTAATTTACCGACAGTCTCACTGCTTCTCCTCCCCAAGGGGCCATTGAATTTCTTTAGATGGCAGGACTGTCCTGGATAATTCACCTACTAGAATGTAAGCTCCACGAGGACATTTTAGTCTGTTCTGTTCAGTGTTGTATCTAGAGCAATACCTGCTACGTATGGTAGGTGCTCAGTGAATGTTTGTTGAATGAAGGAATGTCCATGGGTAGGTATGAGAAGCAGTATTTTTTATGAGTCTACAAACGTTTTTTGTTTTTTGTGGGTTTTTTTGGTTTTTGTTTTTTGGTAAAGGACCAAATAATAGATCTTTTAGACTTATGAGACTTATGGGCTATATCGTCTCTATTGTGATTTACTCAGTTCTTCCATGAGAGCACAAAAGCAGCCATAGACAAATGAGCAGGGCTATGTTCCAATAAAACTTAATTTACAAAAACAGGTGGCTCGTGGTATTCCAGTTGTCCCAGCACCATTTGTTGAAGAGGGAATTCTTTCCCCATTGAATGGTCTTGGCACTTTTGTTGAAAATCAGTTGGCCATAGGTGTTTGAATTTATTCTGGATTCTCCATTCTATTTCATTGGTTTACATGTCTGTCTTTATGCCAGTACCATACGTTTTAATGACTATAGCTTTGTAGATATTTTTGAAATCAGGAAATGTGAGTCCTTCAGCATTGTTTTTCCCCAATACTGTTTTGGCTATTCAGGGTCCTTTGCAGTTCTATATGAATTTGAAGGTCAGCTTTTTCATTTCTGTAAAAATGCCATTGAAATTTTAATAGGGATTGCATGGAATCTGTAGAACATTTTGGGGAATACTGCTACCTTTACGGTATTAAGTCTTCCAATCCATGAATATGGGATGTCTTTCCATTTAATTAGATCTTTTTAAATTTCTTTCAGCAATCTTTTTTAGTTCTCAGTGTACAAGTCTTTCATTTCCTTAATTTAATTTATTATTAGCTATTTATGCTTCTTAATGTTTACACAAATGGAAATGATTCCTTAATTTCTTTTTTGGATTATTATTGATATCTAAAACACAACTAATTTTTTTTATGTTGATCTTGTACCCTGCAACTTTGCTAAATTTGTTTATTAGCTTTAGTAGTGTTTTGGTGGGTTCTTTAGGATTTTCTACACATAGAAAAATGTCATCTGCTAAGAATGACGTTGGGCCCTTACTTCACTCCATATACAGAATCAAACTCAAAATGGATCAAAACCCTAAGTATAAGAACTAAAACCATAAAACTACTAAAGGAAAACATAGGGGTAAATCTTCATGAGCTTAGATGTGGCAGTGGATTCTTAGATTTTACACCAAAAGCGTAAGTTACAAAAGGAAAAAATAAATTGAATTTCATCAAAATCAGAAGCTTCTATGAATCAAAGGACATTATCAAGAAAGTAAAAAGGCAACTTATAGAATGGGGGGAAATATTTGCAAATCATGTGTTTGGTAAGAGTTTAGTATCTAGAATTTATAAAGAACTCAACAACAAAAAGGCAACCTAATTAAAAATGGGCAGTGGATTTGAATAGTCATTTCTTCAAAGAAGATCTACGGTACCTATCATCCGTGCATGAAGAGATGTTAAACTTAACTGGTCATTAAGGAAATGCAAACCAAAACAACAATGAAATACCACCTCATATCCAATAGGATGGTTAGATGAAAAAACAAGTAAACATGAAAAAAACCCAGAAAATAACAGGCATTGCCAAGGATGTGGAGAAACGTGAACCTTTGTACACTGCCAGTGGGAATGTAAAATAGTGCAGCCACTGTGGAAAGCAGTTTGGCAGTTCCTCAAAAAGTTAGCCATAGAATCACTATGTGGTCCTCCAATTTTACTCACCGGTAGGTGCCCAAGAGAGATGAAAACATGTGACTGCACAAAAACTTGCATATGAATATTGATAGCATCATTAAAAGGTGAAAAGAACCCAAATATCCATCAATAGATGAACCAATAGGCAAATAGTGGTCTATCCATACAATGGAATATTATTCAGCCATAAAAAGGAATGGAGTCCTGATACATGTTATGACATGGATGACTTTTTTTTTTTTTAAGATCTTATTTATTTATTTATTTATTTATTTATTTGACAGAGCAAGAGAGGGAACACAAGCAAGGGGGGTGTGAGAGGGAGAATCAGGCTTCTCGCCAAGCAGGGACCCTGATGTAGGGCTCGATCCCAGAACCTTGGAATCATGACCTGAGCCGAAGGCAGACGCTTAACGGCTGAGCCACCCAAGCGCCCTTGACATGGATGAATCTTGAAAATACTATGTAAAGCAGTCAGTCACAAAAGGACAAATATTTTATCATTCCTTTGTGTGAAATATCCAAAATAGGCAAATGTATAGAGACAGCTGATTAGTGGTTGCTAGGCGCTGGGGGGAGGTGGGGTGAGGGTGATTACTGAAAGGGGATGGGTGTTCTTCTGCAGTGATGAAAAAGTTTTGAAACTAGAGAGCGCTGGTTGCACAACACTGTAAACGGACGCGCCCAATGCCATTGAGTTGTACGCTTTAAAGTACGTGTATGAAATCATAGGAACTGTATGAATTTCACCTCAATGATTCACCTGTGGGCCAGTTAGCCAACCCTTATTCTAGAGCACTGTTTTCCAAACTGTAGGCCAAGACCCATTAGTGGGTTGGGAAATCAATTTAATGGGTCACAACCAGCAATTTTAGAAAACGAAAAAGGAATGGACTAGAAAACACCAGGGGCATCACAGACCGTAAAGAGTTATTGTTTCATGAAATGTTCTTTCAGTTTTATACATACATCTACGTATGTGGGTCCTGGTTAATGACGTGATAGATATTTTTTTCCTCTGGGTCATGGTTAATAAAACTTCAAAGCCACTTTTTACGTAGTTCTGGGGCCTCTTTTTTGGGTCAAGTCCATTGTCAAAGTCTAAGGCCAATGTGCATTTTCAGCTCATCCGCCCTGGAGGCCTGGTGTCTCAGGCTACTGTTTGACTTCTTCCTTTAGCCACAGGGAGGCCTCCAGGACATCCCACCCCCAGCATTGGGTCCTGAACACCAGAGAACTGCTTCCCGTGTCCAGCCTGGCCTGAGCAGTGCACCATTCCATGCTCACAGACCATGACCGCGTCCACTTGGTGTCCGCTCAGGAGAGACTCAGAGACCCCCTCCTGCCTGTTTGCAGGAGTTTGACAAACTACCCTGAAATCCATGCATCTCCCAGGAAGGGTTTGAGGGCCCTAGATCTGACCCTGATGTCTGCCTTTAACTCTCTTACCATGTTTTTACCCCCCAACCCTACCCCTCTAGGCACTCTGGGTAGATTTCTTGTCAACATTCAGCCCTAGTTTCTTTTGGTCACCTGGCTGATTCAGGCCCCATGTTTTGTTCCTAGCTCTCATTTCCCGCTTCCCCACCCTCTTCATCACGCCTGTGTCAGCTGCTGGGCTCTGAGGGAGTGAGTGCGAATGTGCACGTGGGGCTGTAGGTGAACCTCTGCTCAGGTCTTCCCTGGGTCCCTCCCCTTCTGCAGGACACGGGAGCATGGCGGCCCTGGAGAAGCCTCCCAGGGAATGGGATGGAGGTTGGACTGGAAAGGCGGACAGGCCGCGTGTGTGGTTTTTCTGAAGTTTTAAGAGCACAGGGCACCCCTTGCGGGACTGGGGTTGAACTCTGGCCCAGGAAATTCTCAGCCTGCTGGGATCTTTATCACTCAGGGTGAACAGGAGCAGGTAATCTGTTCCATGCAATGTCGGAGCAATATGGGAGGTTCAGAGACGAGGGCTTATGACCAAGGCCCTGGGGAGCTGTGGCTGGATTGATTGGGACTAGGCGACTAGTCCCAAACCCTCTGTGGCTGCCTGCCCAGGGACCTCCTGATTTCCGTTCGGTGGTCTTGTCTCTCACACACACTCTTGTTGATTGTTACGGTCATCGTGTTAACATACGATGGGTGATGCTGACAGCTACACCCCATCGCCACAGCCCGACGCTGCGTTAGGCGCCATGAAAGGAATAAATCCCCATGGGTCCTCTGTGTCTCAGGGTTCCTGTTACAACCAAACAGGGCGTTTTTGTCTTGATCAACACTGAACCCCCAGGCTTGGGAGAACCTGCCAGCATCGGGCTTCTCGGGAGGATGCTCATTTACAGAGACCCGGAGACGACAACTCTGGAGAGCTGTGGAGGGGGCTGAGTACACGAGTTAGAACCACTTGCCCTGGGAGCTGGAGCTGGCAGCTCTTCAATATCAGTTCACTGGCTGAGACCCACTCACTTGGCCACCAGCCTGCCAGGCAGACACAGTCCCTCTGCTCAGGGCGAACCATCGAGGGGAAGCGTGAGGAGGGACCTGTCCTAGGGGCTGAATCAACTCTGAACTGCCCCCTGCAGATCCCACACATTTGTCTCTCTACCTGAATCCATGTGGCTTTATAACCTCAGAAACCCCCCTTGGTGGCAGACTGGCAAAGGTTAGGGGGAGTGACCGAGAGTCTGGGCAACCCTAGTGACCTAACACAACCACAGTCATCTATTTAGCTCACAAATCTTCAGTGAGGAAGGCTCGGTGGGGTGGGTTCAGAAGGCTCCTCTCTGATCCCCTGTAGCATTGACTGGGGTGGCCGATTGTAGGGTGCGTGTGTTTGGAACTGTATGGTCTGCTTCAAGATGGCTCACTTCCATGACTGGCAGGTTGTGCTGGCTAGAGACTCAACCAGAACTGAGGGCCAGGGACCCCTCTCTTCCCCTCCACACGGACTTCTCCATGTGGGCGCCTCAGCAGGCTACTTGAACTTCCTCACAGCACGGTGGCTGGGTTCCAAGACTGAGCAACCCAAAAGAACGGTGTAGAAACTGTGTCGCCTTTTATGGTTGACCTAGCAGAGTCATAAAGCATCACCTCCCCTGTAGCCCGAAGCCCACCTAGACTCCAGAGGAGAGGCCACAGCCCTTCTCCCAATGGGAAGTGTGCCAGGGTCACATCCAAAGATGAGCATATGGGATGGGAGATATTGTGACCATTTCTGGAAAAGACATGTCCGTATGAGCCACGGGGAAGAAAGAGTCATTTGGGTGTTATCACATACTTGGAACCCCAAGGGACTTGATGACGTAGTAATGGGTATAAAGGCAAGGTGCTGAGGAAGTGGATATTGGCCACAAAGGACCGTTGTTTCTGCTCTTGGATGCTAGGGGAGGGGGGAAGGGGGCGGCATAAAGCTTTTGATCTGCTTCTTTGTTCTATGTGAAAGACCCTTTGTGAGAATAACACTAAATGGGATTTGTGTGTGTTGAGTCTCCCCATCCCCTCCCACCTCTATCTCAGCTCAGCAGAAATCCCTGATAAATAATCCTGATCAGGGAGTAACCAGAAATATCTTCCTACTTAACAGCCAGGCAGAGGCGGGGATGAGCACAGGGCTCGGAGGTGTAGCCCCAGCAGCTGGCAGATTGGCCAGCTTGGGTGTTTTTTTGTTTTTTTGTTGTTTTTTTCCTTTTGAATTTCTGGGCCCTGGAACAGAGCCACATCCAGGGAGATGCCCTCAGCCTGGTGCTCCTCGGGGGCCTGCGAACAGGCTCCAGAAGACAGAGGCAGCTGCTTGTTCCAGAAACGAAGCTGCCCCTCTAAAGGTTAATTGCCCTCAGCTGTATTGGGCCCGAAAACAATTGCTGAGCCCCACTGTCATTCTGATGTGCTCCTCGCAGCCTGCACAGGCCGACGGCTTTGGTGTAAGGCAGGGCGGCCGGGGCAGTCCAGTATTCTGCAGCTGGCGGCAGCCCAGGACTGCTGTCCGCAGACGCTCCTCTTCTGTCTCCCAGCTCCCTCCTTCTCTAGACAGTGGGATTGTCTCTTTGTTCCTAGGACTCCAGCAGGTCCGCTTTGCTAATGGCCCAGAGCCTGAGCCAAGTCTGGGTGGCAACATTTACCTGGTTGGCCTGGGGAATATTTATAAAACCCAAGAGCTTAGGGGCAGACTCTGTGGACGGGAGACATAGTAACAGCCCTCAGGAGAACTTCCAGACTGGGAATTCAGAGTCCTTTCTGAGCTGTATTTTTCAAACTTGGGAGGTGGAAAAAGATCACCTATTTAGAATGTTCCCTGGAGAACTTATTTGAAATGCAGATATTCAGACCTACTGAATCTAGAATCTCCAAATCTGGCATTTGCATTTTATTTTTTTAAAAGATTTATTTAGAGTATGCACATGTGAGAGCGTGAGGCCAAGGGGCAGAGGGAGAGGGAGAAAGTCTCAAGCGCTGAGCACAGAACCCCATGCAGGGCTAGATCTCATGACCCTAAGGTCACGACCTAAGCCAAAACCAGACCTGAGCCAAAACCAAGAGTCGGATGCTCAACTGACTGAGCCACCCAGGCACGCCTGGCATTTGCATTTTAAAAAGCACCCCAGTGATTCATAGGAATTCTAAAGTTTGGGACCCAATTGTAGTCCCTACCCCCAGTTTAGAATGCCAAAGGCAGCAGCTTCCATGACCTCTCTTGAGAACCCACTGTGTACCTTGGGTGGTGTTAGGTGCTAGAGATGTGAGGATAAGTAAGACATGGTACCTGCCAGGGAAGGGATACTCCAGAAATAGTTCCAGAAATTCCTGGATTAAGTGTTATCATCTGAAGATGAGGATTCACTTCCCTGACCCCTCTCATCACCCTCTACCAGGTTTTGGAATTGTCTCCTAAGGGATCCTCTACAAATGCTAACTAGCTTGTAGAAAATAAAAGGTCAGTTTGAGAGGAGTCCTGGGGAATTGGTGCCATCTGGTTTTTGCAATGTGGGATTTTAATGATAACCATACTCTACTTTTATATGGCACCTTTGACTATCCCTGCAAATAGACAAATCTAGAAGTGTTTGTTTCATACACAGAATGCTTTGGACAGCTGTTCACACGTTTCCCAAAGCTCCTTCCTTTCCGAGGCTCTTTTAGGTCTTCTGATTATGTGATTATACCAAAGAGAGTCTTTAGTTTTCCATAACCAAAAAAAAAAAAAAAAAAAGCAGAGTGGTGTAGAAGAAAGCGTCCTAGACAGAGAGTAAGAAGACCAGGGTTCGAGTCCCCTCTCCGCCACTTATGACCATGACACATAGAGCATGCCTGCCTGTCTGCGTTTTCCCACCTGCCACACTGATACCCCCGGCCTCCCTCCCAGCGATCAGATGGGGAAGGCAGATGACGGTGCTTTGAACACTGGGCAGCAGCCACGCACATGCAAAGCGTTCTGATTAGGAACAAGAACTCTGTGCCTTGATTTCAGAGTTGCCTCAGGTCGCAGCTGTGAATAGTGGTCAGCAAGAGGCAAGGCAGAAACAAAATGACATGACCGACCCCATGTCCAATCTTAAATCCTGCATCCACAAGTCTGGGTGTCCTGTTTTCCAATGAACCCTGACAGCGGCGTTGAGAAAGGGGGAGGACAGATGTTATCTCTACAACGAGGAGATTGGACCAGATATTTTCTGGGGTGTCTTCCAGCTCTAAAATTAAATAATTCTGTTATTTGTCAGATGAGAAAATGGAGTTGAACTGAGCTGAGGCAGGGGGAGCTTAGGAGGTCTGGCTAAGACGCACGGCTCATTAAGGACAAAAGTCAAGATGTGACTGGGGCCTCTGGTTCTGCACCCACGCTCTCCTGGTAGGCTGCAGTGCTTCACCTTGACTGCACCCTGACGGAACAAACATTGCTTCTGAGTCTGGCCTTCTGCTGGGGTCCGCTGGCCCCTGATTCCAGCTGTGCGAGACACCAGCCTTGTGAGCCCCTTGCTCCTGAGCTCCGTGACTCACGCGGTAGAGTCTTTCTCGATAGATTGGAATGAACGGGCAGTTTCTGGCCTCAGGGGAGCCAGGAGCACCTGGTGCTTCTCTGAGGAGGAAAGCACACTTCTGGACCCTGAGTCTCCTCCAGTGGGTCTGACCTGTAAAGATGGAGGCCTGCCCATCCCACCCCCCGCTCCTCTCTCTCAGCTGCTTTGCCACCTTGGAGAGTAGAATGAACTGTTGCCACTTTACTCTTTTAAATGTTAATGATTTGTATTATTTTAAAATCTGTTTGTATGCCCAGAGGCCTCTTTGCTAGAGGCCTGGTGAGTAAGGAAGCAGGTAAATAAATAAACAGGGAGCCTTCCACAGACTCCTGGGCTGGCGTTCTCTGGAGGGCAGTGCGCAACCCGAGCATCCAGCCTCCCAGCCGTACCCAGAAGGCCTGCAGCAGGTGGGGAGGATGCGTTGGCGGCCGTCGGGCTCACAGTGAGCCCTGCTGAGTGGCAAGAGGCAGCAAGGCCCACGTCGGCCTCTCTGATGAGTGCCAGGCCAGACCTAGTTATGTCCGGGAAGCGTGGCTTCCTCGAGAGACATTAAATATTAATAGCAACAGCAGCAAGTAGAGGCAGAGGGTAAACAAAAATGAGTTATAAAATGTTCATCTTAAGGGCCACTGTGTTCACTCCTGAGAGGAGAAGGAGCATTTCCGGAGTAGGGCCAAGGAAGGCACTTAACTCCTTGGGTCTTAACTTTCTCAGGGAGCTGACCAGGTTGAGGTGAGTGTCCTGCATGTTATCTGCTGTCCCAAGGGAGAGACCTCCTGGTGCCCCTCACGGGTCTCTGCCACGAGCCAAGGTGTGCGGGGAGAAAGAGCATATTCACACCGGTGTGACTCATGCCTCTGGGCCTGGGGGTGCCGCGGATCCTTTTCAGAATACTGCCGAGTCACACCCTGGAATGGGGCATGCATTCATGTAAGGGGCATCTCCCAGGATAGCCCGAGTTTGGGAAGATAGGCCCAGCCGTCTAGAATCCCAGGGCAGAGATTCCCAGGCCAGAAAGGGGACCATCTTTTCCAATGTCTGGCGAAACCATATCAAACAGATCAGTCCTTCCTGTATTTCAGGGAAGAATTTCCCCAAATGTCTTGCAGGACTATCCAGTGGTAAAGTATAGCTAGCTAATCCCTCTAGAAGCTGCAGAAGTCCTATTGGGTTGGAGGGGACAGGGGCTTCCTCCCCAGAGCTTGAGGCCAGGGCAGAAAAGCCTCAAAGCCGATATGCAGGAGACAGGAGGTGGGTTCCGAAAGGATGAGAAGCTTGGACATTGTAGCAACTGAATGTCCCTGTCCATACTGTAGCCTGCGTCACTTCATTTCAAAGTGGTTCATTCACACGTTCATGCGTTCGGAAATACCGATTTTGCACCTGCCGCGTGCCATGCGCTGTGCGAGGCACTCCAGATACAGTAACGCGCAAACCCGACCAGGTCTCTGCTCTCCTTCAGCCTCATGCCGCAGGGAAATTAGATAAGTAAGTGGTAACGGACAAGGGGTGAAGAACTTCGTGCTAAGGGAGCTGGGATGCAGGGGTACCCGACCCGCTCTGGGGGGGCTGGAAGCCTCCTCAGAAGGGCTGACGGAGAAGCTGAGTCCTGCTGTCCGGCCGTGGTTTGTGAGTTGGGCGGAGTTGGTACGCTGGTTTGGGAGTTGGTTGGAGAGGGGGCAGAAGTGGCAGAAATGCATCCCGAGAGGCAGGACTCAGGCGAGGAGAAGGAACTTGGCCTGCTGGTCTCCAGAAGCATCTTCCCCAGAGCAGCGCATAACCATTTGTTGCTCCGTCAGGAAATGTTCCAGCACACTTCTGTGCTCGGCAGAGACCGTATCCGCTGAGGCCACGGACTGTTCTGGGTTTGTTTTCTCCCGAATTCATCTTCTGCTTACATCCTGCCAGGGACGGGGTGCTCACTGCCTCTTGAGGAGCGGCCCTGCCTGTTGGTCTGTTTTTCCTGATGTCAAGTCCAAATCTGAGCTTTGTCACCTCCCTCTGTGAGCCCTGGTTTGGCCCTCGTGGGCCTAGGAAAGTGGGCTCCTAATTCCTCTTGATGGTCCTTTACATGTCTGAAGTCAGCCACCGTGCCCCTTCCAGATTGGGATGACTATTTCTGCTCCTTCTGCCGCTTGATTTCTGTTTATGCCACTAGCCCAGACTTGCTCCTCATCCAGCTTGTCATTGTCCTTCTGAAAGCAGTGACCACACTGGTCACCGTGTTGGGCATTAGTCTGGCTACAGCAGAGATCAAAGAGGCAGTCCCCTTCTTGTCCCACTCCCACACTCCGCCCCAGAATGGAGCAGAGGGCCCGGGATGTCATGCCATTATTAATACAGTCCTGATTGCACTTTTAAAAAAAATAAGCAGTCGGTCCTCATCAAGCTTGTGGTTTTAATAACAAAAGAACTAGCAAAGCCCACATGTTTTTCTTTTGATAAACCTACCCAAGCCAGGTGTCTCCGTTTAAGGGTCTCCTCTTGATATCTAGAATCCAAATGTAAAACTTCACATTTTCCACCCAAGATTTTATTTTATTGGGAGCCCACAGTAGTCTTCTCCGCTGGTCATTTTGACTTTGGATTCTGTCACCTGACAGGCTGAGTGCAGGCCCTCCCAGATTTGTGCCCTCTGCAGATTTGATTGGCAGGCCTCCCCCGCACCTGCTGCGATTCCCCGGACCCCGGCTGGTAAACTCCGTATAGGAGCAGGAGGAAGGCCGAGTGGGCCCCCCTTGCATGGCTGACGCTGGGCTACTCAGTCATTGTCACGTTGTAATTGGCAAATGCAAAAGCAGCCGCGTATTTTGTGCGCCAAGCCCTTTCCCGGGCCGGGTTTAATCGCGCTGCGATTTATGACTGGAGCCCGCAGGAGGTAATAGATGCGGCTGCGTCTCTTCATCCTCACCGGCTACAGAGGATTTCTAAGGGAAGAGAGAAGACAAGTGGGACTGGAACTGGAACCCTGCAAGGTGCAGAGGTGGCTACAAGTGACTTGATGAGCGGCGGCCACTAAGGTCGTCCTAAGAGATGTACGACATGAATATTCATAGTTCCGTTTGCCTAGGTGGTGCGAGTCTGGCCGTATCTCTTCACGGCAGCCTTGGGGAGAGGGGAAAGGAGGGCTCGAGTCTCCATTTTACAGAGTGGGAAATTGAGTCGAGAACGGATTTGCTGCCGACTCGAGGTCCCACTGAGAGGCGGGAACAGAACAGAGGCTGGGATCCGGGTCTTAGGCTCTGATCTTCTTGCCCCGGGGCTCACTGCGCCTCCAGTATTTCTCGCAGGATTCCACCTCTGCTCTCACGCATCCCTCTTCCACCTTCTGTGTGAGATAATGGGTGTGACAGGCGCACAGTAAGCTGACGCCTGGCGGTGCTATGCACCGCGTCCGCTGTGATGACTGAGAATGTGCTGCGTGCAAGGCACCGTGCTGCGCCCCATGCGGAATGCAGGGTGTGTGATGTCCTGTCCTGGCTTTTAAACGGTAGGAGTGATGTTCAACAGTGGCAGGAATTCACCCAGCCTGGAGGCTCGTCTTGACTTCAGATCCACAACTCGGGGCTTTTGGAGAAAGGAACACGCTAGTACATGCGTCTGTTGCAAACTAGAGTAAAGACAAGGGACTCGCAGAAGGAAAGGACTGACCTCTCCCTTCCCTCCTTCCTCCCCTCCTTCCTCCCTCCCCTCCTTCCTCTCTTCTTCCCCTCCTTTCTCCCTCCCTTCCCTTCTTCCCTCTCTTTCCCTCCCACCCTCCCTCCCTCCATTCATTTATTCTCCCAGTTCTGTTTCTGTCAGCAACTATTTACGAAGCGCCTGTCATGTACCAGGCACTGAACCAGATGCTGTGGACGCAGTGGTGAGCAGGCAGACACAGTTTCTAGCCTCTTAGGATTTAGAATCTACTGGAGGATACAGAGGACTAAGCACTTATTGAAAAGTGTCAAACACATCCTGATAGACGAAGTAGGGGGTACTGAAGGGTCACTTAGCAAGGACCTGTGGCCTGATCAGGCTGCTAGAGAAGCCGTCCTAGACGAGATCATAACTTAAATGGAGAATTGAAGTTTAAATAAAAGGTGGGAGTTAGCACAGGTGCAGAGAGTGTGGAAGGGTGGTGTAGTCAGAGGGAAAAGCATGTTCACAGGCTCAAGCAAGAGAGAACATGATATTTTCAGGAAATGGAGGGGGAGGGAGAGGCGGGAAGAGGTGGACCTGGAGGGGTAGGTACAGGCCAGATCATAAAGGGCCTTAGCAATCCTGTTGGGGAAGATGGGACTTTAGCCTAGTACAGGGGAAAGCTTCCAGAGTGTTCTAAGCAGGGAAGAACACGATCAGATTTCTATTTAGAGACACTCCTCCAGCTGCAGTGAGGAGCATGGATTGGAGGCGTTCAGTTGGAGTCCTGCTGATTCTGAAATGCTTCTGGGCTTCCCAGTGGAGCTCTGCATCCTGTCAGTCACTCCATATGGACGTGGGTCTGGAGCTCAGAAGACAGGTGCGGCCGGCAATAGGAATGCACCATGTCTGAGTTAGCACAGGGGCCCTAATGCTCGTCCTAGTCAGGTACTGGGAGTCAGCTTCAAGCTGGAATTGAGGCCATGGGTGTGGACACTCCCCCCCAGAATGGAGCAGAGGGCCCGGGACAGAATCCTGAGGGACACCAACATAGGAGGGCAAGCAGATCATCCAGGAAAAGGAGGCCCGTTTCGGAGTCACGATGGAATCCAATGAAAACTGTGAGTCTTCTCTCAAAACAAACTAACAAACCAAGAGATCCAAAGCTCGTGAGCCTCCCAGAGGCTGATCAGTGAAGTCAGATGAAGAACCCTTGGCCCAGGGCACCTCCTTGGAGGGAGCACAGGGCACTGCTCCTTCACCCTCCTCTCCTTTCCCTAATCGTCTGCCTCCTGCTCTCCCCCACCTCCTTTCCCTTCACATTCCCTTTCCTAGACATTCGTTTTCTCCACCGATGACTTCCCAGTCAGGTATGGAGAATGACATTTGCAAAGGGCTCTAAGATTCTCAAATCCTGCTGGCCCCAAGCCACACTCCTCCAGCATTCGCTCTCCCCAGGCTGCACGGGTGACTCGCTGGCTGGCTGTCGTGGGGTGAGTGGACTCGGGGCACAGATCCCACTTTGCAGGTAGAGCTGGAGAAACTGAAGCAGAAAATACGATGCGGCCTCCTCTGGGTTCCGACTTCAATTAAATTCAGATGAGTTCAGCATGCTCTTCCGGAGCCCCTGCTTTGTGCGGAGCACCATGGATTCCAAGTGGGGGAAATAACGTGAGCAAAGGCACTGGGGCAGCACCACCCTGAGCAGAGAAGGGGCTCGGGTTTGCTTAAGAACTGGGTGCGTGGGAAGTCACCATGAGGGGAGTGGGAACAGAGGGGAGGCTGGAGCCGGATGCTGACAGCCTTAAATGCAAGGAGAGTAAGGAGTCCAGACTGTTCTGTAAGGCAGTCGGGCACTGGCAATAGTTTCTGAAATGGGAAGGACCATATCAGAGCTGAGGCAGAGGAACCGGAGCCTGATTTGCGCAGTTCCAGGACTCATTAATTTACCCAACATGAATCGAGTGCCTGCTATTTGTAGGCTCAGATCTCAAACCAAAGCATGCGAAGATAAGATTCAGCCTGTGCCTTCAAAGAGTTGGCAGCCTGGCTGGGGAAACAGAAACCGTGTGACAAGTAGATGGGGAGGAAGCTCAGGCCCCCAGCACGCCCCCTCCGCTGCCATCGCCCACCCTGCACAGGGTCCCTTCCAGGAGGGAGAAGAGGAAGAGAGGATCTTCTCTCCCAGGGGCTTCCTGGAGAGAAAGCCTCCCTGAGCAGAGACCTAATGACAGATTGGCAGGCAGGAGGTGCTGACAGCACTTAGCGGCTCAGGGCCCTGGTACAAAAGCCTGTTCGCCTGGCCCCAAACTGGGATTTTAGCTTAGAGGGTTGGAGAGGGTCTTGGCAGGGATTAGCTTCCAAATCCCCTAAACATTTGCTGTGGGGACCACTTCATACTCAAGTGGCGAGGGGATGCTGAGGAAGCAGCCCCCCTGGTACTCAGACTGGCACTTTGGGGTCTGGCCAGGAGATCGCCACCTATGACTGAGTGACCTTTTCAGTGGAGGCCACATGCCCCGTGCTTGTTGCAGACCTGGTCACCTTCATGCGAGCCAGGGTGGGACTGCCTGAGGGCTGAGAAGCAGGAAGGGACTGCACCCACGCAGGTGGTGGGTAGCAGTGCAGGAGTAGATGCTTCCAGAACACTGACCGCTCTGGGGTCCTGTCGGAAGTGTTTGCATTATCACCAGGGTGGGGACCTCGCTGCCCCTTTGGGTTTTGACACCCTTGTCCCGTCCGCTGAGTCTACTCACAGGTGCCGAGAACCTGCCAAGGACCCGGGAATGCTAAGGTCGTAGGGAGGGACAGGGCCCACTTCTCCTCTCTGCCACCCTCACCCTGACCTCCTCGCCTGTTTAGAAGCACCATGTAGGGCGAGGCAGTGTGAGTCCCGGAGCCACAACGCTGGGTTCCTGGGTGTGATTTGTGACTGTGGCCTATCAGCTGTGCTCTTCCGTCCTCACTTCTTCGCAAGGAGGGAAATCAGCATCCTGCACCCTGGCTCACCGAGATGATGGGAGGAGGCCGAACAGGCTGGGGAAAGAGCTCATCGGTGGGGAGCACCCTCTGTGTCTGCGTGTGTGTGTGTGTGTGTGTGTGTGGAAGGGCTTCTCCTCCGGAAACCTAGCCCACTGTGGCATTCTGGCTGGGTGTGCGTACACGGGGGCTGAGCTCCGCGACGGGCTGGGGCAGAACATCATCACGGCCCACCTCCCAGAGCCCTCCAGCGCCTGCCCTATCCCCTGAACCGAGGCAGTCACCTGCTGCAAGAGGCCTTGAGGAAATTGCGAATAGAATTAAGTCAGGGCGGCTCTTCCCCCTCAAGTGTCTGTCTAGACACACACCTGGTTCCGGGAGAGGAAGGTCATAAGTCACGCGCTCGCCGCTTTCGGTGCGGAGAGGCCTGTCATCTCCCTTCTATTTGGATGCCTGCCTTCCTCCAGCTCCTCGGTTGCCTTCCTTCCTCCAGCTCCACACCAGGAACAAAGACCGGGCTCGGCTCTGGAGCCACGAGACAGCAGCCCTGAAAGTGCCACTGGAGTTCCCAGGGAAGCGCCCCCCGTCACCCCCCTCCCATCCCGCCCTGCCATGCATCTGTAAGGCAGTCGGGGCCTCCCAGCCACCTCGCTTCTGTCTTTACCCGGGCTTTCCAGAAACAGCAGGAAAGCCTCCATCTCCGTAGACTGAGGAGTGATGTGGCCAACGTGTCTAAGTTGCTAAAGCATCCGTATTCAGAAGTGGATGCTGGCCAGTTTCCGTTTTCCCTGAGGACCGAGCGAGAAGAAATAGACGTAGTCAGCCACAAGCCGGATTTAGGCTGGGGTGAAGAAAGAGCTCGCTGCCGTTGAGTAGAGTGATTTGCTGGGCTCCTTGCTTCTGCTTCTCCTTGGTATTCTGAGCTGGGAACACTTAACCTCCAGCTGTAAGTACGGCCTTGTCCCAGCATGGGATTAATCCTGCTCCCGAGAAGGAAGAGAGGAGGGAGAGTGTCCGCACGTATTGAGCACCGTCTGTATGCTGAAGCTGAGCATGGGGCTTTTATCTCCTGCGTAGTCCCGCGCTTGGGCAGACAGATAGACGCCAGAGCTGGAGTCTGATGCGTTGGGAGGGTCAGCCCAGCTGCTGTTGCCTCTAACCCAGCCCAGGGTCTGCCGGGGCGCCGCCTTGACTTGGTCCTGCCTTGACTTCGCCTCCTTGCCCGGGCCCTTACCTCAAGGCTGCAGGGACCTCCTTACTCTGCTGCCCGCCTCCCAAGCTGGCTGCCTGGACCTTCCCCCTCCTTCCCCATCAGTCGTCCTGGCTGGTTTCTGTGCCATGATGACTCTGATCTGAATGATTTCGTGACTGGCTGAGCCTCGTTTTAACAAGAGTTGCTAAAACCCTCCAGTCCTTTCTAGAATAAGGTGGTGCTTAAAGAAGGAAAGCAATGGGTTTTTAACATGTCGGAAGGATATAGCAACTTCTGTGGGCACACAAGAAGTGGTATTTCCTGTACTCTGGCCTAAATAGAGGTGGGGCGGGGATGGTCGTCGAACAGAGGGCCTCCTCCCAGGAACAACCTAGTAGAAGCCTTTAGAGTCGGATCTGGCTTCAGATCCCAGCCCGGACGCTCACCCGGCTGTGCGACCTGGGCCAACTACCCGGGCCCTTGCATCTTGAGTGCATCTCTTCTGGTAAAGTCAGACTGATAGCAATACCTGCCTTGCAGTTGTGAAGATGAGCTGAGATGTCAGGTCAGTGTCCTGGAGGCCTGATGTCCTCGTGCATGTTCTTCTTCCCTCCCACTTGCCTTGCCCGTTTTCCTTCAGGCCTCGGGAGTCCGGAGTTGTTTGTAGACACCCTTTCTCCTCCTAAACACTAATTTCATTTCAGAATCAGATTTATCTGGAATGAGAGAGTTACAGAAGCTTCTCTCCCACTTCATATTCAAAATCAGAATTTACAAAATAGCAAACCGAAGGACAACGGCTAGACTTATGACGGAAGGAAGCTTCTTTTTGCAGGAAGGTATCTGCTGGGGTCCTTCTAACCGCAGAACATTTTCGTCCATGTGATAGAGAAGCCAAGAAAAGAAGCTGAATGCTAAAGCCTTTCATAGGAAATACTAGGAACCTTTGTTTCCTAAAGGTCAATTAGAGAAAGGAGTAAGTAGATGAGAAAAGTAAATTTGGGGAAACTGGGGTTTGATTGATAAAAATTCAAATTGTTTCAGGAAACAACTTTTACGTAAAGCAAAGTACACTGAATCGAGGAGCAGCACAGTGCTGCCCCGTGTCTAGAAAGTGGAGTGATTGTGTGTGTGTGCGGGTGTGTGTGGGGAGAGAGAGAGAGAGAGAGAGAGAAAGGAGGGAGAGGGGAGGTTAAGAAGCGAGGGCTGCTATGGGCATGACCATTAAAATTACTTCAGCCGGTCACAGTCATAGCGCATTAAGGTCTGCTAAGGCAGGATTGGTCATGAAATCGATCAACACTGCATTTTAGACTGTTTTCTCCCAGACATTCTCTGGTGCGTCTTTGGCCGTGAGCAAATGAATACAGATTTCCCCACCACGGTCCAGGTCTCAAGGCTGAGTCCCCCACCATCCTACAGCTATGGGGGGAGAAGGAGCTGTCTGGGATGGTCCCAGGCCTGGACAGTGCGGGAGGCAGGATGTGGGTGTCCGTGTGCCCTGCGTTGGTCAGGATACGCTCAGGACTAGGAAGGCAGTAAGCCCTCGGCTGGGAGCTGATGGTGCACAGCCATGGGTGGTTGGAGGACAGGCAGAGGAGACTGCCGGGGGGGAAGAGGCACTAATACTAGGGTGAGCAACTGGGACTTTGTATTTATTTGGGGAGGGGAGAGGCTGGGGAAGGGCAGGGAGGGACATAGACTAAAGATTCTAGTAATGTTTTAAGGTCTTGAATGTGGTGGGGTGCAGTATGGGTTGGAGGGGAGATATCAGACTAAGGGAAATGGAGGAAGGGGTAGCTGTTACATTTCAGAGCATGATGGGAAGGACACAGGGGCAAGGGGAGGCAGTAGAAGAGGAAGGTAAGAGAGAAGAATGGGGGACAGAAGAGAGGTGAAGAGTTGAGGATGAGTGAGTTACACAAATTGGATGAGTGTGTTTCTGGTAATAGTTACAGAGCACCAGGCATTATGCTGCGTGCTGGAGGGAGGACTCGGCCCGAGCTCTGTGGGAGGGTCTGCAGCCATGAAAACGGTGATGACAGTAGCTGTGGGAGCACACGAGAGGGGCACTTGTCAGGGGCTTGGGGAGGTGGTTCTGGAAGATTTATTGGAAAAGGTGACCTCTAAGCTGTGAGCTGGTCAACCAAGCCAAATACCAGAATAAAGGCAAGAGAATAGATATGGATGAGGCTGCCTGGTTGGCAATAAGACATCATGGGTGACCTCTGAAGAGCAGTCTAGGGGAATGAAAGCTATGACAAAGGCAGTGGTGTTTGTTGTTGTTTTTTAAGATTTTATTTATTTATTTGACAGAGAGAGAGAAATCACATGAACAGGGAGAGAGAGGCAGAGGGAGAGGGAAAAGCAGACTCCCCACTAAGCAGAGTGCCCAAAGCGGGGCTCAATCCCAGGACCCAGAGATCATGACCTGAGCCGAAGGCAGCCGCCTAACCAACTGAGCCACCCAGGTGCCCCAAAGGCAGTGTGTTAATAGAAAATTTGAGGAACGGTAAGGCCAACAGATTGGGAGAGGACTGCCATTGGAAAGGGGGTTTGTTACTTGCAGTTCCCCAGAGGCGGGGGCACGCCAGGCCAGGGGGTGGAGGGCACACGGGGAGACACCAGGTCTGGTAGGAGGCAGAGGAGCAAGGGTAGATGTGGGCAAGAACGTGTATTGTGGTTTTTTGTGGGGAGGGTGGGTGAGGCAGGGTGGGCGGGCTTAGGATTGGCTCGTCTGAATAATTTCAGTGGGTTGTGGAGCATAGGGGCTGGCCCTGGTTGCCTGGTACGTGGCCCCGGTGAACACTACAGTTGAAATGCCCAATGAGGGAGGTAGCTGGGGGTGTGGGCTCAGGATCGGCCAGTTTGTAGTTGAAAAGTGCCTCTGCAAGAGAATTGTTTACTGTCTTTGGGGATTGGCTAACCCTGGGAGGCTCAGTCCGTGTGTGGCCTGTGAGGCCCCAGATGCCAGAGCCTCGATACCGAGAATGAAAGACACGGTCCATCCAGGCAGTTAAAGGAACGATCGCAGATAACATTTAATGACGCTAACCGTGCATCGGGTACTCTTCTCAGTAATTTACACGTCTTAGCTCAGTTTTCACTGCATCTTGAGGAATTAAGTACTAGTTTCCAGATGAGGAGTTCAGAGAGGTTTAGTAGCTTGAGCTGAGTCACCCAGCAAGTAATAGCTGTCGTCGGCCCAGCCGGCCCTGGGCTTTCAGGCGAGCTCCGTCGCTGTGTCACACCGCCGCTCTGGTGGGCACCGGGGCAAGTCACAGCAAAGATCAAGTCACATTCCCTCAGCAGTGACCATATCATTAAAGCGGAGAATTTCCTGCATTTCCATGTGGCATTTTTCCTTTCAGACCTCTCCACTTGAGCCTCCTGCTTCCACCACGATAGAGGTAATGGCATTTTGCAGCAGGATTAACTGAGGATCAGAAAGATTTTGAGGCTTTTCCAAAGAAACGTCTTGATGCAGTCGCAGAGGCAGACTCCCAACTTTGCTCTTCTGGAAGGAACTGGCAATTCCCTCCCTGGGCGGCACTAGCAGGCTTCCCCCAAACGTTGCTCCTCCTTCATTTGCATGCACACAATGTGTCTCCAGGCTTCAAGGAATCTTCTGAAGGGGTCAAGACAGTCTGGGCTGAAGCCTTTGGAGCATTGAGTGAACCCAAATGAGATTTACTTGGTAATTATGTTTTCCTTAAGGAAGTGTAAAGGAGGCGGTAACTAACAGGGCTTTATTCAGAGACACCAGCCGCTGCTCATCAGGAAATGGGGCTTCAGGAGCACAACCATAGACAAAAGATTTGGAAGGGTTCAGATTCCAAAGGCTGCAGGGAGCTGAAGAGGGAGAAAGGAAGTACTGAGGGTTGGCGTCTATGTCTCGATTTCCGATAACCAGCCTTGCCTCCTGTCTGGGTGGCATGGCTAAGGTTCCAGGGTCTGCAATTGGCTTCTGTTAGGATTAGGTCTTCTTGAAGGGACCCTAGCAGGTTTACTTGGAGGCTGGAGCTCAACCCCAGCCTGGGAAGACCCTCTGGAACTCTATGGTGTGAAGTGTCTTTCTTTATCCCTTAACGGTGTTTAGACGGGCAGCCTTCAGGAAAGACTGAGCCGTAAGTGTACTGTAAATGGGGCAGAGAAGGGAAAAAGTAGCCCCTGGGAATCCCTGGGCTGCTGGTCGTTAGAAAGAGGACGTTGTCAAGGTCAGGACGGTTTGCAGCAAGAATGGCCTGACTTCTGATTTTGTCCCAGATTTGCCTTGCCAAGACGTGCCACCTTCTGCATTTCCTACCTGCAGGAGGACCTTCCCTCCAGCGCCCAGTGTCAGCGATTTCCACCCACTGCTCTGCTGGGCTTTGTTCCCATCCCCTGTCCCTTGTGTGACCCTCAGCAGGAGGGGACAGCTGATGGGTCTGTCTTGTGCATAGCCTGTGAGAAGTCTCCTAGCTCTTAGCACAGAGAAGGCAGTGGGTAAGGATCAGGACTCTGAAGCCTACCATTGATCAGCCTTTCACCAGCTTTATGGCCTAGGGCAAATCACTGCATCAGAGAAGTCAGGACCAACAGTTCACAAGCTGAGGTTCAGAGGAGAAATGTATGTGCCCTGGGTCACACAAATATACCCAAGGGCTCGATTTCAGGCTTTGGAACCAGCTCGTCAACCGAAGTGCTGGTTTTCCCCCATGAAGTCCCATAGGGTTTCACACGTAGCTATCCTGCTTACTTCCAGAACTGAGTCAGTGAGTCTTGCCCAGGCTCCCTCATAGTGGGCAGGACATGTGGAAGTGCTTTGAAGCCAGAAGCTCTATACCAGCGGTTCTCAGTGGGGGTGCTACCGATTTTTTTTGAACACTTAAAACATTTGAGGTATAATTAGGTACAGTAAAATTCACTTCTTTGAATGTACAATTCTGTGCGTTTTGGACAAAAACATACAAACACGTAACCCCCCCTGCAGTTAAGGTCTAGAGCAGTGGCATCACCCCCTGGAAACTCCCTTGTATCATTTTGTTGTCGGCCCTTCTCCCCGCCCCCAGCTCTTGGCAGCCACCGATCTGTTTTCTGGCCCTAGAGTTTTGCTTTTTCCAAAAAAGATCATGGAAGTGGAATCATGCAGTGCTATAGCCTGGGGGGTGGTTAGGTCCTGAGGCTGGAGCCCCCATGAGTGGGATTAGTGCCCTTGTGAAAGAGACCCCACAGAGCTCCCTCCCCCTTTCCACCGTGTTAGAGAAGACCGCCATCTGTGAGCCAGGAAGCGAGCTCTGTCACCAGAAACTGAATCTCCTGGTGCCTTGGTCTTGGACTTCCCCGCCTCCAGAACCATGAGAAACACATTTGTGTTGTTTATAAGCCACGTGGTCTCTGGAATGCTAAGACATACAGTAGTAGAGCCTTTCAGTCTGGCTGTTCTTCGCTTAGCATGATGCATTTGAGAGTCGTGTGTTGTTGCCTACACAGAGGTGTATTCCTTTTTGTTGCCAAGGAGTCGTCCATTGTGTGGATGGGCCACAGTGCGTCCGTGTATCCAGTCACCAGCTGAAGGACAGCTGGGTTGTTGCCAGTTTTTGGCGACCGTGAGCCAGGCTGCTCTTCTATGGTCATGTGAACTGGGCAGGCATTTTGTCAGTGTGTTGGGTCGCTTTTGGCTTCACAATAATTGAGGAGGGAGCGCTGCTGGCATTTGATGGGCCAGCACTCTTCAAGATTCAGGAAGAGTCCAACACGATGAAGACATGTCCTGCTTCCTGCAAGACAGTTAGGTGTTCTTCTAGACGTGTATGTAAGTGATAAACTGACCTCTAAATACCTGAACCTAGAAACTAAGTACATTTCATTTATAAATACAGAATATTTTTTTGGAAAAACCGGGTGTGCATTGAATGTTCCATTAATGTAACTACTAAGGAACGTTGTTTTGTTCTGAACTTTACCAAAAGGTGTTTAGCATTTTGGAAAATCACACCGCTCTTCATCAGTCTGGCCAACTCAGCATATGGCATTTGAGTTGCTCACACAACATTCCCGTATTAGTCTGTATTTATAGTTGCTGTGCTCACAATGGTTCACATAAGGTGCAAACATCTGACTCTTTCATTGTGTCTTTTGGTTTAGTCGTACTCAAGTACTGCATGATAAAATATTCGATTATAAATTACTTTTTAAATTACTTCCTTGGATTATAACTAGAGAATTATGTGGATTTTTAAAAACCATGAGGCATATGGTAGTTATACATGGATTTCATTTCAATATAGAAAAGGTGTGTTATAAAATATTGGTTATAGGAAGGGAGTGTTGGTTCTCGTAGAGTTCGTGACTACTATTCTTTCTATGAATTAGGTGGTGCAGACACTTTATCCAGAAGCCTAGATGGGGTCCTGTCCTGAGTGAAAGTTTAGATTGGCAGCTGGCAATTTTAGGAAAATATTCATGTTCCAGAGTTTGCTGGGGCACGGGGCTTGGTTCCCTTGGCGATATCCAGAAGTATTTGGGAAAACAATTCACTGATAAATGTTGATTGAGCACCTATTAGTATCACTGCCCATAAGGAGAATCCTCTCAGTGGGGGTGGTGGTGGGAAGGTATGCATACTAACAATATTTATATATACAAATAAATGAAAGAGATAAATGCAGGTACTGTAAGTGCTGAGAATAAGATGAAATAGTTAACAGTTTTGCATAGGCTATAAAGAAAGGCCTGAGTTCAGACCTATATGGTGAGAAAGAGGCAGCGTTGCAAAAGTGTTGGGAAGAGCGTTCCAACTGCAGGGAACAGCAGCAGTAAAGGCCCTGGGATGAGATACATATGGGGATGTTTTGGGGACAAAAAAAGAAGACCAGGTGTCTGGAACATAAAGAATAAAAAGAAAGTGGAGGGAGATGGGGGTCAGAGGAGACACGAAGCTCCAAATTACGCAGGGTCTTACAAGCCACAGTTAGGTGTTGGAATTTGGTTGCTTGCAGTGGGAAGCCTTTGGGTTGTGTTAAACATGGGAATGATGTCATCTGAGTTATACTTTAGAAAGACCACCCTGGCTGCCCTGAAGGGAGCGGGGAGGCAGAGAGACAGGGAAGCTCATGCTTGAAGCCCAGAAGAGGAGGCCTAGACCAGGTGAAAGCGTGGAGGTGGGAACTAGTAATTGGATTAGGGGTGTGTTCTGGTGGGAGAATGGCCAGAGCCTACAGATATGATCAATTTTGGGGCATGAGGGTAAGAGACTTATCTCCTAGGTTTTTGGCCCGAGCAACTGGAAGGGAAGTGGTGTTGTTTATTGAGAAGGGAAAGATGGAGAGAGATGATAGATTTGAGGAGGGGAAATTGGCTGCTTTTGGCCAAGTTAAGCTTGAGCCACCTAGTGGAACATCCATGTGGACATAGCTATTAATAGTCGGGTGTACCAGGTCAGGTGAGAGATGCGGTCTGGAGATAAAATTTGAAAGTTAGCTGGAGAGATTTTGGTAAGATACTGAGAGCAGAGTTTTGGGATTCGATCATGCCAGATCCCCCCTGTAAAGCAGACAAAACAATGGAACAGCAAAACTGAAATGCTATAGGCAACACTGACAATAAAACTGGGTTATAGGGCGTCCCCATGAGATTCAAGTTACAACAAGCTGGGGGAGGGCCCATTAACAAATATAGGACTTGTCTGTTATTGATGTCCACACATGGTAAGCAGGGTGAATAGAGGAGAGATGGACCCAAGATCAGGAGAATCCCAAGGAGCAACAGGTACTCAGAGAAGATGATGGTGGGACAATTTGAGAGGAACAGCTGAAATTGGGGGACTACCCTGGTTCTGCTCCCTGCAGTAGCAGGTGAGTGCAGGGAGCCCACCAGGTGGACCCACGGGGCCAGAACAGTGTAGTTCCTGCATATTCTCAAACAGGACCTGCGGAGGCTTCCTGCTGGGATCCCCACTGGAGAGAAACTGCAGGGATTGGAATCAAAACCCAATAGGGTTGAGATTATTAAAACAAAGTCTAGGTAAGAGATGAGGAAGGGAAGAGGACCAAGAAATCTCAGAAAACAAGCCACTATGGGTTTAATATTACATACACAGTAGGAGAGGGAGCTCTGTGGAGTTAAATAGGGCACCAGCATGAAGCCTCTTTCTAAAAGTTCAGGAAAACTCAGGGCACCTGGGTGGCTCAGTCAGTGAAGCATCCGACTCTTGATTTTTGACTCAGGTCATGATTGAGCCCCAGGTCAGGCTCTGTGCTCAGCCGGGAGTCCACTTGGGATTCTCCCTCTCCCTTTCTGTCTGTTCCTCCCCCCACTCAAAGTGAGCTCTCTCTCTCTCAAAAAAAAAAAAAAAAAAAAAGAAAAGAAAAGAAAAGAAAAAGAAAAACCCCAAAAAACAAAAACCTGAAGTTCATGTAAACTCCTTTCACACAAAAATAAGATGATTATATCCAAACCCCATAAAAGTTACTGTAAGAGAGAATGAGGAGAGTAACATCCCTGGCAGGCAGTGAAAGCAGGTGTGTCTGAGCCGGAAGACACGCTCCAAAACAAGAAAAAAAAACCAAAACCCAAAACCCACCCTATATCCTGCTGTTTTCACAATGAGCTAAGAGGCATTTAACAACAATACAAGAAGTGAAACATAACAGAAAATGGGGATTAGAAAAGCTTAGCAATTTAGTGATAGAATTTAAGAAAGGATTAGAAATAAAAGAAAAAAACATTTTACTAATAAAGACTAATGACAAGGAACACGACAGCAAATAAACATTGTCAATAATGCCTTAGAAGGAATAGAAGGTATAAAGGAAGGAAAAATTTAAAACCAAAAAGAAATTAAGTAAGTGATTAGCATGGTTTGAGAGGAAGTGACAAATTGAGAGGAAGGCAAAGAAGATTTAATACATGGATAATAGGTACCCCTACAGGAAAAAACAAACACATAAAAATTAAGGCAAGATCGTGAAGCAAATCCTAAAAATTATAATTCAGAAAAATCTGAAATTAAAAAAATATATTTAAAGGGGCATGTTGAGAGAGCAGATTGTGTTTGAGAACGCTGACCCAGAAGAAGCAAGACACATTCTAGTCCAATTACTGAGCCTTAAAGAAAAAAAAGAAAAATCCTTTGGGCATCTAAGCAGAAGAGCGAGTGACTGATATGGGGAAGAAAATGATACTGTCATCAGACTTTTCTGCAGCCTCGTGTTATGACAGAAGAAAATGGAGTGACATTTTCAAGGTACTCCAGAAAGAGAAAGTGAATATGAGAGGCGAGGATTTTATACTCAGCAAAATTGACCTTCAAGTATTAAAGAGTACAAGCTATCATCAAAATAGCATGTACGAACTCAGAGAATTTTGTTCCCATGAGTACTTCCTCGGGAACTTGCTAGAGATTGAGTTCAGACACCAAATGACCAGAGACACGTTGACATGAGCCCAGGGGTGAGCATTAAACATGCAGTTCCTTATAGCGCCAGAACCACGTGCGGGTGGAAAGGGTTATATTATATGATGCGATGTCAGCACGATCTGACAGTAAGACATAGTATATTAAGAAAGGCAGAGATAGAGATAGCATTTGCAAAAACATTCTAAACCTTTTTCATAATCATAACACCTGTCGTGGTGTTCCTGTTGCTACTGTTTTTCTAAGACTGTTGTATGTATGGTGCGGGGTAAAGCAAATGAATAATTATGGGTTATTCTAATTCCATCATTTCTGTGTCCTTGAGAGCCTGAATTCTCAGTGCAGAAGGAAGGGAAATATAGACGTGGTAGAGCAAGGGCAAAGCAAAAACCCTGTAGACCTGAATTGGATTTTTTATTTTATGAATTTTGTATATGTGTTAAATATACATTATATGTCATATGTAACATATGTAATATTTCTGTCTCTATTTGTCCATTTTATTTTGCCCCCTCGCTCTGTCCACTGAAAAAGGCATAGAAAGTATAACCAAGAGATGCACCCAGCTTATGGTCTTGCTGTCCCATTTCCCACTGAAAAACCAGAGCTGCTTGGAGACATGGCTGATCCCACTTCTGGGCAGGAAATGTACAAAATATGCCTGGAACAGGTCATGTCAAAGGCCAACTCAAAGGGACTCCTGCTGGCCAAAGATGACAATTTGAGCTTTAATAAAGATAATAATTTCAATGAATTAAAACCCGTTTAAGCATGGGTTTAATATGTGTATATCCATGAGTTTGTAATGACGTTTTAATTATTTTTTTAAGTTTATTATTATTATTATTTTTTGTAATCTCTACACCCAGCATGGGGCTTGAACCTGCAACCCTGAGATCAAGAATTGCATGCTCTTCTTCTTCTTTTTAAAGATTAATTTATTTCTTTGAGAGAGAGAGCATGAGTGCAAGCAGGGCAAGGATCAGAAGGAGAGAGAGTCTCAAGCAGACCCCCCACTGATCATGGAACCCCATGCGAAGCTTGATCTCATGACCCCAAGATCATGACCTGAGCAAAAATCAAGAGTCAGATGCTTAACCGACTGAGCAGGACAGGCGTCCCCTCATAATGAGATTTTAAAACTTACCTAATTGGTCATCATCAGAGGATTACAGGGAACTAATTTCTTATTTTAAGTATTAGTAAATAAAAGGAAATGGGCTTGTATCCTATCCTTCCTATATGACCTGTGCCCCTGGGTAGCCAAATAATAGATGAAGGGTAGCATCTCCGTAGAAAGTTATCCAGGTTGGTCTATGAGACCTAACATGCATTAATGGATCTGGGTCTAGATTTTAGACACTGAGCAGCAGTAGTCGCTAATACAGAAAAAGAGTGCGAGGCAGATGTTGTGGGCCTCGGGATGAAGGGCACAGCAGTGCTTAGAGTCTTGGCTAAAGGTCTGGTGTTGAGCTTGATCAGGCCTCTGGATCCAGCTGCCAGTTCGGGAGAATACAGAGACGGAGTTGCAGGACCCTGCAGGCCACGGACTCGAGGCTGTGGGAATCCCCATAGGGCAAGTGCACCAGATAAATTGTCAGGAAAAGAAAGAGATGAAGGAGAAACCTGTAAATTTAAGAGAATTAAGGGTTTTAAAAAAATGGGCAAGGAATCCACTTGGATGATAAAGCCATAAAAGAAAGAAAAGAACACCAGAAATTACGATAAAGGTCAGGAAAGTGGTTACGTGTGGAGGGAGGATGGGGCTCTGGTTGGGTCTGGGGTCTGCAGGCCTTCTGTGTGGCCAACAAGGCTCTATATTGTAACCTCTGTAGTTATTATGAGGATGTTCACCTTATAATGACTCACTAAGCTATTTACTTGTTTTGTGTGGTTTTCTGTATTATCTTTTATTTTACAATGAACAGGTGAAACGGTATTTTTAAGTCAAGAATCTGTAAG
Source organism: Ursus maritimus (assembly GCF_017311325.1). Classification (NCBI taxonomy): domain Eukaryota; kingdom Metazoa; phylum Chordata; class Mammalia; order Carnivora; family Ursidae; genus Ursus; species Ursus maritimus. The sequence goes on along the minus strand of NW_024424008.1, from coordinate 47,362,101 downwards.
TGGATTTTGAGTTCATGGGAATGGTGAGGTCATCTGAGACAGAGTGTAGACAGGGAAGAAAACCCAGGACTGAATCTTGGGGGTCCCCCAACATTTGGAAGTTTGGGATAGAGGAGAGATGGAGAGGGAACATTGAGGCAAGAAGGCAAAACCGCAGCTAGGAAAAAACAGGTGAGTGAGCTATCAGGGAAGCTTCGGGAAGAAGGTATTTCACAAGCGTGAATACTTGTGGTGGATGCTTCCCAGAGACTAAACGGAGTGAGGCTAGGTTACCCACGGGCTTCAGCACGGGGTAGGTGATCGGTGACTTCGGCCAGCACCGTCTCGGAGTGGAGGAGATGAAGCCCAACAGGGTGGGTTGAGGTGAGAATGAGTGTGAGTTGGAGACTATAAAGACCACACTTTGGAGGGCACGTTGCGTGATACGTAAGCGGAGAGAGGGGTGGGTCAGCAAAGCCCTTCAGTTACCGTAGTGCCAGGCAGGAAGCGCAGCCTACCCAGCTCCGTGACATGGGCATTCTGCTCCGAAGGTGAGCTACACGGCACATTCTCCTGCCAACGTCCATCAGCCTCCACCCCAGACCCTGGCCCGTCTCCCCCCACCCCCGCTCCACCAGTGCGGGACGCTGAGACGTGCAGCAAGGGGGGCAGCTGGGGATTTCCATGCTGGGCAAGTGGGGCCTGAGGGCAGGAGGTACCACGCTTATGGGCAACAACAGAAAACTGTTGAGAGAATGCTACTCACATCAGTGAGTCATCAGTCAGGACGTCTCGTCTCTCTCCCCACCTCCTCTGGCAAAGCTGGGTGAGCCAGTTCTCCCCGTGTCTTGTTCGTGCCTTCCTTCCAAAGCTCAGCAGTGGCCCTTTCTCATCTCGATGAGACGGGAGGGTCTGGCGCCTGATGACAAGGCAGGCGTGGGGGTGGGGGGTGCTGTCGGAGACGCGGCCAGTGGGGAGCCAGCTCTGACTTGTCCAAATAGAGAAGCAGAGGAGCCCTTTGTTCATGGAAAGATCAGAGCCAAAAAGTTGGAGCAGAGAAACTTTAACAGCAGGTCTGGTTGCTTCTTCAGAGCAGCCTGGCAATTTTAAAGGGAGCATTGTAGCCCTTGATTCACACCTGTCCCCCAAGCTTCCACTGCCCAGTTTGGTCACTGAGGCTGGGAATCCGCCCAACCTGTAGCCACGTAACTTGCAATGCGTATCATGTTGGAGAGCCAGACGTGGGAGTCCTCATCCGTATGGAGATGGCCACAGTGCTCCCCTCATAGAATTGCTGTAGGAGCGAAATGGGTTGCTGTCCTGAAAGGGGACAGAGCTCGCCACACAGCGGGGCCAGTTTAGCTGATCTGGGCCCTGGAGCTTTCCATGAGTTCTGTCTGGACACTTCTGCGAGGCTGAGCCTGGGCTTGCCCCAGCCTTGCTCCACATAGCAGAGCTAGCTCAGGGCTGCACGTCTGCTCATCGGACCTGCTCACTGCCTGGGGGGCTGTGAGGGCCGGGGGAGCCCAAAGGATGATTTTGTAAATGAGAACACTGAGGCCCATAGGGGAGAAATCCTTCTCTATGACTTCTAGAAGTTTTCTCTCCCATTCTGTTTTTCTCTGAGACAAATGTTTAGCTATCTCTTATATATACTTTGGAGCCAAAATTCTACATTGCTTTGTGGATAGATACCCTTTCTATCCTTAGGTGGCAATGCTCAGCTTTGGTTATACACACAAAGTGGTCGTCCAGCATTTGCGGTGAATTTCCATGGAACTGGCCCAATCCATGCCTGCCTAATATCTGAAGGGCAGGCCTAGGCTAAAGGGTGACTTTTGTGGCTACAAACAGAATCGCGCTAACAGGATCATACACCCACCAAAGCCATTACCCGTGTCATAGGACTGTGCTCCAGCCAGCAGGCCTCACACGTGCTCCTCCTTGTCCCCCCGGACAGCCCATCGGGTGGCCAGAGTCTGTATTTGGTAAATGCAGATGGCTGGTTTGCATGACATTGGACAGCTTGGGATCTGGACTACATGGACCATTGGCTGAGCTTGTGCAGATCCAGCCAGATGTCTGGCATCACATAGATCTAGCTCGCTCTCTCCCCCGCTTTCCGAGCCCACTCTCAGCCTCCGGGAATTTTAATAAAGTGCCTGAGCCTGGTGGGACTCTGGAATCTACAATCTGTTATACCTGCACATAGCAGCGGGTGGTAGTTAGGCCACTGGGACAGTCCTGTGCTGCCCATGCAGCTGCTTTTGATCTGAAGATGAAGGGGACTGAGGACAGTCCCAGCTGGTGTCTCAGTGGCAGTCGCTCTCAGGCCCTGGCTCTCCACCTCCACGGGAAGGGAAGGGCAGGGCCTCCAGCGAGAGTAAGGGTAAGGACTAGGGCACCCCCTCAGGAACCTGCCGACCCCACCTCATCCACAGTTGCCCCATGGCCCTGCCTCAGCTGGGACTCCGAGCATCATGACCCACCATGCACCCCACCCATGGAGAGCCCCAGCAGGCAGTGGGCAGGGGAACTGCCCGGGAAGCAATCTGCCATGGCCTGGTGACCTGGGTAGCTATCTTTGACATTTGCCTGAAATCCTGGCTTCCCCAGGTCGGTCCAGAAGAGATGGTCCCTGCCGCTGTGTTCCCATGGAGCCGAGTGACTAGCGAGGGATGGGAACATGGTGACTTTTCCCCTCTTGCCCATCAGTCAATCCCCTTCCTGTGAGTGCCTCGGTTAGTGCATCTGTAAAGTGCGGTGGCCTCCCTCCCCCTTCTCCTGGCCATGTGCTTTGCAAAATGCTCTGATTATGGGCCACCTCCTGTGTCTCTTCCACACCTCCTGTGTGCCCTCACCTTATCATGGAGACAGCGTCTTCCTTTGGTTTTATATGAACCCAAGGACTGAGACTGCATGGAGGTGCCTGACCCTACCCACCCTGTATTTCTGGGTCTTCCAGGTGGGCCGGGGACCTAGCCATTGGAGGGAGGTGGGGTCTCAGAGGACCGTGGGTTGTGTGTAAGGGATGCGGTCCAACACATTCCCTGGGACCGATCTCTGGTAGATGTTCCAGAACCCCCACTGCTATGCCCTCCCCCTCCCCCTCCGTGGGATGATTGCTAGCATTGAGCATTTAACAAAGGCGGGGTGTCATTCCGAGCACCTCATGCATTAACTCATGTACCATTCACAGCACCCCCTGTTGTACAGTTGAGGAATTGAGAGACTGGAGGCGTTAAGAAACTAGCCCCAGGTTTCACAGCTAAAAGGTGGCAGAATAGGCAGTGTGCTCTTAACCATCGTGTAATCCTGCCTTCCTCAAAGAAATGAGCATACAGGCTTCCCTCCTCTGGTGGCTTTCTGTTCCTGTGAATGAATGCCATAGACAGGATCTTAACGTTCCAGGTTAGATGTAAATGCCTCTGTTCTCCTGGGCATCAATACACAGGCACGTACCCACGTATGCACATACATAGACACACACATCAGCAGTCATCGCCTTGCTCTTCATTCATTCATTCATTCATTCATTCATTCAAACAACCAGAACCTGTTGAGCTCCACTCAGCCTTGTGGTGGATGCTGGGGCTTGAGAGGGGAGTCAGATGTGGTCTCTGCCCCGGGGGGGTTGTTGGGCTGAGAGAACAGACCTGGAGACAGACAATGGCCCTAAGGAAGCAGGTGCAACAGTAGAGGCATAGAGGCCTTTGCCTGATCTGGGAATCTGCGGGGGTATCTGGTCCAGGAGCAGAGGGCGGGCTGGGTATAATAGGATCTTGGAGTTAGCATAAGGAGGGTGTGGGCTCCGGTCCTTGCCCTGCCGATGACTGGCTGGGGAGTCGTTGCAGGGCTGATCTGCCTAAGGATGCAGAGTGAGGGTTAGCGTGGACCAGGTCTCATAAAAGTTTTTTTTATTTATATTTTTTGACCAACTAGCATTGTGACCTTGAACAAGTTAGCTAAGCTCCTTGAGCCTCAATTGTCCCATTTATAAAATGGGAGCAATCTTATCTGCCTTGACTACCTTTAGAGATGATGGTAAGGAGCACGCCATTTCCTTCAGATGAAAGGGCTTCAGGGTGTGAACCGGCCTCTTCGCTGTAACAGCTGGCCTGGCATTGTCTGGAGGGAAGCCACGATCTCAGGTTGTGGCAGGAGTGACCGACTTGGTCCCTTTAGGCGTTCTGCAGAAGGACTCCAGTGACAGCAGCCACTGGAGTACGATTCCTCCAGCACCCTGGTCTCTCCCATGCAGTGGCTGGTAAAGCACTTCGCAGTGACAGAGTCTTTGTAAATACTTCGTAATAACAGCAACCTACATGATTTCCACGGGGGAGGGTGGGGCTGGAGGGAGCGTGAAGGAAGCTGTTGGGTGTCTGTTAAAGCCAGGCTCCCGTCAGACTCTGTGCAGAGTTGGGAATGTTCAGGAAGCTGTGGGGCTCAAACCTGCTCCTTTCCGCCGGGCCTGGACATGTGGCACAGCGGGACCCAGGATATCATGGTCCCCGACTCATGTCAATCAGTTTGGCTTTTTGTTGTTGATGCATTTTACTTTCGGGGATTTAATTAGTACTAAAGAGGCAGGGGGAAAATGCTGAAAGGCCTGTTCTCTGGCTGGTAGAGGGAGTTGGGCTGCAAACAATGACAATCATGATGTTAGCCACCATTTACTCGGTGCCAGGTCTCTGTGCCAGGGCGAAGCAGGTGGTAGTGTCATGCCAGCTGCTGGCTGGCCACCCAGGGGATGGAGTGTTCTCTTCCCAGGGAAGAGGAGATGAAGAGGAAGCAGAAACCAGAGCTCAGTGGAGGGAGTGGGGCGATGCAGAGTAGAAGGAATGGCATTTGTGAAAAAGACTCACGAGCAGATGTATAGAGAAGGTAATGCTGGGGAAAGCAACAGTTCTAAGTGGAATTTTAATAGAATCCATTTCTTGCTGTTTCCTGCAGGAACACTTTGGAAGTGCAAGGGAAAAAATCACTTTGCAGTAATAACTGTTATTTATTTAAGAGAAGAGCATTGGACAGATCAAAATGTGAGGTTTCAAGGTAATAACTGGACCCTCACAATCATCATTATCCATTTAAAAGGCAATTTCTGGGCTAGCAAATTGATAGGAAAAAAATGACCCGATCCTACTGTGGTGGTAAATAAATTTACGTTTCAGTTTTATGATTTGATTTCATCCTGAATCGGATGGGACTTGGGGCCTGAGACAGTTGAGTAAGGATGTAAATAGGAACGACCTTGCCCAGAGGATCTTTACTGATGCCCAAATAAGACTGCTGGGGAGAAGCCTGGAGCTTCCGTCCCCATCCCAGCTGGAGGGCGAACAGTGGAGACAGGAGCATTTCCTGCCAAAGCCTAGCAGGTATCTTCTGGAAGGTTTACTCCCAGGCCCTGTGGTTCCCCTGCTCCCACCTGCCAGCTTAACCACCATGCAGGGACATTCCTCTGGATTTTTTTCTATTCATACTAAATCTGTATGCTTTTCTCCTTTCCAGAACAGATGGGGAGTCATCCTATACCGCTTGTCCTGCAGTTGGCCTTTTTCACTATATTGTGAACCGCTTTCTATGTCAGTTAATATAAACGTACCTACTTCCTTTTAAAAGCGGCATGTTCTTCCTTTATATGAATAGTCTATTGTTCAGGTAACGGTCCCCCTTTTGACGGACATGTGGGTTGTTTCCATCCCTGTACATGAGTCTCTGTCCAGTTGCAGATTTTTCTGGAGAGTAATTCTTCGAAGTGAAAGATTTGGGTCAGAGGGTATGAACATTTTACATGAGAGTCAACTAAAGCATTATTGACCTTGAAAAATGAGATCTGACAACCTCTGTCCTATAGGTCAAATGGATTCTTGTGATGTCAGCCAGGTGGGCAAAATTGTGAAAGATCTTTCTGGAAATTGGGCTTTTGCTTATTTAGGGGCCAGGACAAAGGCTGAAAAAGGAGATGGAGCTGGGTTTGGAATACAGGCTGTCGAGCCCCATTCCCACTGATGATGTCAGTGGTGTGACCTGGAGGGGACTTGATGGGTAATGGACACCCCCTTTGCTACTTCAGCTAGAGACAGTAACACCTACCACTGAGCACTAAACATGAATGAGGCACTCAGGACTTGCTGTCCAGCACCAGCACTGGGATTCCAACGGGGCTGTTCGTGAGCTCAGGACTTAGGTGTGGCTTTTAACCTCTTCCTGGCTGAGTTGGGTACCATCACACACAGCTCACAGAGCTATTATATGGGTGAAGTATTATAATTCTTGTAATATTGCTTTGTAAAATAGAAAGCGCTACTGAAACGTCAGTGTCTTTATTGATGATGGATCTGAGGTTGATTTAAAGCTGACCGGTACTCCCCCACATGCCCCAGCCTCTGCTACACTGCTCAGCGTCCTAGGACCTCAAGAACAAGTGTGTGTTTTCTTTTCTTTGCTCTTTGACCTTGGGAAAGTTACCAGACCTCTCTAAGCCAGAATTTCCCCTTCTGAGAACTTGAAGGAAACACAGTGGTTCAAGTGGCTCCAGCTTGTGGCGATCGGTAGCGTCTTTCGCTGGAGAGCACCCATCTAGTTTGGTGCACCTAAGCAGACGTGCTCTGCTGGTTTTAGACAGCGTGTGGGTTAGAGAGTAAGTAGGTGGGACAGGTGGGTCGATAGGTAGGACAGGTATGTCGATAGGTAGGACAGGTAGGTAGATAGGACAGGTAGATAGGTAGGTAGGCACGTAGGACAGGTGGGTGGGAAGAACAGGCAGATAAGTAGTAAGACAGGTGGCACAGTTAGGTTGGATACATAGGTCATGGGAACAAGATGAGAAGAGCTAACCGCTTCTTCCTCCAAGCCCCTCTTCTCTCCTGGCCAAGAGCGGAGGGCTCTGTGCCCTCAGAGACCAAGGACTCAGAACAAGGAGCCCTGGCATAGAAAACACCTTAGGAGCCAAGGAACTGTCCCGGAGAGCAGATGGGCGGCAGCCTGCACCTGTGCAAACGGCAGACTAAAGCTTCCATTTGTATTCAGCCACACTGTGGAGAAATCAAGAAATATTCAGGAGTTGCAAGCATCAGATGAAAAGGTCTCTCTGGCATCCTCAGGAATCCCAGCTTCCTCAGAAGAGAGGCCGTAGAGCTCAGGCTTCCTCACCTTCTCTCAGCAGATCACTCAATAGAATTTCAAGCACAGACAGCTCTTGAATTAATGAAGACACTGCGTTTGAGGGCAGGTGTTGGAGGAGGGGCCAGGTCAACAGACTGGTGAGGACTGTGGAGTCGGGATTCCTGCTCCACCGCTGGTAAGCTGTGTGACCTTATGTAAATGACTTATCCTCTCTGAGCCAGGGTTCCCACGTTTCTAAAACAGGGGTAATGATACCTGGGTTGCTGTGAGAAGGAAATGAGGTAAAATGCGTAGAAGAGAGCAAGCTCTCAGTACGGGGAGCTCTGTGAGGGGTGGCACCCCTGGAATAAAGGCTGTGTGTGCCATTGCCCAGCTCGTAACAACCAGTTAAGGTCCACCAACTCAGGCCTTTCCCAATAGCAGCAGACGCTGCCTTGATGTGCTAACAGCCCCTAATGAGTACCGTGATCATCAGTTACATAAACGAGCAATTAGCGGGCGAGCAGAAGGCTCTTCCTCAGCATTTCCTATTAATCTGCTGGTCGTTAGCTCACGTCGGCTGGGAGCTGATTAACAGCACGTCCGAACAGGCACTGGACGATCTCCGGTCTGAGCGAGACCTGTGCATCCCCGGCCTGTCTCAACATGCCGCAGTCCCCTCCCCTCCGAGAGTCTGTGACAAACCAAGTCAGCGGTAGGGGTGGTGAAGATGTCTGGAAGGAAGCCAGGGAGTGATGGAAAAAGTCCAAAACCCCCATAAACGGATTACCCTAGATGTAAAGTCGGGAGTGTTAAGGTGGTTTGAGGCTCGTGAGAAACTTAGACAAATAGCTAAGGCTTTAGAAATGGCTTCAGAGGTATTCAGAATGGGGGGGGCGGGGCGGGGGGTGGTGGCCAAGAGGAGGCATCCAGGCTTCCTGGATCCTGGTTCCGTACGCCAATTGCCATCCTTCTGCTTAGTGACTTACTGTGAGCACAGCCCAGTATTACTGTTAATATTTTTAGTATTGTGATTAATATTGCAAACATTATTGTCAGATAATTTAATTGGAATTTTATCACAGTTTCTAGAAACGGGCAAGGCCATGACACACTCTTTGTACACACAGACACATACACACACGTACACATACACACACACCCCAGTTCTGAAGGCTCACCCTCTCCAAGTATGCGTTTCAAATAAGACCCAGGGTCAAGGCCATGCAGGTCTGAATCCTTAACATGATGTGTGAACTTGACTGTTTGCAACCCGAGCCCATGATCCAGGAACTGAATGGTTTAATTAAGCTTATCACTGCTACCCCCAGCCAGGCGCCTCTGTGGATTAATGTAGCTAATTCGGTATCCTCTCTAAGAAGCACCATCCGGGCGTGTGATTCTGCTCTGAGAACCAGCCTTCAGCCTTTCCATTCACCACCAAACCCTGGTTAGGGTGTTTGCAGTTGTCTCCCAAGGTGGCCTCTGGGAAGCCTGGGGACAGGTGAC